>NC_091793.1:52035000-52348157 GCF_041296235.1 Equus asinus
TCATTCAGAGATGAGGAATAAGTACAGGAGACTAGATTATTGCAAATACTTTAAAGATAGAATAAAAACTGTACAACAGCCCAAAGAATAGTTATCATGATTTTCTTAAGTGTTACCTTGGAATACATTCTCTTTGACTAAAAACAAAAGGTTCCTAGAACTTTAATACAAAATAAAAGTCACTTTAAAAAATTCTAGATAGTCAACCTGGACACTTAAAATATATACAAGTTTACCCTTTTAGTTTTTCTAATGTGTAATACAGTACACACAAATTACGAGTGCATTCAACATTAGAAACTGTATCTGATTTAGGATGACCTTATTAACAGCTACTTCAGATTTCAGAACTATCAGAGTAAGCAGGACTGTATTCTTAAAATTCAGTTTAAATGCTTTTAAGTACTTGATTTTACTTTCTTTCTGTCACAGTAAAAGCACATTCAGCTCTGTCATTACTTTTCTACTAGTGATCCTTGAAATGATATTCATCTAAATAACTTAAGACAAACATTGCTTTAACTTGATCTACAACAATTCCTTGCAAAGGAGAATGCATGCTTCAAACACCTAATGGCTTGAATATGAGCACTTTATTAACATCTATTCGAATCTTCTTATTTTCTCAGGAAGATGAGAACCCCATGGGAATATTTGCACATTTACTATGATGCAAGATTTGAACCTTTCTTATCAAAACATTAACTGTTTTGATTTCTATAAAGCATGTTCACTCTTAGACATAGTATTAGCTTTGAGTACATCACGAAATAAAAATACTGGCTTAGTGAACACCTGCCTAAATGTATATAAATGTTTTTTTTAAGATTCTCATAAAGTTTAATATTTTACCTCTTCTTTTCTTGCGATCACAATCATCTTGGCACCTTAAACAGATTTTCAACTTTTTACCTTTCATTTGTTTACAAACAGATTATTCTGACAGGTTAAATATCCATTTTAATCCATTTCAATAGAATAAACATGAAACTTGATATTTATGTTGGAAATCTGTCACCTTAACATTAACTTTATGCTTAAGGTGTATTAAATTTCACACAGCCAAGTTCTCGTAAACAATAAATGGTTATAAATGACTAATCTTGAATAACAATCCTCTTTGGACCATCAGGTCTTCTTTTGCCAATCAAAGTAGGTATGTACATGAAGGAGTGGGTCTGTGACTTGACAGCAGGTCTGGGTTATTAAAATATGGTTTTCCATAGTTAAAAGAGAGGTTTAAGAAAGTTACAAAACATATAGGGTCAGTTCAATACACATCACATTTCCCTTCTATACACGATTCCTTTATAACACTACCAGAAGCTCTAATATTATTTACTTTTCAAATATCTGAAGGCTACTATACTATTGGGATATATCAGCGCTTACAAGCAGCACTAATTCTATACTATGTATCAGCATTAATAGAATTTTTTTTCCAATGATGGAAATGTTCTGCATTTTCTAGTACTGTAGCCACTGGTCACATATAGATAGCAAAAACATAGCATGTGGCTAATTTGGCCAAGGAACTGAGTTTTACTTAATTATGTAATTAAATTTATATTTAAGTAGCCATCCATGACTGGGGGTAACTGTGGTGAACAGCGCACGCAGACCAGAAAGGGTCACCCTTCGAAGCTGAGAACCAGTCTCTCTCTCCCTCACCCCTTTGTTCTCTATAAACTTTTCCTTCCTTTCTCTTTCTTGTTTTCTTTTGTTCTTCACTCTCTAAAAATTATATAGCACAACTTCATATGTGTTTAGCACTGTTATTCATTGGGCCAGGACAAGAATAAGTTTAAGTCATAGGTTTTGTTTTTCTGAGCATTAAAAAATCTAGTTGGGGAGTCAAAAATCATATACATATGCACCTACACACACATACTATATATGTATATATACATATCTCCTGACCATATCAAATAATTTTGTAAATAATTATATTCAGAGGAAGAGATGATTATTGCAAGCATAATTCTTGGTATGGCTGAAGCAGGAAGTGGTAAGTGCTTCTTTAAGAATAAGTTTAGAAAAGTAGTCAGGGTCTAGATCACAGACAACCTCACAGTGAGTTGACTTTTACCCATTTCAGTAGAAGAATATTCAAGAATTTGAAACTGGAGTGTAACATGGTTAGTTTTGCTTTGTTTTGTTTTTGGTAAGGAAGATTGGCCCTGAGCTAACATCTGTTGCCAATCTTCCTCTTTTTGTTTGAGGAAGACTGTCACTGAGATAACATCTGTGACAATCTTCCTCCATTTTGTGTGTGGGATGCTGCCACAGCATGGCTTGATGAGCAGTGTGTAGGTCCATGCCTGGATCCAAAACTGCGAATCCTAGGCCGCTAAAGAGGAACATGTGAACTTAACCACTATACCACTAGCCTAGCCCCAGTTTTTCTTTTTTTTAAAGATTTTCTGGAAGCATTGATCTGCATTATAATAAGACAGTGTATTTCAATTGTCCCTACATTGTCTTATAATTATCTCTCTCTATATGTCTGTTTCATTGAATTCAGAGATTGTTGAGAAAAGAAATTAATCATTTATTTTAGTAATTAAAGTAACTATCATGATGTCAGGCTCATTGTAAGTACTCATAAACTGTTATAAATTATTTCTTGAAGACAGGTATCATATCCAAAACTACAAATATCTGTCTATGAAATCCTCAAATAGTTTTAAAAGATGCTTGAGCCTGGCCCTGTGACATAGTGATTAACTTCACCACTTCAGTGGCCTGGGTTTGTGGGTTCAGAGCCTGGCCACTAACCTACACCACACATCAGCCATGCTGTGACAGCAACTCACATATAAAGTGGAAGAACATTGGTGCTGATATTAGCTGTGGGCTAATCTTCTTCAAGCAAAAAAAGAGGAGGATTGGCAACAGATGTTAGCTCAGGGTTAATCTTCCTCAGCAAAAAAAAAAAAAAAAAAAGATGCTGAGGTTAAAATTTCTAGTTTTCTTTTCACTTTTTTTCCTTTTCTGCAGTAAGAGTTAGAACGCAATTCTCATTTTCTGCATTAAATGTTTGATCTTTTGCTCTGCAGCTGTAGAGTTCTTAAACTTGGGATACAAAAAAGGAGAGATCATAATCTAAGTCTTCTGATCATAGGGACTGATCTTCCTAGTAACACTATCTATTTCTCCTGCCCCAAATCACAGGGGCAGAAGAATTTGTCCATTTTTTATGCCTAGATGTTAGAAACTTGAATATTCCTTTTGACAAAAAAAAAAGAGAGAGTGGAAACACACAATTTAGAGTAGTCTAAAGCAAGGGAAGCCACGGAGGTCAGAAAAAACAGAACCAGGATATGCCTTCTAAAATCACTACACTTTTAACCAAGAAGCAGACGACAGAATATAACTGAGCAGAGGTATTCAACATTTTATTTTTGTCTTGACCATCTAAAAGGTGTCATTCACCTGAGCAACATACTACCTCCAGTGATGGTTACTCATTCTCCCAGTTTTTATGGAAATTTCTATGCTAACTGAAATGGTACCCACCCTTTTTTTCCCCAGTACCAGTGAGCCTCAGCACCACAGGAGAACCAACGGATCTCAGGCCAGTCATCAGCCACACCAGCAAAAGCAGGTCCACACAACACCACCAGGGAAACACCTTGGTTAGCATAGAACAGCAGGGAAATGGAACCTCAAAGAAGCCAATTCAGAGATGCCAAGGGAGTCAATTAAAAAAATATAGGAGTTTACATGACTAAATAGAGATAAATATCTCCCAACAGCAGGTGGTGCAATGCATAAAACAAGCAAAATGCTATTGTTTCCAAAGTATTTTCTTATACTTTGATTATAGTGTTTTGGAATTACTTAAAATCATTTTCATAAAATGCACAAAATGTATAAAGAATAACTCATGATACTTGCCCTAAGGGAAATTATAGTCCAAAAATTGAGTCAGATATTCAAACCTTAATCATTAAGATGATAATTTAGGTGTTGTAATAGAATTATACACAAGATTCACCGAAGGTAGTAGAGAGAGTTGATTACCTAAATGCATCTAGGCAGAAAGGACAGCAGGGAGGGCTTCGGAGTAAAGGGAGTGCGTTAGCTGTTTGATGGATGAATAATGACTTTCCAAGTGATCAAGGGGAGAGAGTATCTCAGACAGCGAGAGCAAACTGAGAGTATAGGAGCATATAAACCTCAAGAAGCATCTAGGGAACTCCACATGGATTCATCTGGCTAAACAGTAAGGTATGGCCACAGAGGAAAGAACCTGAACTTTGAAGTCAGACAAGTTCATAGCACTGACTCTACTAAGCAGCTGGGTGACTTTGAACATGTTAATTAACTTATCTGAGTCTCATTTGTTAGAAGGCGAGAATAATAATTACCTTGTAGGATATCTGTGAAGATTAAAAAGAAACAGGCATCTAAAAATATCTTCATAGCATCAAGGTAAAGAAGATGCTTAGTAAATGACAGCTGTTCTCCCCTCCCCCTCCTCCTCATCCTCACCATCATCACCTTGAGATTGGAGCAGCAGACTCCTGGAAGGCCTTGTGTTCCACACTGACTGTATATGGAGGAGACATTTAAAGACTTAAAGCAGGGAAAACCAAACAGACTCATGTTTGGGGAAAATCACTCTGACAGCATCATGGAGGATGGGAAGAATTAAGCCTGGAATCGGGGAGAGCAGTGAGAAGACGATGGCAACAGCCCTAGAAATCTGAGTGCAGAACTAAGACACTAAGTGTTGAAATGGAGAAAGAGGATGTTACTATGTTTCCTTTCCCTCTCCCGCCTTCCCCAAGCAAAGCTAAAGTGGTTTATGGAAGGCTTCAAGTACAAAGTCGCAACTGACGTTGCTGTGGTTACAGTGGGATCTTTTCTTCCTGCCCCATTCTTAAAGCAGTAATTTTATCACATATATTTCAGAATATTGTGTTGTAGTTAATCTTCTGCTGGGGAAGTTTTCTGTTCTGGCTTTCAAAGTAAATATAGGATGGAACAGGAAGCCTGTCCCTCAAACCATTACCCCTTGCAGTCATCCAAGGTATTTGAGATTCTGTACACAATAACTGCCAAAATGAGTGCAGAGCCACATAACAGTGGAGAAGAAACAGTCAATAAAAATATCAATGTGGTTTCTGCTATTCTCACTCAGAGACACTTTTACTACACAAATTCTGTATCACAACCACTGCTGTTTCTTGTCAAGGAAGTTTACTTTTCATGAGCAGCAATATAAGTTAGACTTTTAAGGAAACTCATCCATATATTTCCTCTAAACCTGCTGTAAGTTTTAGTTTGATTCTTCTAAGCATTGTTTTAATTTCATAGTATTTTTTGTTAATACGTTCTTATTCATTGGGGCACAATAGCTAAAATCAACATCTAACCCCATTGTCACATGACATTGAACTTGTCTGCTCTTTATGGTCTTTGCTCTCAAAATGTTTCTATCTAATAGCAGGGCAAGCTGTTAATAATTGAGTGCAAATATAGTAGACAGGGGTCATTACATCCCTGCTACCTGTGTGCCCTCCAATGCAATGTACAGGAGTTCCAGAGCTGAGTGCTCGGCTTAGGTAGCTGGATGCTTAGTTATTTTTAATAGCATTTCCTGTAATACCAGGAAAAAAACATAATAATCTCTGCTGTTTTTATAGTGCTTTATTTTTACAAAGTGCTTTCTTATTCATTCATCCATTCTGTGAATAAATATTTATTGATGATTCATTATATGATAGACACCATTCTGGGAATATAGCAATGAACCAAGTAGACCAGGATCCTCAGCCTGCCAGAGCTTCATTCTCATCCCTGTCTGGGGAGTCGATGATACATGTGTAACAGGGCGATGAGTGCAACCAAGATAAATCAAG
This sequence comes from Equus asinus, assembly GCF_041296235.1. Taxonomy (NCBI): domain Eukaryota; kingdom Metazoa; phylum Chordata; class Mammalia; order Perissodactyla; family Equidae; genus Equus; species Equus asinus. The sequence goes on from NC_091793.1 coordinate 52,040,871, forward strand.
CAGGGGAAGGAGGTAATAAGTGCTGAGAATTTGCAATTTTCAAAAGTGAAGCCAGGGAACAAAGACATGAAGGAGACAAAGGGACAAGCTGTGCTGATATCTGGAGGAAAAGCATTCTAGGGAATGGAAACAAGGGTACAAATGTCTTAGGGGCCAACATGCTAGAGATATTTGCTAAACAGCAAGGAAGCCAACGTAGCTGGAGAGAAATCAGAAAGGGGAAGAATGGTTGCAAAGGAAGTCTGACAATTAATGCCAGACCAGATTACGTAGGGTTTGAAGGCCACTTTAAGGACTTGACTTTTTACTTTGAGTAATGGGAGTCATTGGAGGGGTCAGAGCGGATCAAAAACATGATCTGACTTATAGGTTTTAAAAATAACTATACTTCTGGACTGAGAAGAACACAGGGAGACAATAGTAGAACCCCAGGCCACTTAGGAGGATCTAACAACAATCTAGGATAGAAAGATGGTGGCTTGGACTCAAGTGATGATATATCTATTGTGGCTATTTTTAAAGTTGGAGCTCAAAGGATTTCCAATTGATTGGATGTGCCAATGATGCCTTCAAGGTTTTGGATCTGAAGAGCTGGATGGATGCTGTGGCTCTTAACTGAGATGGGAAAGATTCTGGACAGCAAAGGTGTGAGAAGGGAGATCAGGAATTCAATTTTGCCCTGGTTAAGTATAAGATACATATTAAATACCCAATGTAGAGATGTCTAGAAGGCAGTTGGATGTACAAGTCTGGAGATTTCAGGAGGGAGTGCAGACTATAAAGAAAAGCCTTGGGAATTGTCAGCACGTAAATTGTATTTAAAACCATGTCACTGGTCACCAAGAGAGTGGGTGGCTAGAGATAAGGTCCAATAACTGAGCTGGAAAGAAACTGGGGAGATGAGAAGCAACAAGCAAAATATACTAAGAAGAAGCAACCCGCAATGTAGGAGGGAAGCCACAAGAGCTTGGTGTTATGATATGTACACAAATAAAATTATTTCTAGGAGGAGGAGACATCAGCTGTGACAAGGTGAAGATTGCGCATGGACTATTGGATCTAGAATATGGCCATGATGACAGAAATGACAAAAGCAGTGTTTTTGGAGGGGGTACAAGCCTTATTGGGGTGAGTTTAAGAGAAAAGAGTACTTGAAGGTTCTAACTATAGAAATCTCTTTCAAGGGGTGTTGCTGTAAAGGGGAGCAGAGAAGCGGGGAAGTTGTAGAAGTGGAAATGGAGTAGAGAAAGAAGTTAGTTAAGATGGGAAAAATAACATGTTTATGTGCAGATGTATTATATTGTTTAATAATTCCAACAAACATGTGAGGCAGATATTATTTGCTCCCACTTTACAGGAAAGCAAAAAAACAAAAAATGTATAACATGATCAGATTTTGAGATTTTCCCAAGAGTCCTGCCATTGAGTGAGTGTTAACACAGATTTCCTGATGAATAATTGAGTCCCAAGCCCCTACTCATTTTGCTATACCGGGGAGATTTTCCCCCTAAGAACAAGCATCGGAAGAGAAAAGGGGGAGGAATTCTCCCTGTGACTAGAAGCCAGGACCCGCCAGTGTTTCGGGGACACTACTTATCTAATGATAAGTTCTCCATTGACATTGTATTGATGTATATGCTTATTTTCTAGAACTGACTTGTGGACCCACACTTAAGATTCTTTCCTAATGCAGTACCTTACAAAAAAAATTGCTTATATATATTGTTTATGACCCTGAAATTTTAAAAAATTATATTAATTTATGGAAAAAATTTCTTGTTACTTGATAAAAACAGAATTAACAAACCCAAATGAAAACTAGTTTTGCAATATCATACATTGTAAGGTAATACAATATATCTAAACTCCTGAACATTTTTATTTTTAATGTCCTTTTATTTAAATCTTCCATTTTTTTAAATAAGTTATGTTCTTTTTAGGAATTAATATGGATACATGCTATTTGATATATACTAGAAGATTAAAGTTCATATTTTTTAACAAAATGCAACAGTAATTTTTTAGTTATGAAGATACAATGATTTGAATACTATAAGTCTAACAATTTTGCATACTCTTACCTGTAAGAGAAATTATTCTTTATATGCTTTTATGGGAGATCAGAATTGGCCACCCCAAAATGTGTCTGTTTGGCATGAGGATTATTTTGGGCTGGCTACTTTTAAGAAACTGCAGATAGAGGAGAAGCTCTGAAAAGTAGAAGTTACCCTTTGTAAGAAACATTCACATTTGTAAGGGAAATCTCCATTTGTGAAGATGTCTCCCTCTCTGTACCAGGAAGAGAGGGGGATAACCTTATCTCTAGAAACTCTTCTCAGTGCAGAAGACAAGAACTTAAATCTGTATAGTAACCTTACTCTTGTTTACTGGGCTTTTCTGGTAATCTCCCATAACTGACTCTCCCCCAACCCCCAACATCCTCCTTTGTCTTTAGCTGAAGATGGTGTTTAAGGTAACAGCCTCTGCCATTTTTGTGAGTTATCCAGTTTTCCTGGGTTTCTCCCATGTATACGTGTTATTAACATTTGATTTTTCTCCTGTTATTCTGTCTCATGTCAATTTAATTGGCAGCCCAGCAAGAAGGACCTAGAAGGTAGAGGAGTTATCTTCCTCCCCTACACTTTCCTTGATTGAATTAGCCAGCACATATTTATTTTAGTGTGATGACATCTATAGATCTTAAATAAGTATCCATAGAAAGAGGAATAGTCCTATAGGTAGAATATATTTTCATTCTCATTACAGATACCTGAGGTTTTACTTATTCCCTTAAAAATTAAATATATTGTTATTGTATTTATCCAAAAACTAATTAATTCAGTTTCTTCCTCCAACATCATTGAATTAGGCTACCCTGCTGGTGAGGAGTGTGGAATACCAAAAGAAAATAATTCTGAGATGGTTTAAACTCATACTTGTGAAAATTAATGACTGTGTAAGGATAAAACATGCTTCCAGCAAAGAAAGGAACACAGAGATAATTAGAGTGCATTCAATAATATAAAACTAATATTTTATGACTCATATTCATGTTCTTCCATTTGATGATCATTTCAAAGCTTGGCAAAGGATATGTTACCAATTAGTTGCTTTCAAAAGTACATCCAACTGAAAAGAAACCATGAAACAAGTGAAAAAGATTATAGGTGATATAGAAAACGTTGATGCAATAATGAGTATACTTTACGATATGAATAAGATTTCTTTTGATTTCAAAAATCAAATTACATGAAAATGCTATCAGTCCTAAGTTTATGTACTCTATGCATGAAAAAAAATGCTCAGAAAAATAATTATTTCCAGCTTCTCTTTTGACTTTATGAATTACGTATATATCAATAAAAGGATATATTTAAATCAATCTACATGAAATGATACAAAAGAAAAGCTAAATACTACTTCACATATACATCCCTTCTTTCCATCCCCATAGAAAGTGAGACAACATTGTTAAATATTCTCATGTGCTAATATTCTCACACCTGTTTTTCTTACCTCAGTAGATATAGATCTCTTTCTTTTGTACCTCTATTATCTCTAATGCACGTATATACTTATACACACACACACACATAAAATTTTACATAAATGTGATCGTATATACAATTTTGGTGCTATTTTCTTTTATGTAGTTCCCTCCTATTCCCTATTACTTGTCACCATTCCATCCCCCCATATCTCTCCATCACCGCAATCATAACCAGAAGCCCTAGGTAATATATTTAAACGATCTGAGTGAAAATCTCTGTTTTCCATGCTCTTGGAGCCATACACATATAGATGAACTTGCCTGGGGTATTTTACACTATTTGTAAAAGTATACTCAAAATAATTTGCACACCTGTTTGTGTTATTTTCACTCAGCAATAGCATGTGAAAATGGCAAATCGCTCTGTGTTATCTGAGTCATCTTCCTTCTTTTGAATGGCTACATAATATTCTATCTTGTAAATGTACCATTATTTATTCAACCAAACTTACATAGTTCTAATTTTGTAGAATAGTAATAGCATTCTAATTTTTAAAAGATCTGAGATACTGATTTAGTAAAGCATGTTCCCAGGTGCTCATGTTCGAACACTTCTGTGCTCCATCCTGATCTCCTGTGAAGGACCGTCTGTCACCACCAGGCCTGGCTCCAACCTGGGAGTGAAAGGAAAGGAACTGCGTGCAATTTTAAAAGTAAAGAAAACATTTGCACATAAACTAGAGGCGATGCCATCAAATTTTATCTCAATAATTTTATGACCCAATTCAAAATAAGATTGACATAAAATGAAAAAAAAATCAGCCTAGAATCCATTTCAAAAAATCCCAATAGCTATTTCGATTGTTGAAACCTTCCCATCAGCTGTTCAGAAGCTCCTTTTTGTAATTCCTCTTCCTGTTTTAGATTCTGTGATCATTTGTGCTTAACTTTTGAACCACTGTCACATTAACTGAGGAAATTGAGCATATAGTCACATCTAAGATCACTGAAATGAAGAGTTAATAAGATTCTAGGCATTTTCTTAATTGCTAAAGTGATAATTTTGATGTAGAATATATATTCAAGTTTTAATAAAATTTCAAAGGAATTTATTTTCCGTTTACAGAATTAACAGTATGTGTGTAGAGCAGGATAGAGAAGTTGTCTGGCTCTATACTTCAGTCCCTGCCGTTAACTACTTGAATAAATTTAAGCAAAATATTTTTCTTCCATCCATAGGTTTAATAAACACTTTATTCAGCTGTGAGAGTAAAATAGGTAATGTATGTCTATCTGCTTCATATATCTACAAATAGTGAATTAAGAACAGTGCTATCATAAAGTAATCATTTCAGAAAGGATATAAGAAGACTATTAATCTTTCATTCATTCATTTAACAAATATTTTCTGAATATTTCTAGATACCATAGAAGGGACTAGAACTCGAAAAGAGAATGGGCCAAACAATAATGAATGAAGAAAAGTACCTCCCTTCAAGAAGTGTCACACGCACATATAAAATGTCATAAGAAACTAAATATGTCGCCATGTCAACTTCTGAATTGAGTTTTAACTTACTCTGTGTACTAGTCAGTCACCACGTTTCTCTAGTTATAAGGATTATAAGGGGCTACACCCAATGTAGTGTGTTTTTATGCAATATATGGAAGAAGAGTTGCATTCAGTCAGATGGAATGAAATCAATGCTCTAAACACTGTAAGTATAACTTACGTAAATTCCTTGAGTCTTTCTTCAAAGATAAAAATGGGAAGAATACACCTTTAAAAGGCATTATATCTATCTATCTATCTATCTATCTATCTATCTATCTATCTATCTCTGCCATATAGTGGAAAATGAACGCTGGGTCAGCCTTCCCTTTCCAATATCTCTTTACTTCTTAGTGTACGATAAAGGACACATGAAATAAAATGAACATATAAAGGATAGGCCTAGGCTGGATTACTCAATACACAAACTAACCAGATATTTTAATGACTAACAAAGCAAAGGCACAAAATATTTTTCAAAACATGGTTATTTCAAAAAAACATCTAAGTACTTTCTTGTGCATGGAAATGCAAGAGACCTTAGCTGACTTTCCCTACAGATATTTTCATGATTTGGTATTGTTGGGTGCTATAATCTTTTCAGGGGTTAGGGCTTCTAAGAGACTTAATCTGACCCTAGGAAGACTGTGTTTATTTTATTTTATAGAAAAAAACTGCATTTTATTCTAATCCCCAAATGCTAGGTCAATATATAAATAGAAATATTTTACAAGCTTAAATTTTTTTGAAAGCATTGGTTTAAATGTTTAACCACTGGCTCCCTGGTCAAAGGGAAAACCCTGATTGGAAAGTATTTGCTGATTTTTACTTCCTCCATGGCTGATTCCAAGATGCCAATATGATACCATTGACGGAGTTGGGTCTGGAATAGATACTAACAGTCAGCTCTCATGAACCGATGCAAGCCAACTCCAGCGCACCAGTGGCTGGACAATACTACTTATGAAATTTCACATTTCTTAATATTGCAGGATTATCAAGTTTATCTGCTTTACTTTTTCAATCAAAGCTTAATCTCTTTTACAACATTCCCACCCACTGAAGTCGTTTATTTTCAAACACTTCCAGGGACTCAGAGCACTGACTTCCCAAGGCAGCCATCTATTTAATTTCTGGACATCATTTACTGGCAGAAATTTCTTTCTTATATAGAGCCAAAATCTGTTTTGTCAGGCCTGGTACCAATAAGTCTTAAGCTTAAATATTAATTCGTGATCTTCGAAGAGATTTAACATACATCATCTCATTTGTTACTCAGGAACTTTTTAATTATAATAAAGTAATTTAAAGTTTTTCCATAAACCACCAAATAACCATCCCCCCAAATTCAGAACATTCTACAAATGCTATATTACATTCTAATTCCACAGGATAATTCTCAACTTTTTATTCCTTTTTCCTCCGGAGTTTCCCTAGGTTTTACCATTTAAGATCTATAGACAAATTATGGAGATAGTTCTACAGGTTTTGACTTTGAATTATACTTTCCACCATGGTTGGCCAAACATTTTAGGCCTTAAAAATAATGGTAACTAAAATTTACTGTCACTTATCTTATACTTAGACTACACAGCATTATCATTTGATCTTTACATAGACTTTATGAAACATCTTGATTTTACTCTTTTTTGTTCCAAGATTTTATAAATTTTATTTTGTCAATCACAGTATATACTTTATGTACGGTAGATAATAATATTTTTAAATGTTTGTTGAAAATGTTTCCAAATTGGCTGATTGCCTTTGAAATTTTGTTTATAATTTTAAATAACAGTAAAACCTGATAAAAGAGAAAACTTGAGAGATGAAAAAAAGAAAAGAAAAAAACACCTAGAGTTGCATTATCCAAAGATGATAATTTAGTGAATTTTCTTTCAGTTATTTTGTGTGCATATTTTAATCATAATTGTGACTATTCATAACAAAGTGTAGATGTTTATTTTTATATGTCTATTTTCATATTTGTCTTAGCCAGCTCAGGCTGCTATAACAAAATACCATAGATTGTGTGGCTTAAACAACAGACATTTATTTCTCACAGTTCTGGAGGCAGGAAGATCATGGTTTCAGCAGATTTGGTTCCTGGTGAGGGTTACTAATGGCTGCCTTCTCACTGTGTCCTCACATGGCAGAGAGAGGAAGCTCAGGTGTCTCTTCCTCTTCCTACAAGGGCACTAATTCCATCCTGGGGCTCCATCCTCCTGACCTCATCTAAACCTAATTATCTCCCAAAGGCCCACCTCACAATATCATCACATTGGGGTGAGGGCTTCCACATAGGGATTTGGTGGTGGGGGGCTCAAAAACATTTAGTCCATAGTAATATTACAAAAGTAATATATGTTTATTGTCTAAATTTTGGGGAACATACCCCCCAAAAGTTGAGAAATAAACAAAAATCATCCAAAATCCTACTACTCTTTGCTAAAGAGTGCTACCCTTAGTTAGATGGTAAAATAAGTCAGGGAAGATTTTCAAGTCCTGTTTTACCTTAATAACCCCATTCTTTGGTTCTTTAGGTCTTCATTCAGGTTCCTGAAATAAGTCTAAAAGAAGTCTTTACTGATAGCATGTTCATGGCATATCTTTTACTTTCTTTCCACCTTCAAAAATGAACAATCATTTGGACAGGTAAAAGATTCTTAGATTGAACTCCCTGCCCCCAATAAAACACTCTCTCTCTCTCTCTCTCACACACACACACACACACACATTCACACTCACCCCACTCTGAGCTCTTAAGTCTGATCTTTATTATTACAGAGAATAAATTTGAGAACCCAATTTATGTTCTTTTGGCAACATGACGTTTCTGAAACGTGGTTGACTGTGTTTGTCAATCCTTAAGTGGTAAAACATTTTATAAACTATTTCTTGATGTGGGACTCTGGCACCTCCAGAAAGGAACGCAGTCTGCTGACACCTTGACTTTAGCCCAGTTAGATCCATTTTGGGCTTCTGACTTCCAGAAATGTAAGAAAATACATTCTGGTTGTTTTAAGCCACTAAATTTGTGGTAATATGTTATAAAAGAAATAGGAAACTAATATGTAGAGGGATCCCCAAAAGAACCTGGTGGTCTTGCTGAATTGAGGTTAGAGATATGAGTTAAAGGAAGACAAGGCCATTAGAAATTTGCAAGGCCAAATACTGTGTGTGGGGGATGCTCCACCAAGAGAGAGCTCTGGACTTCTGCAGAGGGTTCCTTTCAAGTCTTGTGATGAGTCCTGACTGGCACATGCCTGGAAGGAAACTACCTCTGATCAGGGAAGAAGCAACTGAAAAGCAGTAAGTCAAAATTGTCCAGAACTCCTACAGGATTGGAAATAGTTTGCATTTCCACCAGCCAAAGTAGAAAGACATATGAGAAATTTGAGAGGCCAAATACCAGTGGGAGAGGAGGTGCTATCCTCACACACAGGGCATCAGGTAGACTCAGAGAGTCAGCACCTCAGCAGCAGTTCCCTCACCACAAGGAAGTAAACTAGGAATCAAAAACTGAAAGATCTCTGTAAAATTCCCAAGTATCTGGAAAACAAACAAAAGACTTATAAATAAAACATGGATCAAAGAAAAATTCACAAGGTAAATCAGAAAACGTTTTGAACTGAGTGAATTGGAACACAAATATCAAAATTTATTTAGTTCAGCTAAAATAGCACTTAGAGAAAAACATATCAATAAACACTTGTATAAGAAAAAATGAAAGGTCTGAGATTCATAATCTAACTTTCCACATTAACAATCTGGAAAAAGAAGAGCAAATCAAACAAAATAAGAAGCAATAAAACAGAAAACAACAAAAATAAATGAAACCAAAAGTTGTTTCTTTGAGAGAACAATGAAATTAATATACCTCTAGGCAGAAAAATCAAAAAAAAAGGAGCAAAGATATAAATGACAACACCAGAAGTGAAAGGGAAGCTATCTCTACAAATCCTAGATATTTTAAAAAGATAATAGGAAAGTATCGTCATCACTTGTATGCCAATAAGTTTGACAATTTAGTTGAAAAGGGCAAAATCTTTGAAAGACACAGACTACCAACATTCATTCAAGAAGAAATAGATAACATTTATGACCTTATATCACTTAAATGAATTAATCATAGTTAAAACCCTTCCCACCATGAAAAAACCCAGGCCTAGAGGCCTTCCCTGGTGATTTCTATTAAACATTGAAGGAAGAAATATTACCAATTCTACATAAACTCTTCCAGAAAACAGAAGAGGAGAGGATATCCTCCAACTCATTTTGTGAGATCAGCATTATCCTGATGCCAAAAATCTGACAAAGACATTATAAGAAAAGAAAACAAGAGACCAATATATCCTCCTGGACATGGATGCAAAACTCTTAAATTATTGGCAAATTGAATTCAGCAAAATATGAACAGGATAATACATTATGTACAAATAGGTGTATTATGGGTATGTTTGACATTCAAAAACCAAAATAATTTACTATATAAACAGTCTAAAACATAAAAACTTTATGACCTTTTAAAGAGGATCATATACTAAAAAATCATTTGATAAAATTCAACACCCGTTTATGGTAAACTTCTCAGTAAACCAGGAATATTAAGAGACTTCTTCAATTTGACAAAGGATATCTATGAAAACCTAGAGCTAACATCATATTTAAATGTCAAGTACTGAATGCCTTTCCTCTATGATCAAGAACAAGGCAAGGAGTTTTATTTTCATCATTTCTATTCAACATTATTCTGGGGGTTCTCCTAGTGCAATAAAGTCGGAGAAAAAAATGAAAGTCATATAGATTTGCATGGAAGAGGTAAAATTGTCTTAATTTGCAAATAATACTATCAAATTGGAAGAAAATCCTAGGACGTCTGTAGTAGAGTTACTAGAAAGAATAAACAAATTAATAAGGACACAGGATACAAAGTCAATATAAAAAAATCAACTGTATTTCCATTTACTAGTATAAAAATGCCATTTACAATGTTTAATGAGCAATAAATTCCAATAAATATCAATTACCAGGCATGAATCAACAAAATGTGAGCAACAGTTGTACACATTTTCAAAATCTACAAAAGATTGGTCTGTGAAACTAAATAAATGGAGATACATATCAGGGTTTTGGTTGGAAGATTCATTATTGTTAAGATATTGATACTGACCCTGATATCAGTTTCCTCACATTAAACCCAGCATATATGGCGTTAAAACCAAAACACTCGTTCTCTGCTTACTCCCTGGCTTCCTGGCTCCAGAATCCACTATCCTCCATGGAGACAGACACCACCAAGGACAAGCACCTGGATTATCTCCTCCCTACAAAGAGATACAGGCTGATGGGGAAGCTGCTGACCAGCAAGGTCACGGCTCCCTCCTTTCTGAAAGTAGTCTCAAGGCCAAAGACAGGCTCGTGGGAAAGCTCTGACCAGCAAGGCCATATGCTCCCCCTCCCCTACCTAAAACCCCAAATAAAAATCCTTCCTTTTAGCTTTTCAGGGAGTTTGGGATTTCAGCGTTAGCTGCCCTCTCTCCTTGCTCAGCACTGTGCACAAATAAAATTCCTACTTTCTTCCACCACATCCGGTGTCAGAGATTGGTTTGCTGTGCAACGGGTGAGCAAACTCACTTCAGGTTCAGTATCAATATCATTTCTCCTCAGATTTATGGCTTATATATATTTTTTTCAGCAATCTTGATAGAAATTCAATTTTTGTAAAAATTGATAAGATGATTCCAAATTTTATCTGGAAATGTAAATGACCTAAAGTGTCAAAACAATTTTAAAATGCAGAAAAAAATTGCAGGACTTTAACTGATTTCAACACTTAATAAAATACACAGTGATCAAGACCATGCATTATTGAGATAAAGAAAGGTCAAAGAGGAAAAGAGAATTCAGAAACTGACCTACACATATATTGCTTTATTTTATTTCTAGCTCAACAATCTTTTATGTTTCTGTTAGTTTTTCTGTTTTCTGTTTGTGTGTGGGAGTAGGAGCGGAAGTTAGACTGAGTGTTGAGTTTAGCTAATCATTTTGGGGGGACATTTATCTAGATTACCGTATGGTTTTTCTTTATTGTGAACTTTATACATAAATATGTATGTGTGAGTAGACTTCTGATCGTACTCCATTCTCACAGGTCTCATCTCCCAGGCAGACATCGCTAAGGAATTATTTTTGGGACTATGAAGTTCTCATGGAACTTTAGTCACTTGCAGTTTTGAAGGCCAAGTTTCTCAGAAGTTTGGTGTTGTATCACTCGGAAGCATCAGGACAGCAAAGTATTAGATGCCCTGGCGTTCGCATCAGTCAGCTCTGAGAGGGAGTCCTGGTTCTTGGGCTCACTAGAGGTCCATCCTTGGATGAGGTACTTGATTTTCCTAAGCCTCATCTGAAATTTGAAGTCAAAACACAGGTCTCACAAGTTTATTTTGAAACTAAATAAGATCATTCAGATAAAGCACAGAATAAGGTATGTAGTAAAAGCTGAATGAACGGTAGTTATGATTACCATTTTATTGCTTTTACTGCTGCTGCTGAAAAGTACTCCTGCTCCACTGGGCTTTCTAACATTAATGCCCATACCCAGGTCTCTCTATTCTTGCTTCAAACTATATCTATGGAGACGTACCCTGCTTGAGACCGATGGCACACAGAGTCCCTGCTAGCTAGCCTATACAGTACCTTTGCACAAATTTCGAAAACGTACTCCCTCTTGGATGATTAACCCTTAAGACAGTGTTCATGCCTTGGCAAGCAAACTAGATTTGAGCTGGAATTGATTGCCTGGAATTGATGCTCACTTGTAGGGCCTAGTGTCTGTACCAGGTAAGAATTCTGTAAACATACAGATGGGGAGGTGGTCACCCTCCTGACATGAGGAGACAAAACGGGCCCAAAGCAAAGACCTTGTTGCATGCTTATGAAAAAACCAAAAGGATTACTCTCCTTTTTCATTTGAGCACAGGGCTTTTGGCAAAAGAAGGACAAGTTTCTTGTGGGGAATGGTGTTTTGGAAAGTGCGAACTGTCCCAGAAAGAGCCACATTCTCTAACTTCAGCAGGTGGGAAGAGGCCAGGGATTCTTGAGGAAGCACAAATTCCTGACTCCAGGAGCAGGGCTGGGGTGAGCGACAGGAGGAAGGAGTTGGGGAGGGTTCTAAGAGGGAGAGTATGGTAGGATTTCTGCTCTGATTACAGTTCACCAAATTTGAAAAGCAAATAAAAATTAAACATAGTATGTGAAGTTTATTGATGTTCATCTAGATTACAAGTTAATTTTGCATTAGATGTACATAGAACTTGCATCATAAAACAAATCCTAGATTTTCACATTTTATTGTTTCTTGAGCAAGATATGTACAAGATATATGCAAAATGTACCTTTTTTACTCAAGACGTTATTGCTTTGATGTATCTTTCATCCACTGGTATCCCAGAATTAAAAAAAAATAACCCTTCTGAAAAAGATTAAAAAGGCACACAAATACATATTTGATTACTGTTTCCATTAGATGCAAAACATATATTAGACCATCTCTATCAAATCCAGACACACAGCAAACCTCAGACCCACGTGTTCAGCCCTTGTCTTTCTCCCCTATCCAGAGAGTGGCTCTGAAGTAGTCCATAACTAGTAGCTCAGGGTAGAATTCTCTCCCCAGACCCATCTCTCCCCAGGAGCCTGAAGTGATACACAGACTACTCTGGATTTTTCAGTTGGATTATGATCTGTCCCAGCCAACTTCACTCTTCACTTTTTTTCCTTCCAAATTAGAAGGAAAATAAAACTGTTGCCTGCCACTCTGATCCTGATACCACTACACAGTATTTTCTTTCCCATTAGTATCTACGTTTACTTCTTGCTACCATGACAACCAACCACTTTTAGCAAAATCCTTGATACCAGGTTTCTCATTTTCAACAGATAATCTGCATTGTGCACTCCCTCTCCCCCCATTTCAGGCCTGAAAACCTCAGTATAATCCAACTCATGCTTCTCTAACAGACAGAATCTACTTCTTTCTATTTTTTAACCTCTTTTGACCAATTTTAAATTTGATTATAATATAGCATCATGTTTTTAAACAAACATAGGGAAAGTGACTCCACTTTTTAATTCTAGAAAAGCCAGATCAGTAGCCTAGGGGTCCTTTCTATTTCTGGAAACAAATATTTCGTGGCTTCTAGAAATTATACAACTATTTTTATATTCCAATAACATGCTGATTTTTAAAACAAGCGCTATGGCTCATTTTTGGATTTTGGTCCACTAGCTAACTCTATTCTTATGCTATGCTGATGTAGAAACAAATCACTTAAAAATGGAATTTAGTTTTGTTCCATATAGGACAACTTATACAAGTTTTTCCAAAATTTTACTGAAATTCAACTGCTTTGTTATTTGGAGTTTTATTTCAAGATTCAGACGCTACATACCCTGTCTAATCAGGCACACAAAAACTATCATTAAGGTTGGGGAGTCACTGTCTCCTTCTATTTGACTTATAAGCTAGAATTTCAGTAGTTTTGGTTTCCAAGAAAGCCAACAGTTTATCTTTAACCACAGGGAGAGACAAGCAGAATTTTTCAAGAATGATGTGTGCTCTCAAAGGAAATAGCCTCTTCTGAGAAAATGGTTTATATGGACAAGTGAGATGATTGGATTTTTACAAAGAACTACAAGGCATTTATCATAAAAGAGAAAAAAAGCAGAAGCATAAGGAAATTGTAATTTAAGCTTATATAATGAAATATAAAGGACAATGAAGTAACAAACTAAACACACAAAAATGCCAAAAGCATACTCTGTCTAACTAGAATATGCAAACTTCACAATTTTTAATGTTTTCTGAAATTTCATACAACCTTTAAAGGTGTAAAAATATTGTGAATTTATAAATATCTATTTCATCAGAAAAACATTCTAAAATACTATTTCTGTATAGTTTAGATAGAGATTTAGACTAATTAATGCCTAGATATCTTGATTACTCTTCAAATCAATATTCTAGATGTTTTGCTGCACAGTGCCCAACTGAAGTTTCCAGTTATCATCCGGCGTGGGATATCTGTATGTGGAAATTTCCTGCCCTATGAGATTACAGGTCCAAAACAGGAAGCAGTGATTTACCACACTTAGTGTTTACTTTGTCTGGTCTGAGGATCTGCTAGTCTGAGAGATGACCTTCCATACCTGCCAAATCCTCAAACATTAATCACGAAGGACTCGCTGAGAGTAATAAATGTATTTTTGTACCTTCTTTCATTCTAATATACAATATAGTAACTCTCATCAAGCTTACAATTTAGAATGGGCAAAAAGAGTATACATATAAATAAATAAGCATATGATTATGAATTGTGTTAATGAAGCTAATACACACACAAAAAGAATAGAAACAGACAGGGAAGGCTGCTTTGATAAGGTGGTCAGGGAAAACCAGTATGTGGCTATGATGCTTACTCCAGGCCTGAAGAATGAGAGGAGAGAGCCATGGAGAGAGCAGGGCAGGAGCAGCCCAGGCAGAAGCCTTAAGAAAAGTCTTGAAATATTCAAGAACGCAAAAGACCCATGCAGTTGGAGCAAAGCGACCAACAGAGACGTATAGGAAGTGATTTGAGAGAGGAAGGCCATGTTAAGGAGTTTCAACTATTCTAAACACAGTAGGAAGCCCTTGAACATTTCTAACAGAGCCTTCATTTCTCTGACCACAGTTTACTTCAACACTAAAAACATAGGTGAATAACTCCCGCAACATATCCCACCTTCCTTAGCAAGCCTGAGCTCCTTTAAGCTGTCTTATTCACCTTTAAATCCAAAGGTCTGATATGGTGCTTGATGTAGAGTAGGATCTCTATTAGATGTTTCTTGAATGAATGAATGGTTGAATGAACTACCAGATAAATGTCAGGTGTTATCTCTACCACCTATCAGTCTGTCGTCAAGGAAAACCACTTCTGTAGGGAATTTAGCAGACTTTTCATTCTCTGCACCAATGTTACACTCCATCAGTGTGAAGAACAAAGACATCAAAATTTTTATGTATGATGTTTGATATATAAATGTTTAAATTATTGACAACATTTTTACTTCCCAGCTTTATGATCTCAAAACTTTTCTTTATATTGGTCTCACTAGCCAAACTCCTTGCTCAAGGCTCCTTAGTAATTTCCAGAATGCTAATCAGGGCCACAAATAATATTCTAAGCCTGATTACCATATTTTCCTGGGTATTGCAGCTTATAATAATAATTATTAAGTAACAGTTATCACAGTTCAATTCAATTTCTCCTAACAATAATTACAATGAATAAGGTGTTTTAAACTTCTTAAACAAGTAATATTTTCTGCGAGACTTTTTGTTTATCCAAATTTTGAATCAAACCACAATGAATTAGCTTTCCCACAATTTTCCCCCAGATTGAAAAGTGGAAAAAAATCTAAATAGTTTACTTGAAATATCAGATGAAATCCTCCTACGAAAGGGCAGCTGAACATGTCTCAACAGGTTACAGGACCTACCTCATGGTGAAGATGTAATAGCAAGTGTTAAATATAATTAAAAACTAAAGTAAAACAAGTAAGAAAAAATGAGCTTGCAGTGAGGATCAGGAAAATCCCATTTTTTATTGCTACCATCTGATCACATTTCCCATGGATTATGAAAACATGAAATACTTGAGCATCTCACTGTAACGTTAATAACTGATGTTCCAAACTTTGTCTCCTGAGAGGCCATTCAATCTTTAGCACTGAATAGTTTTGCTTTTGTCAAATGAAAGCGGATCGTTAGATGATTAAATGAATGTGTGCGCTTGCACCCGTGTGGGTGGTTTATATGTACTTTGTTTCCAACCTTCCCAGAATCTTTTTACATAACAGAGACAGAATAAAACTCATTGTTGTCCCACTGGACCATCCATAGCACTCAATACAGATACTTCCCTCTTCTAAGAAAGCAAGAGGCTGTGAGACTGATTTGAACTGCGTATTTGACCCTTTGCAGAACAACATATCCCCTCAGGCTCCTCTCTTGTAGTCTGTGCTTGGCTTGTATTTAGCATTTAGCTAGGGCAGGTCTAACCTGCTGAGAATTGGATAGAGAGTGTTGTTTTTTAGAGCCCTGTGGCCGAAGACTGCCTTCAAATCTTGATTTGGCTTTGACATTGGGACCTTAGAAAAAGGAGCAAATTCCATATCTTTAGTCTTATCATGAATCATTCGATACACTTCCCTTCAGACCTGGTCTTAAAGAAGCCCCGAATTAAAGTCAAAAACAGATGCTTTCCTCACATCTCACTTGACTGCTTACAAAAAGAATTATTTCTCACAAAAGGTTGTTCAGTTGCAATAGATCGATAAATAGAAGCATAAAACATATCTTCGTATTCAACCAAATTTCTAAAATAATTAGCTTGGGGGACTTAAGAACCCTTTAGACACTTTCTATTTGGCTTTAAAGGTCAAGGGAGAAGTATAAGTATATGAAAGACTTTCACATTGTAAGTGGGGGAAGTCTTGTTTTGTGGTGAATTGACACAGAGTTCATCAAAGTTATTGCAAAAAGATGTCACCATGAAGCTATGCGGAACAACTTCCTGCCTCCTAGATCAACAATATTTATGAGAAGGGAACAAGATTTGCTGCCTGATGAAGACAATAGTGAAGTAAGGCAGTTCACCCAAAAAAGTGCCTGGTTGGAAGGCCAGAGTTGGGAAATCCAGGGGGCAGAGGGGCCATTCGAACAAAAGGAAAATGCATCTTTATACTACGTATTTATTGGCTGTTTCCTCTGAGAGCTTTGGTTGGGTTTTCCAGCAAAACCAGGCACTCTATGTTGGTAAAATGTAAAGAACTGATAATAAAATTGGAAGTTGGATCTAAATATATTTTTCTCTTATTAGTATGTCTAGAGGTTTACTAAGTTGCCTCAAGTCTGATTTCTAACAAACAGAAATTGGTGAGGGCCTCAGTTAACAATACTGACTCCAAAAGAACTTGATTTGTTTCTGATGGTATTTGAAGTTATTATTTTTACCCCAAGGTAAGACAATCATCTAACTCTCTTTCCATTCTTCACCATGTAGAATATATTTTGTCTATAATCTCTTGAAAAACTGTTAGAAGATCTACTTATGAGGAGGGTAGGACAGTAAGATATTGATATATTTATACTTTTATTCAAAAATTGGCCATTAAATGCCTAATACATAGTAGACACAATGCTAAGCACTCCAGATTCAAAGATAAGTTCTTATATAAGAGCATACAGTCTAATGGAGAATTCTGATTGGCCTCATCTAGTAGCTAGGATCAGCGATTGAGGAAATTCACTCAAGCAAACTTAAGAAAAAGCAGGTTTATACTCTAATACTTTCTTATAGTATATACATATACGTTATGCTTTGATCTCTGCCCCCTCTCCTTCCTTTTCTTTCTCTAACCTCTAAGCATAGGCTCTTTCATTTCCCTTCTCCCTACTAAAGTCTTTATCTTCTATGCTTCTTTCCTACCCTCTCAAGGTTTTAGCTGTTATGAGGTTTGCATCCATTTATTCACTCAGCAAACATTTCTTAAATACATACTATGTACAGGTACAGTATATGGGATGTCAAAGAGAAATTACAGAAATGTTAAAGAGAAATTGCAATGGACACATTAAAAATGGCAAGACAGTTATTAATGGAGTTACTGCAGTAGGGAAGAGAACTTCAATACAGAAGTGAACTCAACTCCAATGAAACAAAAGGGAGGAGAGTTTTAAGCACTGGACTGTGCTGTGGAAAAGTACCAAGGGAAGTTAAGGGGGAGGCTGGTCAGTGTGATGAGGACAACTGTGTTTCTAATTGATGCTTCCTGAAGTTAGGCTCCTACCCTCCCACAGAGACTGGGAGACAGGAGTTCTATTTTTCTTGATGATTATATTTCAAAGGGATGGCTCCCATGTCTTTGAGAAAGAAGTCCCTGGGTTGTAAAACTGGCAAGAGGCTGGGAGAAAATTTACATCTCAAAGGGACAGAGAAAGAATTAACAATAGCAAGTTTTCTAAGGTGAATGCTCTGAGATAATGCAGGTCAGGAGCCTCTAGTAATGAATAAACTTTTCTAAAGTTTAGCCAAGCTGAGGGGAACACTAACTCTGTAATGGTCAGAGACATAGCAGGCCAAAAAGGAGACAAAAATCCTTTCCCTCTGGAAGCTTAGATTTAAGGAGCCTATATTAATGAAAGGATATACAAATACAGTTTAAATAAGAGTATATTTGATTGATTAAGTGCTATTGTGGAAAGCAAAGCTGGGAAGAAGGCAGGGACCACAGCGGATGAGGAGGTAGTTCAGTCTTAAATAGGGGGTCATGGACATCCTCGCTAATAAAGTAATCTCTGAGCAAAGTTCTGAGGGGAATAAGAGTAAGTCAAGGATATATTTAAGGGAAGAGAATTCTGGGCAGAAGCAAGGACAAGTATAAAACCTCTGCATCAGGAACATGCTTGATGGAGTCCTGAGACCAAGGAGGTGGGCAGTGGGAGACGAAGTCGGGGAGACAGCAGGGAGGAGGTGGACCAGATCATGTAGGGACCTTTAGGTCACACCAAAGACTTGACTTTTATTTTGTATGAGAGGGCTACAGAGGAAGGGTAATATCCTTTGACTAACTTTACAAAAGGGTTCCTCTTGTTATTGAATTAATAAAAGTATTGTTGGAAGGAGTAATGCGGAAGCTGGGGATATGCAGGTGGATATATCTGGGGGCATTTCAAATCTGGAGTTGAAGGAAGTAGTGTGAACTGGGGATTAAAATATGTAAATTTCAATGTGTAGGTGTCATATAAAACCACCTGACTGGATGAAGATACCAACACAACCAGTATAGGCAGAAAAAAAAATTGCTTTAATGAATGAAAACAAGGAGAAAATAGCTAGAGAAGCTGCAAAGGAGGGTCAGTGAGGCAGAGAGAAACCCATGTGAGTGTGGTCTCCTGCAGGACAGGAGGAGAAGGGCTTTCAAGAGAGAGGGCTTCACTACTGGGATAAATCTCTGATTTGTCAAGGAAGATGACAGAAACTTCACATCTGCTGAAGCTGGAGACAAATCTTGATTAGAGAGGGTGCAGGGAATTAGAGGATGCTATTACTGTATTTACTATAGAAGACTTTTCCCCAGAAATTTTATAGGACAGTAGCAAGGAGGGGAGATGTGGAGTCAAGAAAAAACTTTTTTTAGATAGAAGAAATGACAGCATATTTGTATGTTGATGGGAATGAGTTATTAGAGGAGAGAAATTAAATTTAGTATCAATTTAGTGATAAATAAAGGGTAAGATAAAGAGGGGAGACTTGCTAGACTAATGTTTTTGAATAAATGAGAGAGCTAGGATCAAGTGCACCGGTGGAGGGGTCAGCCTTAAGTAAGCTTGGTCATTGAGTACACCTGTGGCAAAAGTGGGGAGGCAGAGTATACGGGCATAGACGTGGGTAGCTGAGTAGACATGGAAGTAGGATGCATGCAAGTACTCCTAGAAACTCTTTCAGCTTCAAGTTACTACTTAGTTCCTTCCAACTCAGTTTGCCAAGAGAATCTGATCAGGCTAGCTCAAATATTCATACTTGGTATGCCATTGGTCAAAGTCATAGGTCACTTAGCATCCTTTGGATTAGCCACCTTCCTGTCAGTTGAATATCTTGATCAGAAGACCTTGCAAGGAGAACAGAATTATGTGGTCCAAGTTATGAGTCTTTATGCAGCAGGAATTGAGGGAAAATAGTTTCCCTTGGAAGAGTTTATGACGGACAGGTTCTATAAATATGTCTTAGTATGTAAAAGAAGACAGATACAAACACAAATAGAGATAACAAAGTCCTGTGGGCCATGACATAAATCATTATAGGATACAGAGCTTAAACAAACAGGAGAGGAGAAAGTCATAGCGGAATGACATCAAAGCAGAAAAGAGCTGATTCTGGAAAGCTTAGTGGTAATTTTCAGAAAGATATTGCAGGAATAGAAAAACTTGGAGCCATAAAATATAGATACATCACATTCTAAGAATGGCAAGTTGCTCAACACAGCAGATGCATGAGGGGTGGGGTGGGGCAGAGGGAATGAAATAAGTCAATTTAGTGATAAATAAAGAGGGGAGAGTATAAAGAGCTTTAATATCCATGCAAAAGAGTTTTGACTTCACCTTGTGTGTGACAGGTAGCTAATGAAGATCTCTCTGGAATCAGATGGAGGTTAAATTGTAAGTGAGAGAGACTACAAACTATTTGGAATAGTCCAGGTGAGAAGGGATAAGGATCTATATACTGAAGCGGTAGCAGTGGGGATGAGAGTAGGAATGAAGAACGACATGAGAGACAGCAGGACATAGTTAATGGGTTTCTTGTCAGATAGAGGACAGAGTCTAGACTGACTCCATCTGCAAGAGCTTGAACCACATATATGTGCTTAAAACATGGAGCTTCATAGAATAAACACAGTGACAGGTATCTTAAGTGAAAATGTTCACTTACCAAAAAGAATTCAGGAAAGATCAAAAGTGACCTAAATAAATTATTGTCTAGAATGTAGGCCCTAGACTGAAAAATATAAGAAACCTTGTAAACTCAGACAGTGTTATAAAGCCATTCTAACTAATTACTTTGATATTAAAACAGGAATTCTCTCATCAATGGGGTAATCCCTCAAAAGCATTTAGTAATAATGATTATACTTAATATTTTGAGCCAATATATGCTTTTTCTCATTCAATTCTTACAATATTTCTCTAGGGTAAGTAATAGTTCTGCATTTTAGAGATGAAAAATCGGAGACAGAGTGGTTAAGAAATTTGTTCAAGCTAATAACTGCTAGAGCTAGGATTTCCTTTCTGACATAGATATTAATAAGACAGAGTTCCAGTATTTGAGTGAGTAGCTGTCTAAAAGGAAGAGATAGGTATATAAATAAAAGAAATTATCTAAGGTCAATGATAAAAGTAAGAGCAAGGTATATACAATAAAGACTCTCAGAGCGAGTGGTTAATAATATCTTAATACGTGAAAAAATTTAGGAAAAGTTTCATGAATCTTGGCCAAAAACGCATCTCTAGCAGAGTATTCCAGGTAGAGGAGAAGTGTGAGAGGAGCCCAGGATATTCAGGAAATTGAGAGAGCACTGGTGTGTAGAGAGCAGGTATCGGCAGCCCAGAGCAGATCAGAGATACTGTAGGGAAGGAAGGTAGACTGCAACTTGTAGTGAGCCTTATTAAGGCCAAGACAGCAGTTCTTGAAGTGTGATCTTGTGAACCCTTAGGATCCCCAAGAGTCTCTGAGGGCATTCCATGATGTCAAAACAAGTTTTATAATACTAAGGCATATTTGGCAGACATTTTCTTAAAAATGAATAAAGTGAACTTGTCATTGTAAGGTCAAGAACTGACTGTATTTATTTCCAATGATAAAATTCAAGTTTTAGAGAAATTTAGAATTTTGAAAAACTGATATGTGGCACCATGAGCTTGATAGCTTCCCAGTATTTAACATTTTTTATGTTTTGTCATGTACTTCACGTATGAATTTTGCCATGTACCTCAACCAAAACAAGATATCACAACAGATTGAGTGCACAAGCAGATATGAGAATTCAGTTGACCTTTAAGGTAAACATTAAACATTTATTTACAAAAATATTAAGCAACGTCACTCTGTTCACGATCTCTTTTTGTTTTGTAAAATATATTTTTTTCATAAAAATATGTTATTTGTGTTAATATATAATGGAGCTGTTGTTATTTTAAATGAACTAATAAACATTTGTGTCAGTTTTAGTTTCTAATACAGTAGATACACATAGATTTAAACTAAATAAATGAAAGCCTATGGAGGTCACCAATAAATTGAGAGGATGTAAAGGGTTCAGGAGACCAAAAAGTTTGCAATCCACTGTACTAAGTAAGTTGAGAAATTTTATTTTCGGCAACAAGTAGGAAAATAGATTTGTTTTAGAACATGACAGTAAGCAGGCTGGAAATGAGACGACCGCCTTGGTCAAAGTTTAGGGGGTTTTATCTTATAAGTAAACCTTGGAGGAGAGGTTATTTTCTGATTGCAATTACTAAACAGATTTAAATTAGGTACAAAATCTTCCATCCTATACTGTTTCCCACTCTAGCGTAAACGGTTTTTGAACGCTCTAATATATTCATTACGCTTAAGAAAAAATAGTTAAGGAACAATAAAAGTTCACCGCAGATGCTCGACTGGGAAAAAATGAAGACGGGTGGAAACTGTTCCGACATCTTAAGGGTGTTCGTGTGGAAGCAAGAATTAAACTTCCTGCTCCAGTGAGCATAGTGAGTTCAGTGGCTGGAAGTCGCAGGAAGGCAGACTGCAGGACTTGGTGACAATTAGAGCTGTTGAAAAACAGAGTGAGCTGCCCTATTTGGCTATTAATTCCTTGAAAATAGCTACTATTTATAACGCTGACTCTACACAAGCCAGTCTAGTAGGCACTTGACAATGGGATCAATTCATCTTATTCCCACAATAACCCCAAGTGACAGGGATTATTACATCCCTATTTTATAAATTACGAAACAAGCTTAAGAGTTTCATCCCTCACTGAAGGCAACTCAGCAAGTGGAGACAGAGCCAGATTCTAACTCAGCTCCTCTGATTCCCTAGCTGGGTGTTAGCCACCAGCCTTCCCATGAGATATGCACCAGCAGCTGTGAGGACTATAATGACAAATTGGATTAAAAACTCTCGGCAATTCCTTTTAAGCACTAAGACATTTTTAACTATTTGGCGAAGAGATTCATCTATTTATTTTTATATTCTCAAAACTTTTCACAATTCTTGGAGAATAGTTTATTTTCAGTAAGTATGTGTTAAATTAATAAATGAAAATTTTATAATTGTAAAATAAAAAGGAATATAAAGCTCCATTAGAAAAGTTGTTATTTTTAACCACCATAACGATTAAGAGTTATATTTACTACATGTCAATATTACTTGGTTTGACTAAGTTAAAAAGGACTGAAAATCAATAATATTGCTGAAAAACCTTCCACTCAACTATTCTACATAGATATGACCTTGATGGGACCCAGGAAAAGTGAGTCTTTAAGAGTTTTATTAAATTGTTTTTGTAGTTGAACTGATAGGTCAGGTTTGCAGACTGGAAAAGACATAGCAAGGCTTCTCCTAATGTACTTTTTTCAGAAGTAGAGTCATATGAATAACAAGTTGTTGGCTATTTTCAGCTTCCATGAATATCTCTCAGACAGTTCTTGTGGGGTTAGAGAGGGAGAGAGCTACTAAGTACTTGTAAAATCATGTGGGTTGTCTTTGAATTCTTTACTTTATTGTAGCTATGGTTTATCGTAATAAGACAGTATGATGGAAGAAAAAAATCAAAATAGTAAGAGTCAGGAAAAGTCTGTCCAATTCTTTCTCTACCACAAGCTAGAGTTAAACTGTGGCTACCAAATTAAAGTATAAAATTAAATTTTTAACCTCACTTACACTGTAGAAAAAGGAGACGAACAGAATAGCAGAGACCATTTCTGTCCATTTGTTCCTATCTGCATCATCTGATGCTTGATTCACTGCTAGTCGCTAGGGACGTGCTCCCTCATAACCCGCTCTTCCCAAGCATCATGGCACAACAAGTTGTAAATTTCAGATGTCCAGACATGACCATTGAGATGAAACATAAAAGCATCAAGTTCAGGTCGTCACTTAGTCTTCCCTCTTGGAGTTAAGACCTCTTTAATTCTATATGCAAATTTATGCATACAGCATGCAGATTTTATGGTCTCTAGATTCTCTGACAATATCTGTAGGCTTATTGCATAATGACAACTGTTGGTCTGGGGTTTCACTGAGCAGATTTGGACAATAAAACCTGTGGCCAACATGTTGGCTGCCTGTCTGAAGTAAGGCCAGGTTACCTAGCCCTTTAGTGACAGGTTTCTAAAGTTAGATCTGTCACCTTAAAGCATAAAAAGAACTAATACAACGGTGTGTGTGTGTGTGTTTTGGTCAAAGATAATTTGGCAAATATATATTTATTTTTTTTAATTTCTGAGAGGGAAAAATTATTTGAAAGAGCACAGTGTCTAGCTGTGCAGAGAAAGATGTATCTGCAATTTAGCAAAATTGAAAACAAACAAGCAAAAAACCAGCAAAGACGTGCATTGTTCATCTTAAAATCCAATTTGGCAGATATTTTTAACTTCAGTGACAAGACTTTCCGAAAGGTCCCAGGAGACAGCTATGCATACAACATTGTAACTTGCAGATAGAAACTAAAGGGAAGTTCTTCCCCTCTTTGAAAGTTTTGGTGGCAACTATTTTAATTTCTATTAATAAATACATTTGCTGAGGGGCTGGCCCCGTGGCCGAGTGGTTAACTTCGCGTGCTCTGCTGCAGGTGGCCCAGTGTTTCATTGGTTCGAATCCTAGGCGCGGACATGGCACTGCTCATCAAGCCACGCTGAGGCGGCGTCCCGCATGCCACAACTAGAAGGACCCACAATGAAGAATATACAACCATGTACCGAGGGGCTTTGGGGAGAAAAAGGAAAAAAATAAAATTAAAAAAAAAAAACACATTTGCTGAGTGGTCTCTCCCGACTTATTTAATAGTCTTATTAGATTGACGGCATGTCAGATCTGTGCCTTATCAACAGTCATTTGTAACAAATTCCGTTTTGCTCAGTGAAAAATGATGGAATAGTTGGGCAAGCATTCAGAGACTGGATCGCTCAAATTTCAGATCACTTGGATTAGAATAGATCCCTCAATGGCTCTTCCTAAATCACTCTGCTGGTCCCTGACCTCTTCCTCACAACACAGCAAATCTCAGTGGATAGCCATCCCTGCTGCCTGTAATGCCCTGCCTCTTCAAGGCCACTCTCTTTCCTACCCTGCTACAGCTCTCTCCCTTGGGTTCCCAGGTGGGGTGTGCTCTTCCCTGGTGCTTCTCAGCCGTATGCCCACTACAAGTCAAATGAGCACTGACAACATCATGGGGACAACTGGATGCTTATAACATGGGGCACGGAGGTTTGGTGCGAATTGTCCTAACTTAAAGCCTGAAGACGACCAGAAGTGCTGCTGAACTTCAGGATATTTCGCCACAGTAAGAAGGTCAATGGAGTTAAAAAAAATACCATTTTCTTTTGACGGATTCTAGCTGGGAAGCCAGGCAAAACTGAGGGCAGGTGATTTGGATTCCAGCATCTCATTCTGGATCTTTCAGTCATTCCCCTCCTTTTATCTACTCCCTTACTGTCTCTCTAAGCACAGGCTCTGGGGAGTGTGTCTGGCTGGCATTGAAGACCATTACCACTGTCCTGGAGTCCGCTTTGCCATCCCTGCCACAGAGATCACCTCTCAGTCTTGTAGTTGATACCTTTGGGGCTATAAGCCTCCAAGTCCAGATACTGCCAACACTTTACAATACACACACGTGTAAACTTCAAAGCAGACTCCTGCAAGCTTCGCAGTCCTTTGGAACATAATGCATTCTCACTAGAACATCATCTAACTTATATATCCTTAAAATTTGTGTATTTAATTTCCAGATGCTCAAATATTATAAAACCCCTTACCACCTCCCTTTCCATCTGAACTAAAATACTTAACATTTGTATGATATGTACAGATATACATTGCTCAAAGAACATTGCCCCAATTAGCTAAACAGCATTCGAAAAACTCTCAGAAAGTGTTTTCAGATGGAGAAAATGCGGTTTATCTAGAGCTGCTAAAGATTCATGAAATGATTTGGCATTCAACTTCCTCTCTGTCTCAGACGGTACTTCTGCCTTCATAACAGCAATACTGACTTATTGTGTGTGAATGATGTTGCACATCAATAGGCTTCCTCAGAGCTTCACAGGGAATGCAATGTGCTGTGCCTTCAGCCCCAAAGACTTCAGAAATGATTCATATGCGCTTTTATGGTCATCTGGAATAATATGTGTTCGGAAGGCATCCAACTGCTGCCATTTATTTATTCATTTGTTCAGCATGTCCTTATTGAGCATCTACTACACGGCAGGCACGATGACCTGCCAGAAGAAGTTACTGACCATGTAAGAATAATCACTACTGTTTACTGAGAGTTTTAAACACATTATTTCATTTAATCCTAACTTTAATCAAGCAAGGATGGTTTATTAGTCAGACTTCTTCAGAAATAAAGCACCAATATGATACGATATGTATGTATATAAGTACACACACGTGTAGAGAGAGGATGTGAGGTGTGTGTGTGAAAGGGAAAGAAAAAGGGGGGCAGGAGATTTTAAGGAATTGGCTCATGCAATTGTGGGGGACTGGTAAGTCCAAAATCTTTAGAATAGGCCAGCAGGCTGGAAAGGCAGGGAAGAGTTGATGTTGCACTCTTGAGTCTGAAACCTGCCAGCTAGAAACTCAGACAAGGTTTCTATGTTGCAGTCTTAAGACCAAATTGTTTCTCCTTCAGAAACCTCAGTTATTCCTCTTAAGGCCTTCACCTGATTGGATGAGGCCCACCCACATTGTGAAAGGTAGTCTGCTTTACTCAAAGTTTCTGAATTGAAATGTCAATTGCATCTAAAAAATATCTCCAAACAGCATCTAGACTGATGTTTGACCCAACAACTAAGCACCATACCCCAGCCAAATTGACACACAAAATTAATCATCACAATGGGTATTGATACTTTTATTTTATACATAGAATCTTGAGGTTCAGAGAGATATTTACTGAGATTCATTCAGATAATAATTGAGAATTTGAGGATTTGGGCTAGTTTTGTCCTAAAGGCAACAATTTTTCCTCTATACTACAATACATGGTGGTATGTTACAAAATTAAAGATATAATCCCTAAGTTTCAAGTATTTAGAATTGTTTTTGGTGGGGGATGTCAGGTTACAATTTATTCATTTATCCATCCAATGACATTGACTGAGATTCTATTGTAGAAAGGGCACTGTGCTAGGAACTTGGGAGAGAACAGTGAACAGACAATGGCCCTGCCCTCTAGAGATGAAAAATACAAAAAACAAATAAACATCAGAGCTACCTACATCAAATGCTACAAAGAAAACTGAAACCACTGAGGAGGAGGGGGTGATTCTCTGTGGTGGTGATATTTCAGCAGAGACTCGAATGAAGCGAGAGCATAAACCATGCGGACATCTGGAGAAAAACATGATCTTCAGTTAAAGGGAAAAGCAAGTACAATGGCCCTTAGAAGGACAAATGCTTGGCTTTCTTCAGGACCAATAAGAGAACCAATGTGGCTGGAGCAGAAAGATTCAAGCAGATTTATGGTAACAGATTCAACATAACATGTACAGCGTATGACTGTTCTGAAGGTGGAGGGAATAAGAGAGTGGTTAGTTTAGGAGCACTTAGTAAAGGAAAGACTCTGTAAAAGAGAGTTCTAGCAAGATGTTTGAAATTAGTAAAAAATAAAAAGTAGAAAAGCAGAATGACAGGTAAATTCACTGAATTTGGAGGTATATCAGATCGAAATGAAGAAGCACGGTTAAGTGTAGTGGTTTGACTGAGACAGAGAATCTACAAGTTGGAGAAATCACGTTGGTGGTCGGAGGTCTAGGGATCACAGGGGAGAGGAAAGAGGCGAGTGTGTATGCAGGCTGATTGTGTGTACTTAGGCAGGTGTCAAA
The DNA here is from genome assembly GCF_041296235.1 of Equus asinus. Taxonomy (NCBI): domain Eukaryota; kingdom Metazoa; phylum Chordata; class Mammalia; order Perissodactyla; family Equidae; genus Equus; species Equus asinus. The sequence continues at coordinate 52,068,600 of NC_091793.1, forward strand.
GAATTTAGCATGAATTGATTAAAGGAAAGTTAATGGGGACCTCAAATGCAGAAGTTGCAATTTTGCATAGAATGAAGAGATGGATATTGTAGGTGTTCAAAATGGGAAGCCAATGCTGAAGGAAATATTTGAAGATAATTAATAATAAAAATGAACAATTATGAGTGCTTTCTATATGTTAGGCATATGCGTATGCCATTTCCTTTATTTCTTATGATCACCATTATGATACTATGACAATCATTATGATACTATTATTATATCTTTATTAGAGATGAGGAAGCTGAGATAAAGAGATAATAAGTAACTTGTCCAAAGTTACATAGCTAATAAATTGTTGAGCTGGCATTTGAACCCAAGCAACTGGGCTCCAGAGCCCAAGCCTTAACTAATAATGCCTTCCTAAGGAGACTAGAAACACTCTTTATGACATGGCTGAGCAATCTCGATGGCATGTAGTTGGTTCAAAACCATGTGTGTGAAACTAAAGAAAATTTAACTACATTAAATGGGATGGAAAAAGGTAAAGAAATTTGGATATAAAATATAGCAGTATGCCTGGTTTGCAATGATGGTCTGGACCAATAAAAATGTCTCCATGGACACAATAAAAGAGGATCAACATAATTAACAGAACATGGTGATGGATATGATTTAGAAGGTAAAGGAATGAAAAATTAAGGACAAATCCAATGTTGGAAGCTTACAACTATTAGAAAATTGACAGTGAGAAGAACACAACCATTTATCATTTACTATATCAAATATAAATCAATTTCGTTTACTCCTCCAAACCCTGTGAGGCTTCTAAAGAATGATTATTTCCACTTTATAAATTATGTAGGTCAAGTATATGCCCTACAGCTTCACTGATAGCAAGTGGCACAACCAAGTTCAAATCTGGTCTGTCTGAGTCCAAGAGCCATGCTCTGTTGTCCTTCATGCTACTTCAATTTTTTGAGAGGTGGGGTCTCAGCGTTTAGAGGATTCTCCAAGTAATGCCGTAAGATTGCCCAGATAGTTCAGCCAGAGAGGCACTGAGTTCAGGGCTGAAAATGCATATTCAGGACTTATCAGCAAACCACATTAAGTCAATGTGCTTGCCAAAAAAAAGAAAAAGTTCAGGAAGGGAAGAGTTGCGGTCCAGAAATGATGCTGGGGAGAGGAGGATCTAGAGGAAATGGGGAGGAAGGTGGACACAACGGCTGATGGAGAGTGAAGACCGAGAAGCTGTTACTCTGGCATATGAGTTCTTCAGAGCAACAAAATCCAAAACCTAAGCAGTGCAATGACACCTCCACCGCGCAGTTTCAGCTGTGTCCCCTTCATAAGCGAACACCATCTGCCACGGAGGCGGAACAGTGGTGAATTGGAATAGCAGTCCAGACTCATTTTTGAAAACTTGGCAATGACTTTACATGGCAATGTGACTAAAGTTTTCAGGGATGTAAGAGCTTCCTTGTACTAGTCAACTTATTGTACATTCTCAAACAGAAAACAAACAAACAAAAAACCTGCCCAATTCACAAGAGATTTCCTGTGGCTTTATCCTAACAAACAAACCTTCAAAATAATAACCCAGGCTCCAGATAACATTCTCGTAATACTGATTGGTATGATTCCATAATATAACATTAACTAGTGGGTTGTATGGGTGTAGGGATGATGGGGCATTTGGAGGGGAAGGCTTGACTCACAATGTTGGTAGCCACAATCTGTTACATGGTACACCAATATCTTTTAAATGGACTAATTTACTTTTTAGCATTTAATTCTGGCTTCGGAATATTCTATCACAGAATAACCCAAAATAAGTCATGCATTCAAAATGTGAGTGGAATTTCACGAAAACAGTTTGATCTTGTTTCTTAAAGATAAACTCAAAGGAGCTAAGTTATCCATTTATAGCAGCCAGACAGCTGTAAAACAGAGTAAATATTTATTTTCTTACTTTCTCTACTTTTTAGAGTGACAGCCACGAAGTATCTAGGGGACCAAAAGGTAGGGTTATGTGAGGCACACACCCCGGTCAGCGAACAGGCTCACTTAAACCCCTACAGTACCATTTGAGCAGATGGAAAATTCTGCTTGCCTTAGAAGCTACTCATCCATCCCTGGGGCTTAATCGTCCTAGGTGCTGTGGCCATCTGCCAGACTTATTTACTACAAATGCTTAAAAAAAGGGATAATGAAATCTCACAGCTTCCTTAGGACATGGTCAAAGAGCATACGGAATTGGAAATTGAAGCTAAAATTTTACATCCACCACTCCTACCATGGCAGTTTCTGTAATGGAAGAGACAAGAGAAACAGATTAGGCAGGGTGAGTTGCTGACAGAAACTGAAAGTGAGAGAATGGCTCAAGGGTAGAGGGTGAAGGATTCAGGGATGCATTGGAAATGGAAAGCTTAGGAAACAATGACGTTCATTCAGTATTCATGGTGAGAACTTGAGAACTACCCATGAGCAAAGATTCCAGAGAGGTCCACAAAAGGAAGAGGGAGGAAATGATCATTAATGAAAAAGAAACGCACATTTTTTAATAGCTTAAGTCCCTATAATACAAGAGTATTAAGAGTGGGATATTCTTGAAGCTGCTCCTGTGAGCAACTTGTGCTATGGTGCCCTGCTGACAGGAGTGTAAATGCCCGCAACATAATTAATTAACCAAGGCTGTCCTTTCAGCCAAGAATGAGATATCTGGTCCATCATGAATAAACAACTTCATAATCATTTTCAGTCTGCTCTTAACAGAGCTAAGAAAACTAATACAAGTCTAACTAGTTTATATTTTCTTTAAAAAGCAATAACGTTTAGTGGTTTTGAAAATAAAATAGAGATTGAAATGAAAATCAAGAAATATTAAAAATAAAAATAAATGCAGTTAAAATTGAAAATAAACATTGAAACCCACTACATCTCTAATCTCGTTAAGGAGTTGGGTGGCAAACTATAAAGACAAAACTCTAGCACTTTATTTCCAAGCATTTCTAAAGGAGAGCTGCTATGTTTTTGCTTCTTTCTTTACTCTAAATATTTTCCTCCAGCAGCTCCCTCTTCTCCTTTCCCCACCTGGAAACTGAAGAATTGGTCATATTACAATGTCAATGCTACTTTACCCTTCTAGTAAGTGTTTCTATTTCTTTCTCTGCATGAGCATTTAAATAATCTCTGCTTTCTGCTTGAAGGTCCTTAAAACATAAACAATTCAGGCTCCCACCTCCATCTGACCACAGCCTTACTGGTTTGAGAAACTCTAACCAGACGAAGGTGGGGAGTGGTACCACCCTTATGGTAGCTCTTTATTTTGTCCAACAATGCGTATATCAGAAGCTCCCTCTGGCACATACTTTCTCAGCTCATCAGCTCCTACTGATGATTGGTCCTCAATTTAACAACAATTCATTTTGGTTGTGTTCCCTTTACTACCAGTCTTACCCTCAACTACAGCAAACAGCCCTTGTAAGGTAGTTTTCCGCTACTACACTGCAATAATTGTAGAGCATCTTATAAGAGTTCCCTTCCTTGTTAAACTCACAGTAGCAACTACAAGTAGCATAGCTCTTTCTGGAAAACAATGGTTGCTGATTTGGATTGCCTAGGAAAACAGCCTGTGTGGAACTATAAAGCGTGATCAAACCTTCTCACATTTCTCTTTCTTTCTGCGCTTTATCCATATATCCACATGAATTCTTATATGCCCTAAAGATTTTAATACTAAAAATGATCAAATAGAAAACAGCTCCTGCATTACATGGAGGATATAAATTTCAATGAAACATAGCCCCTACCCTCAAAGGAGCTTAAAATCTAGTTGTGAATACACATATGTACACAATTAATAGGAGCAAATAAGGTCATAAGGAAGACATTATGGAATGTAGAACTAATTCATCTCAGTTGGCCCACTGGGGTATTATGACGGGGGAGTATATTTTTAATATAATACATAATACCTTGGTATCATTTTTGTTTGTTTCTTTGTTTACTGAGGAAGATTCACCCTGAGCTAACATCTGTGCCAATCTTCCTCTATTTTGTATGTTTGTCTGTGGGTTGCCACCACAACATGGCTGCTGATGAGTGGTGTAGGTCTGCACCCAGGAACTGACCCCCAGCTGCCAAAGTGGAGCACCTGTAACTTAACCACTAGGCCAAGGGCCCAGCTCAAAACCTTGGTGTCTTAAACATCAGAAGTCTCTACTATGCAGGAAACAGAGCAGACGAGATGCTGAGGATGCTCTTATATTTTATCCCAACAGCATAACAAATGTTAAAACTCCAATTTTGTTCTGGGGGTCATAATATGCCTGTCATTCCTTATAGCAAATTTCAAACTTGAACATGCAGAGAATTTAGAATCTAGTCAGTACAAACAGAAAAACATAAGCATTATGATCTTAAAAGATAAGGGTAGTATTATTTAAATAACACGCTGGGAGTTATACACCCAGATGGGCGAATGAGCACTTCCAAGTAGCAAACAAAGTCAGAAGATTGATTCCAATTCCAATATTTTCATTCAGATTATACCCTTACACGTCTCTTTCAAAGTCATCTTTAGATACTATAGCACGTTATTTTGAAATGTTTTGAGGTGGCCAATTTCCATGCCCTGTGTCCTTCCCTGTCTGCACCAGTCTCATCTACCCACTGGTAACAATCTTCATTTCTCTTCCTGGTTTGTGAATCTTGAGAACCCAAACTAGCAGCATATCAGAGCTCCCTTAAATTTCTCTCTAACAATTGGAATTATGTTCTTGCCAACACTTTCCCTGATTCCAGCTTCCCCGGCCTCACAGTAGGTAAAGCTCCAAAAGTTGTTGCTGCTATACTGCTGGACTTCCAGAAACCCTGCCATACAGATGTCTTGCTCCTGTGTCCTATTTCGTGTTAGACTACTCAAAAATTGACAGTGATCCAGAGCAGCGTACAGTTATGTTTGACTTACTTGACCCTTGAAATTTGAGTTTGGATCTTTTCTTTAACGGATGGCTGAGGTAGAGGTGGGGAGGTGGACTTTCTGTATTACGCAGTTAGGCCATACTGGATATGGTACGTTCGGAGTATAATAGACTTATTTAAATCAACAAAATATTTTGACAAATTCTATGAATAACATATGTGACAGATCTTGGTGATGCAGTTTATGGTCCCAAATCTATTTCTATAATATAAAATCTGAATTTCATGTGCTAGTCTGATTCTGAAGGCATTCCCAAAGAGAAATTCACCAAACTATTTATAGTCCCAAAATGATTAAAGATCATTTTAAATTTAGAAATACATTTCCTTTTCTTCCCAAAACATGACTTTATTGTCATATATATCCCAAAGTAAATAAGCAAGGTAAACTCTAGTGACAACTAAATTAGATTTATATTCATTATCTTCATACAGTTTTTTAGAAATTTTTACGTTACAGGATGCTCCACTATACATTTAAAATAGAGTTCCTTCCCAAGTTCATTTTGACTGTTGAGGATATCAGAGGTATGAAATCAGTATTTTTTTTCTTTTCTACTGCTCAGAAATTTGCAGAATTAATGAAAATATGAATTAATGTACATATTAATAATTTATTTCCCTAATTTTAGCCTCAGTAGCTCCTTGTTTTACTTTATGAAAATATCAACAAGAAGCAAAGTAGAAACTTTATTTTTCTTTCAAAAAGTACATCAAAGTTTCTAAGTTTCCTCCCAAAACTGTGTCGGCTCTAATTCTGTCCTACTTTTTATAGTAGGAGGACAGGTTGGTTTTCCCACCTACTAATTATTAGTCTTGTTTGTGGAGACCGTCAGGGAGAATGCAATCAGAGTTTCTTTGGGTAAAAGTGTGACGATGGCACATGATAGTTGCACAACTATGAGACTTAAAATGTGAGACAAATGTACCATAAAAACAATCTACAGTCTTCCTGCATTTTAATCAATACTCTGATTGGTATGTGCAACCTGCAAATAGTCAACAATTCTCTTTAGCTTGGAAAGATTCAAGTGTTGTACAACTCTCTTTAAGAAGTTCATTCTGGCTCTACAGACTGAGGCAGGCTTCTCAGGAAATATGGCTCCATGAGAATAAATACAGCCACTATCAACTTTCAGTATGATGTATTCCACACTGGCAAATGATTTAGTTAGTCCTTTAGCAGGTGTTGAGAACGAAAATTAAATTACAGCATTAGGAGCCAAATAATCTCTTCCTCAAGCCCCACGGTATGTCCATGATAATAGAAGTCCTACAAATAATTCAGTCTCTATCTGCTACAATGGCAGCCAGGATTCAATTTAGCAATATTCCAGGGAACTAAGTGAAGCCAGAGCTCCCCTATAGCAGTAAGGGACCAGGTCCTCTGCTGACATCAGAAGATGACTTAATTTCTGCCCAACGTGCACACCTGCTAAGTATCCAGGCAAAGATGATTGCTCTTCAGAGATCTTTGCCAGCAAATCTTTGCCTTGACTGTTTTGCTATGCTTTGCTAGCTCTTTGTTATGGACTTCATTATTCCTGCATCACTTTCTCCAGCTGCATACACAGGACATTTGGTGATGAGTTTGTTTTGAATACGGTTGTGTAGATGATAGATGTTTTAAAGGTCAAGATTGCTGAAGATGTGACTGACATGGTAGAGGATTATTATTTGCATCTGTTCCTCTGCCTCTAGCCTAAACAATTTGGGATTGATTGATATGGTCTACACCTATGGGAACATGAAAATTTAGATAGAAAAACACCGAGCTTCTAGAGTCAAGGCTATCTATGATAGGGCAACACAAAGTTTCATAACAGCCACACAAATCATTTGTAGGTCAGCTTGGACACTTCTCTCTTCCAACCAAAATTATTTGAAACTTACAGAAAACCTGTCTTACCATTAGAGTGCCTCACGCAAGTCCAACAGAACTGACGGAGAGGGAATGTACAGAGCAGGAGAAAAACCAGACACAGATGGCATTTTAAAAGACCTCTCCTGGAGTAAAATATACCTCCTTAGGAGTAAAATTGTTGAAAGCTCTACTGGAAGTATAAACTCTCAGCAATTGTGGAGAGAGAAAGACAAGTATTCTTAATTGGCCTAAAAAGAAGCAGCCATTCCAAAATAGACAGTGGCAGAAGCCAGATTACCTGTTACAAACTCGTTTTCATTGCTGAAACCCTATGGAATCTGCCCTTAGCGAGGAAATCAATGAGATCTTTGATACGTATTAAACCCAAAGGTGACTTTTAATTCATCAGTTTACTTAATGTCTTTAAAGAGATGTTTAACTTTTTTAAAGAGAAGTGGGCTTTTCTCTCTCCTTACGTCTTAGTGTTCTCAGGTTTTGACATGTCTGCTCTCACCCTAAAAATTCTGCATAGATTGCAAAGCCTCTAATAGTTTCAATTACTATCTAAATGTTGATGGCACCCTAATCTAAATGTGCAGCAGACAACATTCTCCTGAGTCCAGAATGCTGTCTCAGACTTGTTACGACACAGCTCCATCTAAATGTTTCATATATGCCCATAACTATCATTTTCTTCACCCAGCTCCAGCCTAATCCTTCTTCTGTGGTCTACATCTTGCTAAGTGATGTTTATTCACTCTATCAGCTGCTAAAGATACTGTGGTACATAAGAAAGATGTGGTCCCTACCTTCTTGCTGGTTCAAGCCAATGGTGAAGAATAAAACTGGACAGTAAATAACAAATATTAGGACTGTTACAAAAGGAAAAGCGTACAAAGCACATAAATGAAGTGCTCAAATTACTGGAGGTGGGAGTGGGTCATCAGTGATTGTCCCTCTTGCTTACTCTCTAATCTAGCACCAAATCATATAATTCACAGCTCCTTATGTATTTAAATCTCCTCATTTCCCTCTAATCTCACTGTCCCCATCTTAGTTCAGGTCATCATCAACTTTTATTTAGATCACGACAAGCAGCTCCTTAACAGCCCTCCTTTCTTACCCTCCTTGCCTTTTTCATGTTTTAGAATGTAATAAAAGCTTGGAAAATGATTTTTATCATTGATATTACTTAGATATATAGAAAAACTATTCTGGCTGTGATTGGAGAACCACCTAAGGCATTTCTGTCACCTGTTTGAAGAACAGTTGAGTCTAAAATGACCAGCTGTTGACAGAAAGTATGAGAAAGCATCTGTCGTGCAGTGTTAACACAGCAAAGCACAACCTTTGCTGCCACACAAGCAAAAAGGAGAAAGACTCAGCTAGCAGGAAGGCAACTTCACACACCCACAATGTTGTCACCTCTCTGAGTCTAATTAGAAACTTAAATCCAGAATAGCATGAAACAAATTAGATTTTCCTGTCTAAAGATGTCACATTGCCTCATGTTATAATAGCAGCAGCACAGAAGTTAGTTGTGAGATGTATCCAGACAGAGGGAACACCTACAGCTTGCTATATAGAGGAATGCATGGAAGGAGCAGTTGCTCATGTCTGTGTTCTAAATGTCCCCATTAAAGCCAATGGCACTCTTGAATGTTGCTGGTGGAACTCTGTAACTCAGAAGACAGATGGGCAGTAGGCTGCCTGAAGGAGAATCTTTAGTTGCAAGGGGGACCTATCCTTAATTGACCAATGCACGTCATGAGAGAATTCACCACACTGAATCTGGTGTCAATGGATGGAGTGACTCCAGGAACCAGCCCTGATATTAAGAGTGTTAGATTTGATGACCTTAGAAGAAGAAGAGCTGGGCAAAGTCAAGAGTCATGGCAGCACAGATTCCTTTTCCTTCAGTTACTCCTTAAAATTTCCATTCCTCAGGGACACATTTTGTGTACACACTACACAGAGTGGCCCACTCTGAACCCATACCTAGAATCAATTAAACACATACATTCTCTTTCCCAACCCTCTTTGCTAAGCTCCAAACTCATAGATGATAATTGTATCTACTATTTACTCAGTGCCTACTACACAAGAGTCTCAGTGTGTTAGGTGATTCAATTGATTCAGTATTTATTAGTCCCTGCTACATTCCAGGCACAGTTCTAGGTACTGCAATACAGAATTAAACAAAAGAGACATAGTTCTTAGTCTCAAAGAGTAGACAATTCATTTGGGAAGATAAACCATAAATAATTATGTGTGATCGTATTTAATCTTCAAAAGAAATTTTATCCTAGTTATTTTAAAGCCATTTTTACTAGGTATGAGCATAAGATTGTAAAATATTAAATAAGTAATTTGCCTAAGGCCATGTAGCTGGTAGGTGGTGAGCAGGGCTTCAAAGGTAAGTTACCTTAGCTTCAAAGACTGCAATTCTAAATAGTGGGTTCTACAGCTTCCACCACAACAAATGATTTCTAGACATCTCCCCTTGAGTGCCCCAAGGATATATCACATCCAACACATGACAGCCTAAACGGATTGTATCTCTTCTGCAGACCTGCCAAACATTTCTCTCTTGATAAATAGCAGCATCATCCGTTCTGGTTTTCGAAGCCGTAAACCTGAGAATTATCATAGATCTCGCTTTCTTTCCCACCTCAATCATGAAATCACTTCTTAAGTTCCACGGATATTTACTGACCTAATCTTCTATGTCCCTTTCTTTCCATTTGTACCACCATTCTTGTGTGTTAAACTTGCTTTCCTTCTCCTTGTGGCTTCCTTGTGTCTGTGCCTCCAAACAATCCTCGTTCTCCCCCTAAACAATTATCTACTGTGCTGCCTAAATGAACTTCTCAAAATACAAATTTGGTCATGTCATGCTTCTGTGGGGTCCCCACTCTCTAAAAAAACAAAACAGATTTATTTTCAGAGTCCATCAACCTGTTTAGGAGCTAACATCTGTCTGCCTCAATAGCTCAGCTCCTTCCACTCCTTCATTCACTATTTCAGTCTCTCTGCAGTACTTCTAATTTCCCAGATGCATCCTGTCTCTTCCTACCTCTGTACAGGTATACACTCCGCCCTCTCTGCATGAAGGCAATCTCTTCAATCTTTCTCAAACTAGTATTTATTTGTTCCTCAAAATTCAGCTTAAGAATCAACTCCTTCAGGAAATTTCCTTCTCATCTCACTTCTTAATATTACAGCTCATCCTTTTTGGGTCTTATTTTGCTTTGTGCACATGCGTAATGTGCCTATCTCCAATGTTAAACTGAGCTTCCTGAGGTGAGGCTTAATCAACTTGATTATGAGTCTTGCAGAAGAACAAAGTAGGATGTTGTTCAAAGGATGTGTGATTTGTAGTCAGAAAACCCATTTTGAAGTCCATGCTCTTCCACTTAATAGCTGTGACCTCAACTGTCATTTAATTTCTTATCCTTAGTTTCCTCATCTGTTAAAAAGTAAATGATAAGGCCAGCCCTGATTTCCTAGTAGTTAAAGTTCCACATGCACACTTTAGCAGCCTGGATTCATTTCCTGGTCACAGAACCACATCACTGTCTCCCAGTAGCCAAGCTGTAGCAGTGGCTCACACAGAAGAAATAGAAGGGCCTACAAGTACAATATACAATCATGTACTGGGGCTTTGGGGAGGGGGAAAAAAAGGTAAATGATAATGATAAGAAATAAATTGTAGAAAGAAGGTGAAATGAGACTTAGCATATGGAAGTATTTTCTTACTTATAAAATGCCATAAATATATTACTATTCCATGACCCTGAGAGCTCTTTGGGAGCAGACACCATGTTTTGACATCTTTGTGTGATTCTTTCCCCTTCACAGTCAGACCTAGCTAAGTACTGACCTGGTAGAAAGTTCAAATTTGATAAAATACGTGTTCTTGAACTAATAGTGAGAAAAAGTAAGCATTTTGCTTTAAAATTTATATAGAATTTTTTATGAAATTTCCCTGGAAAGGGAAAATGCACTGTGAGATGTGTGGAAACTTAAAAGCTGACCTTAGCACATTAATTAAACTCCTGGAGCATAAAGAGAGTAAGAGAAAGGAAAATAATAAAATTCAGTAAGGTCTACTACAATGTGCTTTTGATGGCCTTTCTGGAGGAGGTATATTTCAAAGGAACAACAATTTGAATTTGAAGACACTCTTCTCAGAGGCCTTCCTAGACAGAGTAGAGAAGTAGGCACTTTGTTTTTTAATTTTGTCTATGAGTCTGAAGGCACTTTCACCACATGGAAAGGCTTCCTCTCATCTGGAGATTACTGGAGTCTTGCTTCCAGGTTTCTTCCTAGAACTGGCATTCCTAAAGATTTCTCATTATGTCTGACTGTCCCTTCCTATTCCCTCAGCTATGGTTCTGTCTTTATAGTATTTTTAGCAAGTTATGATACAAAAGCTATTATATCCATCAACTCAAGCAAAAACATCTGTTAGAAACACAGTACATGCTAGATTTTAAGAAATCCAGTATGGGTAAAATACAGTCCTTTTTTTTTAGGTAGCTCACCACTGTTTTAGGTAACTCAAACCTTGCTTTAGGCAGTACAGACAAATTCTGATATATGGTCTGATAAGTGCATTACAAAACGCAAGGCAAAGCATTGTGAGAACTCCAAGGAAAGGGTGGCTCACCACACTGCAGGATTTGAGGAAGGCTCCACAGAGGAAGTAATTTTCAGCTGGGTTTTGGACAGTGAGTATAAGTTTGTCAGATAAAGTCTGCAGTGGGCAGGAAGGGAGAGAATATGTGCATTTCAGGCAGAGAGAATTTCATTTTCAAAGGCCTAGAAATATGAAAGGTCACAACATATTTAGAAGGTACTTGGAAAATTAATTATATTTTAAAAGCTTCTGAACTCAACCAACGATGTCTCCAATGTTAGACTATCAGGCCACTTGAAAGAGTACAATGATGGGAGTTTGAATTATGTGTATAAGGAATGTTTTTCAGCTAGGGAAAACTGCAACATGAATTACTGATTAAACCTGTCCCTCCAGATCATCTTCCTCATCCATCCCCCCACCTCCAGCCAGGAACTTCTCCCATGTCAATCCATTTTAGCATCACGGTCGATTTTATATTGTAACTGGTTAACATCACGTCTGTCTCTTCCATGTGTACTTTCATCCTCCCTGTCCTCTCGACTGTGCCTAGCATGGGTTTATAAACATACATCAAACTGAACATAAGTGTATCTCATTCAGCTAAACTCTAAGGAACAATAATAAACACATGTATTGGCATTTAATGAAGCACTGATGCTTTATACTTATTAATCAATCATTTCAATACCTAGTGGAGTGGGTATTATCATCATTCTCACTAAATAGTTGACTAAACTGAGGCACGAGAAACTCATCTTGTTCCCTGTAAAATAATTAATCGTGTTAAAACACTATTTATTATTTTCATTTTTAACTTATACTCTGATGCCAATTTATTCGAAAATAAGCATGTTCTTTTTTTCAAATGTGTGAAACCACTTTGCATTTGTGTATGTGTGTGTGTGTGTTTGTGTGTTTTACAATGAAAATCATTATACTAAATGATTCCTCCAAAGAAGGAAATAAATGCAAAAGTTTTGAAATGATGATCGTACATTACAAATTTCTCCATATTTGTTCTAGGAACTGTGAACCATCTGTACCATGTAAACAGTTCAAGTTGTCTCTGCAGACATACAGCAGAATAGGAGGTACTAAAATCTGCCATTTGTTGTGATCTGTGTACAAAGTTTCTTGGAGTCAGTGACGCAGAAATTTCAGGGCTGCACCTCTCCTGAGAGCCATCTTAAAAGCCATAGGTTCTTACTGCTTCTATTTCTAAAGCATTCTCTATCAGTGTATTGCAATTTCATCAATAAGAAGCACCTACTTAAATTTTTTGATTATTTGGGTTCAAAGTAATGCTTACATTGTCACAAAAAAGAGATTAATAGGCATATTAATAGGTTGCAATTCCATCAATATTTTTCAAACTATGAGGGAAATCAAACTTTTTAATTCTAAATGCCTCTACTGAAAAGTAAGCCTATATTAATTATAATTTATGCTCATCTATCTGTTGAAGCAATTTATTTTACAGAATAAATGTAGTTTTTCTTCTAGCAGGATCATATTTTATTAAATTTTTCATTTACTGCCTTATAAATTTTTATTTAAAGTATCCTATAATTCAATATTAGATTTTTTCCTCAGTTATTTAAATAGATGAGATATAACTTTGCTTTCAATGCAATTTATGTACAGTTTTATGGATTCATCATCATTATTCTCCTTAAAGTTAGGTAATATCTACATACTCTTTCAGTAATCGCATGAAGCCCCTATTGGGTAAATCCAGCTAACGGTTTTTATTCAACTTCTACAACTACCTGGGGAACTTCTAAATAAACCTTGTGTTTCTCTTAGGTATGAACTTATTCCCTAGGACTTTGTTGTCTACTGATGGGAAAGAGTAGAGTTAGTGTAGACATCAAACTTGATGAGAATCTATGCAAATTTGGTCATCCAAATAGAATTAAATGACACAATTGATTCGTTCCATAGTTTAGGAGCTACTCAAAAGTTAACCAAAATACTCCTAACCTCTAAGTCTTACAGTGTAAAAAAAGCTTATTCACAGGTAGATTAAAGAAACATGGAATCTTAAAGCTGAAATGGACCTTCGAGTCCCCTAGTGTAAAACTACAAGGACTCTATGAAAATCCTCCAGTTGGTAAACAGCTCTTATTTAACTACTTTCTTTAAGCACAGTTGGTGAAGGAGAACTCATTGCTTCCTGAGATGGTGAATTCCATGTGAAAAGCTCTAACTGTGACAGAGTTCTTTATGTTCCAATCCAATTTACTGTAATTCTAGAGGTAAATTAAGTTATTTGATCCCTTTTTCATTTGGCAGCTATTAATGAATGAGGATACCGATCCTTCATACAAAGGTACATAATTGACAACCTCAAAATCCATTTATTGTGAATTCCTTATTTAATAGGAACTCCTTCCTTATCTCAAAATATAATATACCTTATTATAAATAAAGTTCAGGGATCATAAACATATTGGTTTACACTGAATAAAAAAATAAAAATCACATTTAAAATCCTAACACAGTTAATAAATTAATAAATATAAAAGAGGCATCTCAGATCAATGGAGGGGCAGTTATTTAATGAATGGATTTGGAATATGTAGTTAGCAACCTAGAAAAGATACAGTTTGGTTCTTTACATAAGATCATATACCAAATAAATTGAATTTTAACTAAGTACCTAAATATAAACACTAAATTTTAGCCAAACAAGAAAAAAATACTGTGTATTAAACATCTCCAGGGTAAGAAATTTCTTAATCTAGAAGCAAGAGAAGAAATCCCAAAGGAAAGTGTCTACAGATTCAAAGATATAAAAATATAGATTTCTACATGCAAAAAAAAAAAATAAAAAAGAATTAAAAACCAAACAAAGTAGGGAAAATAGTGGCAGGAAATATGACAGACCTAAGGTTAATCTCTTTATTACGTAAAAAAGCTCATAAAATCATCAGGAAAAAATTTTGATCTCAAAAGACAAATGGGCAAATAAACAGATATTTTTCAAGAGAAGAAATGCAAACAATAAACAAGCATATGGGAGAATGTTCATTCTTACAAGTAATCAGACACAAATCGAAATAACGACAAAAAACATATTTTTCCATTAGCAATAATGAAACATTATAAAACTTAAGCTGGGCAGAGCCTTTGTTGTACATCAGTGTAATCCTTTTCAATCTACATTTGGCATTATGTACCAAAACAATAAATATATGCATGTCGTGGAATAATAACTTTTTTTGAGATTTTCCTGAGGAAATAATCTAAATATGGAGAAAAGTGATATTCAAAGAAGCCCATTATAGTATTATTTGTATTAGTTAAAGAATTTGAAATAATCCTGAATAAACCTGCATTAAAAATAATTATAATTGAGTTAGTTGTATCGTGATGCATACTAGGTAAAATGTAACCATTAAAATATAAGAAACGTACCCTCAGAAAATTAAGGATAGATCTACCATATGATTCAGCTATCCCACTGCTGGGTATTTATGCAAAGAACTTGAAAACACAAAGGCATAAAGATACTTGCACCCCTATGTTCACTGCAGCAATATCCACAATAGCCAAGACATGGAAGCAACCTAGTTGCCCATCAAGGGACAAATGGATACAGAAGATGTGGTATTTATACACGATGGACTACTACTCAGCCATAAGAAATGATGAAATCCTGCCATTTTTGACAACATGGATGGACCTTGAGGTTATTATGCTGAGTGAAAAAGTCAGAGGGAGAAAGTCCAATACCATATGATCTCAATCATAAGTAGAAGATAAAAACAATGACAAAAAAACACATAGCAATGGAGATTGGATTAGTCGTTACCATAGAAGGGGGAAGAGGGGAGGGCAAAAGGGGTGATTAGGCGCACATGTGAGGTGATGGACTATAATTAGTTTTTGGGTGGTGAACATGATGTAATCTACACAGAATTCGAAATACAATGTACATCCGAAAATAAACAAATAAATTAATTTTAAAAATATAAGAAACGGTTATAAAAATAAATATTTACTAAGGCCCTATTTTGTGACAAATATTGTTCTAAGTTATTTATATGTATCATTCATTTCATTTAATTTCCTCACAGCAACTCTGAGAGGATAGCCAAATTTTAGAGATGAGAAAACTGAGAAACAGAGTTTAAATGGCTGACTCCAGGTCACACAGTAAAAGAGAAAAGCAGAAATAAGCAATCTGACTCCAAGCTTTGAGTTCTTAATCAACACCATAATATAAAAACTATTTATTAAGGCTGTAACAAGGTTTACTACTTCTGATAAGACATTAAATGATAAAACCAACGCAAAATCAGGCAAAAATCTTGACAATCATATTTTAAAACATAAATTAAAATTATATAGCACAAATTGAAATGCAGTAGGATTTGTATCAGTATGGTACATTGCTGGGTGATTTTGCTCCTTTCCTTAAATTTCTAAATCATTCATAACATTTTTATGCTATTTTACAATAACTGAAAAGAAATCTTTGAGTCCTATTTTTATTAAGATGATAAGATAAAGCTAATTGGACTATCCCTTCTATTGAAAACAACTAAAATGCTTTAATCGTTGTTTTAAAAATCTCTATTAAAGTTAATATGTGACAAGGTAGCAAATCAAAGGGAAGGTAGGCACCAAGTGAGGTAAGCTTATCAATGAAACCACATTTGCTTAGAAAGCATTTGCCAAACTAGCAAAATTGAGTTTTGCTTATGATGGCCTGTTGGAGAGTGGGGACCAGAATCAAACGTAATCACTGGCAAGCTTGGGAGTCCAATAGAAGAGAAAGTTGAACCTCCAAGCTTCTACATACACTTTAGTGAGAGGACAAACCATGAGTAAACCTTGCCCCACCTCAGCCCAAGAGACTGCATGAAAATTCACCTTGGCTCCAAGCAGAGCAGGACGGAAACAAAGTTCCTCAGATGGTGCTCCACGGATCTCTAGGACAAAATCATATCTTCCATGTACTCCAAAAAACCCCTCACGTTATACACATTGAATTTAATGAAGTCTAGAGAATTAGTACTTTAGGTACTTGTCAGAAGAAAATGCAAATACCCCCTGGGGGAACTTACAGTCAAAACTAAGTGCACAAGGAAATGACACTGTCTTCAAGAACAAGTAGAAATGAGGCAGCCAGGGGCCCACCGCTGGTGCAGTGGTTAAGTGTGCACGTTCCGCTTCAGAGACCTGGTTCGCCGGTTTGGATCTCCACGGCGGACGTGGCACTGCGTGGCAAGCCATGCTGTGGTAGGCATCCCACATATAAAGTAGAGGAAGATGGGCACGGATCTTAGCTCAGGGGCAGCCTTCCTCAGCAAAAAGAGGAGGATTGGCAGCAGTTAGCTCAGGGCTAATCACCCTCAAAAAAAAAGAAAAAAAAAAGAAATGAGGGAGCTGAAACAGTCTCAAAAAGATTGCAAGTGTTGGAATTATCAGACAAATTATAGCATATGTATGCTTACTAGATTTCAAGAAGTAAAATACAAATGTGAAAATGTGCAGGAAACATACAAAATGCTATTGCTTTTTTGTGTGTGTGAGAAAGACTGTCCCTGAGCTAACATGTATGACAATCTCCTTCTATTTTATGTGCGATGCTGCCACAGCATGGCTTGATGAGCAGAGCTAGCTCTGCACCCAGGAGCTGAACCCATGGAACCTTGGCTGCTAAAGCGGAGTGTGAGACCTTAACCACTATACCACTGGGCCGGCCCCTATTGCGTATTTTTTTAAAAGTACAATTTCAGAAATAAGGAATACAATAATTAACTAACTCATTCCACAATGGTGCATCCCACACACTGTTCTATTCTCTGAGCATGCAGTATCAAATAAAACAGGCAAAAAGCTCTGTCCTTTGCTGCCTCCATTCTCATTCATGGAGAGGGGTCAAAAAGTATGTCAAATTTATGGTATGATGCATGTTGATAAGAGCTAAGGAGAAAAGAGATGAATGGGCAGTATGTATAATTTTAGTTACAGTATTCAGAGAGGACATCTGTAAAAACGTGACTTTTGAGAAAGGACTTCAGAAATGAGAATGTCAGGCACACAGATAGATAAAAGATCACTCTCAGCAGGAGACCAATGAGTGCACAGTGCTGACCTAAGGACAAGCCTGGCACAACCATGGGACAGGAAGAAAGCTACTGTGCTGGAGTCTCGAGGGCGGGTGAAGAACAAAAGAGAATTCAGTGAGAGAGGGCACACCAGGAACAGGGCGGGGAGGGGGAGATCCTCAAGTGTCTTGATGGTCCTAGTCAGGACTCTGGCTTTATCGTGAGTGAGGAGGATAGCAATTAGAGGGTTTTGAGTTGAAAAGTCATGTGGTCTGATTAATTTATTTATTAACAGTTTTGCCCTGACTGCACTAGGATGGAGACAGAGAATGCAGTTAGGATGGAGGCTTTTTAACATAACCAGGTGATGGATGATGATGGCTTCAGCGAGGGTAGTAGCATTGGGGGTGTTGAGAAGTAGTCAGATTTTGGATATTTTGAAGCTAGAGACCCACAGATAGACTGTTTGTAGGACACTGAGAAAAAGAGCAGGGAGGATGATACCAAGCTTTTTATGGAATTATTTACAGAAAAGTTGTTAAAAGTTTAAGTTCATGATTTTTAAAATAATACTCTAAGCAAACTTGAATAGAAAGAATCTCCCTTAACCTGCTAAGTGGTACCTCCACTATAATTAGAGCAAATATCATATTTAACAGTAAATGCTGAGAGCTTTCCTTTTATATGAGGACTAGAAATGAATTCTATTAGCAACATTTCCATTCAGCATTTACCCGGGAGTTCGTCACTAAAGAGTAGGGCAAAAAAGATAAATAAACAGACTAAAGATTGGAAGGAAAAAACAAAACTCTCATTGTTGAGTGATGATATCTGTATTTTGTGATTGCCATCTGTTTTATCAAAAAATGTATGAGTAAATTATCAGAACTTATAAGAGAGATTAGCAGGTTGATTAGTGGCAAGTAAAAATATAAATACCTATTGCTTTTCCTTAAACCATCAACAACTAGTTAGAATACGAAAAATTTTAAAGATACCACTTTAATCAGAAATGCAAAATGCTTATGGCTATATATACAAATATATACAATTCTTCTGTAAATAAAATTATAAAATTTAGTAAAGACATTAAAAAAGACCTAAATAAATAGACAGATATACCATATTCATGACAGGAATATCCAATATTGAAGAACTGTCACCTCTCCCCATATTATTTTATGGTTTCAATGCCATCCCAAATAAAATGCTTACTTTTTTTTTGGTCAAACTTGGCAGGCTTATTCTTTACTGTATACATAGTGAAAGAGGTCTAAATAACCAAGGAATTCATAAAAAAGAACAACAAACTGGTATGACTTGTACTAACATACATCAAGGCTTATTATAAAAATATAATCATTGGAACAGTGTGCTGATAATCTTGGGGTAGACAGACAAAAGGAAATAACAGGAAGCCAAGAAACTGACCCACACATATAGAGACACAATGTGTGACAGAAATGGCATTGCAGATCAATGGGAAAAGACAGAGTTTTCTGTAAATATTCTGGGAAATTATGCATACCTATGGAATAATGTAGTTAAATATTTACTTCTCACTTTAGATAAAAACCAGTTCCATGTGGATTAAAGATCTAAATGTGAATGGCCCATGAGAATTGCAACAGTTATTAAGAGTGGTGCCCATACAAAAATATACCTAAAGAAATCAGCACAGATTGTCTATCATCAATCAAGGGCCCAACAAATTTCTCCAATTTGGATAGGTCAAACTAAACAGTTTTCTAACTGATCTTTTAAAAAAACAATTGAGGAAGGTCCTTATAAGGTTTAGAAAATATGACACAAGGTAAAATGTACCCAAAGGATTCCTGCAAAAAACTTTCAGAACTTGTTTCCAGGACAGACTTACTGAGCATATGCCCATATTCACCCCAGGTATCTTTCTTGTAGATTTGCAATGTAAATCGAAAAAGGCAGACAAAACAAACAGAAGTCTTAGTAGTCAGTCACAAGGTAAGTTTCCACCAAGAATAAGCAATTTCAAATCTGATCAGAAAACCAAAAGACTCCCTTAAATGATCCTACTTTCTGGGATCAAAATAAAATTAACATTTGGAGCTCAAAGAAAATAAATCAGTGCTGAGCCCCACGGCGAGACTAACTCCACAGAGCCCTGAGTGACAGGCTCCAAGAACCTCTATGGAGCACACTATTTCTGAGTCAAGTCTTTTGAATCGTGCCAGTGAGGAAGCCTTGAGTGGCTCTCAGTGGGACTCCCCAAAATTTCCCCAAGTTTGGTAAACTCTCCAAAGCATCAGCAGACAACCTGTTAATAGAGAAAAGCTAAATTAACCAGAGTCATCGCTGTAAGAGAAAACATCCCCTCAACAATGTCTTAGCAGTAAGTCAGAAGGTGGGAGTCAGAAGAGGGACATCTATAGGATCTTGGGGTCTTGGCACAAGTAGTTTAAGGTGAGGCTTTATAGTGAAGGGATAGATTGGATTGGGCAAAATCTGTGACTTCACAATTCCAGATTAGTAAAGAAAGCAAAGTGATGGTCTTGAATTGTCTTGAGCAGTTGTCTCATAAATTTTTTTGTATAAGTTTTCTGGAGCAAGCAATGCTGCTACTCGTTTGATTTATAGTTTTATCTTTCCCGAGCAAATATTTCCTGGAACAAACAATTAAGTCACATTGACAACACTTAGTCTTAGTTCTTAGTCCTAATAGCTATGTTTGATGCAGCTGGTTGCAGTTCTCATCCCAAATACTAAAAAGAGTATGACACTATTTATGTAATGTTCAAAAGTCAGCAAATAATTCTGCAGTTTAAAGATTCATACACAGGTGGCAGAATTACTTAGAACAATAAAGAACTAAGCAGAACAATAAAGAAACCAGGGTACTGGTTTCCTCTGGGATGAGCAGGAAGGTATTGACCTGGAAGAGATACTTGAAAAGTTTCTAGAGTCCTGACAATATTCAATTTTATGCCCCTGGTGGCAGTTACACTAAAATTTGCTTTATAATCATTCTTTAAATTGTACTTATATTTAACCCACTCTGCTGGATGTATGCTATCCTAACAATTTTAAATTAATTAAAATGGATGTTCTAAATTCAAAGTTAAATCCTTCTACTCCACCTGATGGTCTAAATTCCAGGAGTATCTCCCATCTCCTTTTCAGTTTTCTGCCTGAATGACCTCGATAATTTCACTTACCTGTCTCATCTTCATTTTATTTTATTTTTATTGCAGTAACATTGGTTTATGACATTATGTAAATTTCAGGTGTACATCATTATATTTTGATTCCTGTGTAGATTATATCATGTTCACCATCCAAAGACTAATTACGATCCATCACCACACAATTGTGCCTAACTACCCCTTTCGCCCTCCTCCCTCCTCCATTCTGCTCTGGTAACCACCAATCCAATCTTTGTTTCTATTTGATTGTTTGTTGGTATTTTTATCTTCTGCTTATGAGTGAGATCATACAGTATTTGACTTTCTCCTTCTTACTTATTTCACTTAGCATAATACCCTCAAGGTCATCCATGTTGTCACAAATGGCTGGATTTCATTGTTTCTTCTGGCTGAGCAGTATTCCATTGTGTACATATATAACATTTTCTTTATCCATTCGTCCCTTGATGGGCTTCCAGGTCTTTGCTATTGTGAATAATGCCGTGATGAACATAGGGGTGTGTATATCTTTACGTGTTCATGTTTTCATTTTCTTTGGATAAATACCCAGCAGTGGAATAGCTGGTAGTTCTATTCTTAATTTTTTGAGGAATCTCCATACTGCTTTCCATAGTGGCTGCACTAATTTGCACTCCCACCAGTAGTGTATGAGAGTTCCCTTCTCTCCACATCCTTTCCAACATTTGTAACAACAAATTTGTTGCCAGTCTTGTTAATCACAGCTATTCTGACGGGAGTGAGGCCATATCTCAGTGTAGTTTTGATTTTCATTTCCCTGATAGTTAATGATGTTGAGCATCCTTTCATGTGCTTGTTGGCCATCTGTATATCTTCTCATCTTCATTTTAAATAAAAAACTGTAAATAATAATTTTACCATTTTTGTAAAGATTCAATGTGTATAGCTTAAATGATACTTGTTTCGTCATTTTCATTGATAATAATGATGGTGGTGATGATATCGCATCTCATTCCTAAGTATCCTTCTCTACATTCTGTACACTGATATACAGAGTTCTGAAAATACTTCTTTCCATCTTCTCACTTATTTTCACTTTTGAATTACTGGAGGTTTCTCCTGTGTCTGACTGGGAGTAATTTACCACTGAGAATTATTATAATTATCCTTTCTTCTACCTTCCTAGCTGCTCCCTTCCAGCTTCCTTTGCTGGTTCCTGCTCATTTCCCAACATCTTGATGTTGAAACATCACAGGACTCAGTATTTGAGCCTCTTCTCTTTTGTATCAAGATTATCTTATCCAGTCTCCTGGCTTTAAATACTGTCTATAAGCTGATAAATTCCAAATTTATGTGTCCATCCTGGACCTTCCATTTGCTAAGCCCCCAAATCTTGGAATTATATTAACTTCTCTCACTTTTTCACATCCCATGTTGGATCCATCAGTCAAGATTTCCATCTCTACCTTCAAACTCTGTCCAGAATCCAGCTGCTTCTCACTGTCTCCACTGCTAGCCCTCTAGTCTCCATCACAGTCTTCTCTCACCTGGATTTTTAAATGGTGACCTAATTGGTCTCTGCTTCCACACTCACTCCATTTCAATTTATTCCTAACACAATAGCCAGATTGATTCTGTGGTAACATGAGTTCACGTCTTTCCTCTGCTCAAAACTCTTCTGAAACTTCTCATTTCACTCAAATTTAAAGCCACAGGTTTTTAAGTCACATATAGTGACCACCTGATTTACAATTCCACCTGCCTACACACACACAGCACTCCCCACCCCCTTCTATGATTCATTTTTCTTCAAGATCTGTTCTTCACCCTCCAACCCCACCTCTCTGACCTCATCTCCTATTAGTTTTCCGTTAGCTCACTCTGCTACAGACACATTGCCCTTTTCTCAACCCCCCCAGCATGTGCACACCTCCTAAATCTCACACTTTCATCTACTTGGACCTCTGATCTTGGATTTGCGTATGGCTCACTCCCTCACCTTCTTCAGTCTTTATTCAATTGTTACCTTTTCACCAGAGCTTCTTTGACTACCTGATTTGTAATTGGGACTCTCCCCAACCCACAGTCCCAGCACTTTTTAATCCCCTTTTTCTGATCAAATTTTCTCCATAGACTATACTCACTATACCACATTGTATAATACAATATAATTTACTAGTTTTATAAATGTCTATTTATACACAAACACACACATACATTAAGAGTGCAGGGGTTTTCACTTTTGTTCATTGCTATTTCCTAAGAATACAGATTACTGCCTAACATGCAGTAGGGCATTCAATAAATGTTTGTTGAAAGAATGAATGGTGGAATGAATGAATATATCTTATCTAACATCTCTCACAGTGTGTGATTTCTCAGTTTTATATGGAAAAATTTTCACAACTATATGGTATGGTCAAGACAAAACTCCTCATATCAAGCATATGTAGTCATGTTATATGGCAGCACATACATCATCTGCTGTTTGTTTCCCATGTCCTCTTTCTATCAAAGTACCCTAGTTGAACTGGAAGAGGATAGGGAAACATCTGCTGTGCATTCCTCTCATTCAAGTTGAGTTCACATCTTTACAACCCTTAAAATTTTAAATCTGCTGGGCTGGAGCCATGGCCAAGTGGTTAAGTTCGCGCACTCTGCTTTGGTGGCCCAGGGTTTCTCTGGTTTGGATCCTGGGTGTGGACATGGCACCAATCATCAAGCCATGCTGAGGTGGTGTCCCACATAGCACAACCAGAGGCACTTTCAACTAGAATATAAAACTGTACTGGGAGGCTTTGGGGAGAAGAAGAAGAAAATAGAAAAAAAAAAGACTGGCAACAGATGTTAGCTCAGGTGCCAATCTTTAATAAAAAGTAATTAAATCTTCTGGATTTGTCCTAATGGCATCATTCATCTTGTGTCATGGGTAGAAGGGGACTATCTGACTGCTTTCAACTGAATTGATACGTTAAACACACTTTCCTTCTTAACAATTATACAACCTTGTGGAAATTGGCCAATTCAGCAACTGGTAAAGAATAAAACAAAGACCACCAGAGCTTTAAAAGCAGCTAGTGTCTTAGTCTGTTCAGGCTGCTATAACAGAATACCATACATCGTGTGGCATACATACAACAGAAATTTGTCCCTCACAGTTTTGGAGGCTAGGAAGTCCAAGATCAGAGCTCCAGCACGGTCAGGTTCTGGTGAAAGCCCTCTTCTGGTTACACACAGCTGACTTCTCTCTGTGTCCTCTTATCATGGAAAGAGTGAGCAAGCTCTCCGGTGGTCTCTTTTAAAAGGGCACTAATCCCATTCATGAGGGTGGAGCCTAATGACCTAATGATCTACCAAAGGCCCACCACCTCCTTATATCATCACATCAGGGATTAGGATTTCAACACATGAATTTAGGAGTAGCAAACATTTAGTCTGTAGCAATAGCTTATTAGCTTCCTGGACAAGGGGAAATTTCAGGAATTTTTTAAGTGTCACAAAGAGTGAGTTCATGCTGGTTATACCAATTGAGAATTGAAAATTTGCACTCCAGATATGACTCAAATGAGTTTATATGTTTGAACACAGTAAATTAAAACAGGTTCCATGATGCATTGTTCAGGAAAGTCTTTATTTAGTTCATTTAGAGTAAGGGTCTGGCATTCCAGACTTTTTCAAAGTTCTTTGTCCTTTATCGGCTTTAGCTGATTTGAACCTTTTAGGATTAAACACAACATAGAATTTTGATAGCCCTAAACAAATGCTACTATGAGCAAAAAATTCCCCTTTTACACTACCTGTGGCTGAATATCTAATTTTTAGCACTGAGAAAACAAATATTACACTACATATATTATTCCTAGGGTTAAATTTTTTTGCTTTCCATATAGAAGAACAAATGAGTTTCTTCTCTAAAAACATGCATTCAAGTTTTTTGGAGAAGGATAATAACTGTTTATTCATTCACTCTTCAATGTATTCTGTGTGTAGCTGATGCCACGCAATGCCTTTTACCTACTTTTTAACTAGCTGGAATTTCTTCTTATGTCCTCCTTCTCTAGATTACCTTCTTCCATTTGCTAACTTCTTATTACTAATTGAGTTATCCTCTCTGCCTCTCATTTGCTGATTTCTTTCTTGTATCATTTCCTGAACACATCTTTTCTAACAAGTTTATACAGTGAGATTCTTTCAACAAACCCAGTCATATATTCCAGGGGTAGAACACATCTTTTATTTAATATAATGATGTAGGGGGAAATATGACTAGCAGGAAGATTAATCTATTCAAATCTATATAGGCTATCGGTCATCATTATCTCTTAACAATTAGAGATTACTGCATTCTTTTATTCATTCAACATTTACTAAGAAATAAATAAGTGCCAAACACTGGGATAAATAAATACTAGGGATGTTCAGATCCACATTTCTTTGTGGACAACTCTGAAGCAAATTATTGCTCCAAATTTCTCATTTGCTGCTTTTGTTCTCCAGAAATGAAGAGCAAGGCTCCTCAGGCAAGATTCCTGGGACTTCTGGCTCTTCCTACTAGAATTTCTTCATTGCCAAGGGTTAATTTTCAGCAATTATGAGTAACTACTAGTGGACCCGAAGATATCTAACATTTATATTTTTAAACAATATATTTGACTTTATTCTACTAATCAGAAAATTAGAGACCTAAATTTATGGATATATCTTAGTCTTGTCGCTCACCTTTAGCCTTGCAGCCCACTGAAATATTATTCCCTGCCACACAAAGTTTTATCCACAGACCTATAACATCAGCATTCTCTGAGATTTTGTTAGAAATGTAGAATTTACAGTAATCCCCAGACCTACTGAATCATAATGTGCATTTTCACAAAATCTCCAGGTGATTTGTATGCACATGAAAATTTGAGAAGCTGTTGTAAGTCACTTTGACTTTTTTGAGCCCTTCCTTGTAAGTGATTAAAGTTCTTTCCTCTACATAGCTATATTATTAATTTCAGTGGAAATAAAAACAGAGGAAAAAGAAAGAATTAATATTTAGAGTCTAGAAAGGCCAGTATCATGCCTTGTTAGACACTGTAGCTAAATCAAGGGTTCTAACGGAATGATGGCAAGATAAGTGGCAAAATCATTTAAAAGTTTTGCCACCTGTTGACATTATTGAAAATGCCTTCAAAGCAATTTGAAATCCTTATACAAGAATAATGTAACCTGCCAGCCAGGAGCCTTTTGAACACTTGTGACTAATCGATGTTCACCCCTCCAGGCATCAAATGCAATTACCGTGCTACTTGGGGTACAATTTAACTTGAGGTTGACATATTGAATGCAGAGAGAATCACAAACAGTGAAGGCACGAAGAAGTTCACTTAGAGGGAGAGCATCTTTCAGTCTGGAGCACACAGGACATGAGGCCTGAATCATACTGCTGATCTGTTGCAGAGTTGAAATAAAGAAACCTGAAACCCTATAATACTATGTTTAAGTATGCGTGATGTGTGAGAAAGTAGCTTACAATAGAATTAGTTCTGGGACTATGCCACAAAAAAAAAGCTAAAGCCTTATTTGCCAATATCTAACCCTAAGAAAAATAATTCCGGGCCTATGTTTCATCAGCTGCAAACTTGGATGCTGGCTCTTCCTACTAGAGTCTGTTAATTGCCCAGGATTGAGGTTTAGTAATTATGAGGACAGTGTGCAGACAGTGTATATGCAAATGCCTTGTAGACAGACAGAAATAGGTTAATCTGACGTCATATTATTCATTAGACTTAGACAAAACTATATATTTTATTTTGAAATTTGACAATATTTTGCAAAATAAGTCTCATCATTGTAATAATTATAGCCCACTGTGCAAACGTCAAGCAAATCTATGTTATTTACTCTTTAATTCTCCAGCACTGCATGTACCCACAACAAGGTTTCCTATATTCACCCAAAAGAATGTCTGTACTGCTTTGTTTATGCTTCTTTCAGTTGCCTCAAAACAGAAATAAGATTCTTTATATGACACATAAATCACTTCCACTCACGAATCTCTTTACTTTGGAATCCTTAGGCAAGTGTGATTTAAAGTTCTCAGAGCTCTTTTTTAGAAAAATGAGCAAAGACAATATATATGTAATATTATAGTCATTGCCTCCAAACTATAAAATGAAATTACTGAAGCATAGCCTATTGATGTCATATGGAGACATGTGAAAAGTATGTGATTAGTTATTATGCTTTTAAAGAATATTCTATCAGAATTTCTTCTGTTGCTTTATATGTACATACACACACATATATGTATGTATATATGCATATGAATATAATTATAATAGTTAAAACTTTCTCCTTGCTACCTCTTAGCATCACCTGTACTTAACGTGGGTACTTGTTCAATAACCCAATTCCCTTTTCTCCTGGGCACATAGCTAGAGTTCATTTCATAGACTGTGTTAGGGTTAGAATTGTCCTTTTGAATGAGTTCTCTGCTGAAGAAAGTAGAGTCTCCATCAGCTTGAATTCTTGAGTGACTGTCTGCAGCAGAAATCCTCTCTACTGCCCAAACCACACACATTTACCCTTTCACACATCCACCACACACTCATCGCACCCTCACCCCCGATATACAAACTGCCAATTGGAATTTATGTGGGCAAGAAGGAGACCTCCATCGTGTTCAGCCTCTGAGATTCTGGAGTTTACTTGGTAGTGTAGCTAGCACTACCTTCTCTAATGTAGAATAAGTGGGCATCTGAGGACAAGCATGTGTAAGTCTCAAGAAATTCTTTATTAGTTGTTGTCTCTTACTCCCTCCCCAACACGTACAACTTTTTTTTTTTTTAATGTTGGAAGAAGAATGTGAACAAGAAAGAAAGAACAAGGAAGAAATAAGAGTAGAGCTACTACAGGGAAGGGAGATACGTGAGTATAAAGAGGCTTGATCTTGTCCAGTGATAACTAAGGACAGTCTCTATGTCCTGAATCTCAGGAAAGAACAGTTTGATTACTAGACTCTTAATTTAGAGGTTGTCCTCTGTTGCTAATACTCATCTGCTGCTCTCATTCCTACCCTTATCTGTCCAGTCTGGCTAGTTGTTCAGCAAACTCATTTCCCACCACCACATTGCAGTAGGACAACATCCCCATGTGCAGCCTGCACTCCAGAAGGGCTGCTGCTTCGCCCTCTGTACCCTGTTAATGACATTTGTCTTGATTTAGTAATATTTCTGTGTAAATAATTAAAGTTCCATAGCTTTTAATCCTCTTGGACCTGGCTGTCTATCCTCCCTTTGAGACACTTGGTTGTTCTATGCCTCTCAATATGATGAAAAAGTGATTCAAACAATTATTGGGAGCCTGCTAATTTCTGATACTATACTTGGTATTTGGGACATAGGGGAATAAGGCACATCTACCTGTGAGAGGCTCCCAGTCTTTTAGAAGAAGCCAGATACAAACACAAATCCCTCCAGTACAATATGATGAGTGCTATAACACACAGGTCTATGAAAACTCAGATAAAGATAAAAAGTGATTCTGACAGAGGAATCAAGAAAAATTACAGGATGTGATAATTGCGCTATACCTTGATAAATGGCTAAGAACTTATAAACCATAGAAGGGAGTGAAAGTATGTCCTGAAACTATGGAAGATCATGAGAAAAGGAATAGAGACAAAAGGCCCAAGGTACACTCTCATCAAAAAGGGTACATATTGCTAGGGGGAGAGGATTTGAGTTTGCTCTGAAAAGGGGTGTATGGCAAGCATGCCTTGGCTAGAATGTTAAGAAAGCTCTGGAAGAACTGGATCCTTGCTACGGTTTTAGAGTCTTTGGCATAGCAAGGTATATAAGGAGGGACAACATAAGAGGGTCAATTAGAAGTTGGTTTCAACAATCCAGTGAGTCATGATAACAGCACAGTCTATAGTAGCGGCAATGGGGTCAGTGGGGAGTATACAGAGAGTATTTATGGTATCGATTGGGCAGGATATGGTTACAACTTAAATATAGAAGAACCAAAGATGGCTAGGTAATCTCTACCCAAGGTAGAAAATTAGGGAATCACTAGCAAAGAGTGGATGAAGCCATGGGAATTGGTCAACTTTCTTTGAGTGGTATGTAGAGTGAAAAGAGGAGGTCAACCAGATGTTCACCAAGCAGTTCACCGTGATAAGAGAAAAACCATCAGTATTCAGTGTCACTGAAGATAAGTGAAAAGAAAGTCCAAAAAAGGGAAAGGATGGACAGCACTGTTTCAAATGTCAAAAGAACAGCTATGATCTATGATAAAGTAGAATTATGCCCAAGGGAAAGTAGATTATTAGTAGATTTTGGAAGAGACTAGAAGATTTCCTTCATACAGTCATATTTTGACAGTTAATTTCAAGATAAAATTGCCAGTTTTTTTTGTCTAATGCAGAAAAAAATTTATACCATAAAACTACAAATAGAGTAGGAAGAGCATGGTATACTGAAGACTTAAATCACTCTAACAGTTTACTATCTATGCCCAATGCCAAATCTAAATAAGAAGACAAACATTTCCAAAATGCCTCTTGAATTGTTTCTAAGTAACCTAACTCTCTGCCTTCAAACTTCTGAGACCACAAAAAGTTAAAAGAAATTTTCTGTGTTCTATCATTAATATATTCATTAAATTTCTGAACCATCAAGTTATTTCAACCAGACATCAAGGTAATGCTATGCTGAAGCACACTATAAATACAATGGAACAGAAAAGAATTTAATATCTTTTAAATGTCTAATGGAATAATGGGAAATTCCTGACAATGCATCTCAAGTAACTTGAATTCAAGAGTAAAATATAAATATGAAGGTGATTAATGCAAATTAAGCAATGAATAAGATTTGAGTAAAAGATACAATTTAACAATAGAAAGTGTCTCTAAAAATGAATGTAAATACTCAAGTTACAAGAAATAAGCTTTAGATTATAATGGTAATAATGGTCATTTCTTGACCATTCCAATTTTAAACATGAATTGAAATTGTCTCCCAAGAGCTATTTAAGAGAGTAGGTGTCCCTGCCTTAGGAATAGAAAACATGCATTGTAAGCATCTCTAAAGTATTTTCCAATCAGATTTATCAGCTATCTAATATCATAATTTTAAAACAATTTTTTTCTTCCCCTTCCTAAACATTTCTATTTCCAGAATACATTGAACTGCAACTACATGCTTATCCAAAAATAAATAAACTCTAAAAAGAGAAAATGCTCTGTGTTCTTCCCTAAAGAAATTCATAGTCCAGACTATATTTCTAATTCCTCTTCAATTTCTCTGCTTGGATATTCTACCTAAGCCTCAGATTCAGTATATATCAACCTCAATTCCTTTTCCTTAATCTTGTCCATTATCCTGGCTTCCTTAATTCTATTACTGATACTAGGATTAAGTCTTTTTTGACTCCTTCCTCTCTTTCAAGTTCAGACTGGTGACTAAGTCCTACTGAGTCTCAATCTGACCCTCATTTCCTTTTCATATCCTGCATTTATTCAGGTTCTCTTTACCTTTCTTCCAAAATATTATCTTAGTTTCCTAACTTGTCTCATTTGGACTCTCCCTATTCCAATCTATTCTAGACCTTATTGTCAGATTAGTATTATTGAGGCTCAATTCTGACCATATAAGTCCTTTATTCAAAATCTCCAAGGGCTCTTCATTGAATACTGAACATACCCAAATATTTTTGCCTGGTATTCAATATTACCCAAATTTATTTTTTCCAATTTTATCCCCATTTTATGCATCTCAGTTCCCAGTAACAGCAAAATATTGCTTCCTATTTATGCCCTTTATTGCTTCTATTTATTTATTCTATTGATCTGCTCATGTCTTGTGCCAATAATGCCCTTCCTGCATATCCATCATTAATCCAAATTCCAGGTAACCAGTTGAAATATTATCTTCTCAGAAAGGCTTTGCCTACTCTCCATCACATCCCACCCTTTTAGAAACCATAAATCTCTTCTCTGAATTCCAATAGCACTTATTTTTCATTTCTAAATTACACTCATCATTTTTACCTTATCTTATAGTTATATGTGCACCTATCTCACCTACAATATTGAAAGCTTCTTTAAGACAGGGCACTTGATTCATCCCTACAATAGTGGATACTTAGTAAGTGTTTCCTTATTAGATATGAATTGATGTGAAAGTAAAATGACTTTTCTTCTCCTTCCTATTTAAAGTGATATATCACTTCAAGCAGCAAAAGTATAATCATGAAGCAAGATGACACCAATATTAGCATATTTATGATTTAGTAGCATTAAGATCTTTGAAAAAATAAATTGGAAAACAATCACAGCATCCCAACTTTTAAAGAGAGAGATTCCTGAGAAGTAAAGTAATGCCTCAAAATCTCAGAGAATTAGACTTGGAAAGTCTTGGAGGTCAAGAGTAATCAAGAGTAATCTGCTGTCTTCAACTTCAAGTTGTTTGACTTCAAATTCTTCCCATTCTACCTATGGTAATCTAATTTCTTCCACAAGAAATTATAAATACCACTTTGCAGTGGTTAGAACAGGGGTAATCAAATAAAGGCCAGAAACTTTATGATACTCTGATAAAACTGAAATTTCTGAGTGCAACCACCCTGCCCAATACTTGAGCAGCATTAGTGGAGCAGGGACTTGAAGATGGTGTCTAGAACAGATAGGAAGGAAGGAGCAGAAACAGGAAAATGTAGCAATAGCATCCAAGGAGGATTTTAGGAATTAAGCGATAAGAATGGGAGGTGGGCAGAAAGATATGGATTGCAGGTAGAGAAAAACTCTGGAAACCAAGAGATGTGGATTCAATTCAAAGCTCTACCACTTACTGGTTGTGGCTGTATGACTCCAAGTTTCCTTAGCCGTAAAGATCCAATAAGGTAAGTATCTGGTACCCTTAAATGAGAGTAGTGATTCCTACTCCAAAGGTTGTTCTGAAGATCAAGTGAGACAATTTTCTAGTACAGTAACCATTATACACTTGGTGCTTAATTCAGGGGAAGCTATTATTGTAGAAGACATTTTAGCAGTAATCGAGATCTAGACCTGGGCTGAGATCCTAGTTCTGTCCTCATTAGCTTGTGGTTTAGGAAAAATAGCTAAACTCACCTTAAGTTTAGGTGAAGATTAATCACTTAATCCTGTGAATAATCTCATAAAGATTAAATAAAATAATGCTTATTTCATATACTTATCAATTGTCCCCTGAAAGTTAGATGGAATTGGCTAGAATCCCACGCTATGTCCTGTGAAAAATCCAATACCTTCACCAATATACGTACTAAATTTTTGGTAAGAGGGGAGAGGAAAAAGGATAGGAGAGTAATATTTTAATGTCACTTAAGAAGACATTTATTGAAATTATACTTTTTGTTATCTAATATTCCCCTAAAAAAAAAAAAAAGGAATCAGATGTCACCCTGAGCATGTAAATTTTTTTGTGGGTGAATTTCTTCCTTTAGAATAAGTAATATGCTCCATTATTTGGATTAAATGTTTTATGAATTAAAAAAAACTCTATTTATGATCAAACACAGTCCAACTGGGTAAAAATTTTACTTTAATAAACTGACTTCTTTATGTAAAAAATTAAAATGTTGAACCAATAGATGTCAGACACTATCTCCTCTGTTGGAACTGAGGAGGACATAAACCAGAGGGAGGCATTAGTCTTTTGCTTTAAAAGAAACAGCCTAAGAGAAATGCATTATCTTCTGGTGGAAAGAAAGAGAAGCGGTGTTTGTGCTGGCGGTGGGAAGAGGGTGAATAAAAATTCTAAACAATCACACACAGGAGCCCTTTGGGTTGAACATATATTCATTCTATGCTTATGATCTATTGAGAGTTTGCTATCTTTATAGGAGAAAGATGGAAACTTCCAAGACTGAGCCATGGTCTAGAAGCTTCATCTATCCCTAGGGGAAGCACGCCAGACTCATGCAAATCTTCTATCCTTAGGCAAAAAAAATGTAAGAACGAAGGGTCGAGGTGTTTGATGCCATTGGTATCATTTTCTTTTTTGATTTCTCAGCCAATAAACAAACTTTTTCATAGTTTCTGGTAATGTTATGCCGGGATTTTAGTTGCTAATACTGGAATTGACTATGAATATATTATAGTTAGCCACAGATGACATTCTACAGCATTTTTCTCTGGGTCCTATGTCTGACTTTACCATTTATGTTCCTTTACCTCTCCTATGGCATTGTCCTCAACTCCATTCTTTGACTTCTAAAAAACAATTGCAACCATAAAATAAAAATCAAAGGCAAACAGAAAAACAAAGAAAAAAATGTTTACTAACATTTCTATGTGACTGAAAGTTTGGAGGAGATGAATATGGTTTTACAGCAGAGGGACAAAAGCATGTTTAAATTGATTAACATCATTTCTTGTCCTTAAGCCACTACAAGATTTAGCAATTCCATATAACTCAATCCTCTTGTCTCTTCTCTTTCATGAAACAAGCAAAAACATACAGACATAAATCCAATAATGACACTAACAATAATCCTTCCTGTTTCCTAATGGAGAGCAATTTAGCTCTCCATTACCCTGCTGTCAACTCAGGTCTGGGTTTCCCTTCACATGTCCAAAAATTCAGCAGAAGCTTTGAAATGACTACTTTGAAGAACTTGCTTAGCTTCTGAGACCATACAAAGTGTTTCATCTTTTTTATCTATAAGTATCTGAGATAACGGGGAAATGAAGCTAAAGAAGAGATTTTACTTTGTACTGACACTGGTCTAAGAACCACATATATATTAACTAGTTGAATTCCACAATTCTCCTAAAAGATCAGCATTATTATTACTCCCATTTTGCAGACAAAGAAACTGACGTATGGAAAGATTAACAAACTTGCCTGATTTTACCTAGCTAGAAGGTGGCAGAGCCTGGAAGGACATATATTTTCTAGTCAGAATAGGCTAGATTTTGCTGCTATAAACTAATCAATCAATAAATAAATTCAGAATTTCAGCAAGTTGATACAATAGTTCTTGGTATCAATTTATTTCAAATGCATATATATTAAATGGAAATAATTTGCAAACAGCATAATCACATTGACATGTAAGCCTGTGTCAGTGAACTTGATTTTAAGAAATCCAAGTTATGTGTCACCACAATTTCCATGTACCTTGTTTACTTACCCATTTGAAAATAACTCTCTTAATTATGTAAAAGTGAAATGATTCTTTGCCTCCTCAACCACAGAGTCACTAGAGTTTGGCGTAGGATCACTACATCAAAGCTAATCTAGCAGAAAAAAGACGGTGCACAGGACTGAAAAAGACCAGAGTTCAAATCCCAGCTGTACCCTTGACTGGGGTAGGGCTTTATGTTAGTTACTGAACTCTTCTGGGCTTCAATTTTCTCATTTACAAAATGAGGATAATGGTACTGTCTTAACAACATTATTGTCAGGAATAAATAAATTAAATAATGTGTGCTAAGTGGCTAGGAAACTTCCTGGTCTTTGGGGCGCAATTGTCCTGGGTTCAAATTCTAGCTCTGATATCGAATGTGTATGTGACATCGGGGAAGTTACTAATTTCCTCACCTTCAAAATGGTAATAATAATACCAACCTGAATCTCATAGGGTTATGGGAAGCTTAGAAATAAAATACAGAAAGCTTATAGTTGAACAGCTGACATACAGCAGGAGCTTAATATGTAGTTGATCTTGAATACTTAATACTATAGATTTTTTGCATTTGTAGGAGACAGAGTTCATGATATTTCCAAATCATTTTTTGAGGCATTATCAATTACCCCTGACTTCAATCAGCTTAAACCTCAAATGAAATAATCACACGTTATTCATCTCTTCTTTCAACTCACTTCCCTGACTCGCCAGTGCCTTCTGCATAACATTTTAGTTTCTATTCCTAACGTTTCATGTATCTGCACAGCAGGCTTACTAAGCAGCTCTTAGTCCTTTCTAGATAGGTTCCCTGGACATAAGGAGGACTCAGTTCATTAAGGCATATAGCATGTTAGATGTTGTATAGAAAATTGAGGAAGCCAGTTCCTGCAATCTGACTTCTCAAATTGACTTCGTTATATAATATAGGATTGATTGTTCAGTTTCCTCATCATTTTTTTCTTGCTCAGAGACTCAGATGCCCTACTTCTATTTTTCTCTCCCTTCACATCTCTCTACAGCTGTCTTAATTGGAACAGCTCTGTAGCTTAATTCACACAATGAGTATCTAGTTTATAAAGTTTGTCCAAGTGAATAATATAACCTTGCAGTGATTATTTATTGATGTGGGCATTAAACTTCTGCACTCTCAACTGTAGTGGGCTAAGCAACATTTTCCCTTTTAGATCCCTTGATATTCTTGTTGAAGGATTTAATTGATACAAGGAGACAAGGACAACACAACAAACCTCTGGGTCTTAACTGTTACAGCCTAAAGAGAAGGAAGAGAGAAGCACTATACCATACATATAAATCTATGATGCATTTCAGAGTACTAGACTTTCTTTTTAAAACACATAGTTATTGAATATTTTGTAAAGCTTTACAGGTTTAACTAAAATATGATATGCTTACATGTTATTTGTGTTGGTCATTATAGTTAGCTGCACAGTGATGGTTCATTCATTTGTGCAACAAATATTTTGAAGTAGGAATTAACTAGCCCTGGGTTAACAGAAGAGGCCCTGTGCTCTGAGAGAAGACTGAAAGATGAGAAGAAATTTTCTTAGGAGACAGAAGAATTTTTCAACTAGAAGACACATATGGCCAACAATCCTAAGGCTGAGATGAGGCTGGAACGGAAAATGGTAGTTTGAGCCCCTAGGACTTTGTGTTCCATATTTAACAATATTGGGCCTTATATTAAATGAAATGACTTTCAAAATCACACAGTAGAAAGGGATTTAAAGGACCATAAATCTCATAATTTATAACAAAATATGGCTACTAAAGCAAGGTAAGCTCAGTATCCAAAAAGAACACATTAAAACTCACCTAATCTCAATCTGGTGTGTCAGGAAAGGGTCTTCTGAGAAAGTGATGTTAGTCCCAAGACAGGAAGCCTGAGGAAGCAAGGTGAAGAAGTTATGAAGGGTATTTCTGATAGAAAGAAAAACGTGCAATGGCCTGGCCAGAGAGAGAGCTGGATACCTGAGGTCTGCAGTCAGGCAGTGGGCAGTGGTGTGGGGTGGAGAGCAGAAGTCTGGTGACAGCAAGAAGTGAAGTGGGATAGATGAGCAGGGTTTGAACCAAGATGGGCTTTAACCACCATAGGTACTGTGTTAAGTTTATTCTAGCAACAATTAGAATAATGAAGGGGATATCTTCTCTCCTGCCCTCACATTTCTCTTCCTCTTATGGTCAACACAGAGAAGTAAAACCACTGTCATACATTGGATTTACTTCTTCAATATGTATTTCTTATTAAGTACCTGCTCTGTGCTAGGCAGAGTATTGGGCACTAGAAGAGACAAGCAAGAAAACAGGCAATGTACCCATTCCTGTCTTCCATTTGTTCAATTATTTTTTATTAAGCATCTACTGTGCAATCTGTGCTAGGGATATAACCATGGGAGAAATAGTGATACGGTCTCTGTTCACACTGAGCTCTAAGAAAAGTGTGTTACTATAGAGAGAGGCTTACTGTGCTTTGGAAGCACGAAAGAGGGACACCTAAAGTGATTTCTCTCACTGTGTACTATCTATGCAAGGGGTAGGTAAGAGATAAAAAGTATTGTCAAGAGAGATTTTCAAGAGATGAATAGGAGAAAGAAGGAGAAGCTTTACAAGGACAAGAAGAGAGAAAGACCATGGGGTGTTCAGGAGCTACTATAAAGGATGTCAACTATACAATTGACTCTAGGACGAAACCTGGGAACAACAGAGAAAAAGGCCCCTGTTGAAAAAATTTTTCCTCTCTACTTCACACAAAGAACTAGATTTATTCTTTTGTTAAATATAAAACCAGTCACATTAATGGACATTAGGTTAAACTTGATGGGATCGAGGGACTGGAATAGGAGATATTACTATTTTAATCTTAAATGACTTTATTTCTATACCTCTAATAGAGAGTAAGTTAAAGCCTTATGATAGTTCTGCAGCTGGTAAAGGGAAGCATGATGCAGATAACTATTTTTATTTAAATCAATGTGTTGTATTCACAGAGAATAGAGCAGGATGCTGCAGCTGCAAGAGAGAATTTAAAATTAGAGCAGCTTCAATAGTGCTGTTCACAATTTCATCCAAATTCCCAAGCCTTGCAGGGTTTTTTTTTTGGATTTGTGATGTGTGTGCAGATGAATGCACACACATTTAATATTTTCATGGGAAAAAGAGATTAAACTGCTCTAGAGTCTGAAAATAACATTATTTTTCTGTTGGATAATAATCTCTGTCTCTCTCTTTCTACATATGTCCATAGGTTCATAGTCATGTCAAAACTGCTGCCTCAGCTACTGCTTCTACAAACAGCAACATCATTCAATTTCCGGCACCTGAACAGGTACTGTTTGTTCCACATACAACAGAATCATAAAAACTTTCCTCCAGTGTTATCTGACCAAAAATAATTGCTACATTTCAAAGAGCTGCTTATGTAACCCAGATGTCCTAGATTTCTCCAGGTTTCAAGGGTCATCTTTTCCTTTAAAGCCCAAATAAGAATAGTCCAAATCCTCACCCTGCTTGTCCACACGGGTCTGGCTTTTTTTTTTTTTTTTACTGGATTTCCTTCTTTATGCATTTCTGGGAATCTTTACAGACATCCTAGGTCAGATAGATAATAGTATATGACCCTGTTTACTAGGGTATTGTCCAAATCAATGATAATAGCATTGCTTTATATCTGCAGAGCCTTCACAAAGCACTTGCTCATTCATCATCTCATTTAACTTCACATTATCTTGCATACGATGCTACTCAGATGCTAATGACACACAGATTTAATTGTGGCTTGGATCCACATTTTAGGATTCCCAATCCTGTGCTCAGCCACATACCAGATTGTCTCAAGTCTCATGAGGTCGTTACATGAGCTAAAACATGTGAGAAAGCACTGAAAAGGATAAAGGTGTTCCAAATAGATTATTATTTTATTTTGTTGTTATGTTTGACATAGTTAAAGGTATGCCAGGCCAGGCTCTCCCTTCTGTTCTATTCTTTGGATAATGATCAAATTAATCTCTCTGCATGTGCATCTAGTACACTGCCAAGCATACAGGATGCTTTATTCTGAAAATTCTTTTGCTTATAATCCTGGACATTGCATCTTGATAGTGTTTGAAGTTCCTCAGCTCCAGGGAGAACCCATGCAGCTTGACAATCCTGGCTGTGGTACATATTTCTGCAGACTGCCCAGTTCCCTCAGCCAGGCTTTCGGTATCTCCGGGGAGAGCAGACCTGCCATTGGTAAAGTCAGCAAAACAACAAGGCCACTGATTGATTTTGGAAGTGACAAATGTGTCAGGATTCCCCTGTGGGAAGCTGTAGAAATCTGGCTTGTCCAAACATCCTTGGCAACTGTTACAAAGTCTTTTCAATTGTGGTAAGTGTAGCCTAGCTGAGTAATTCAAAAGGAACTCATGCGTGGCCCAATTTTCAACCAACCCTGCATACAAACATCCAATAATAACCCCATGGAAGTAAGTAAAATTTGCTCTACAATCTCACAAAGGCCACAATTAGAATTCTTCCTCCCTGCATACTCAGGTGTATGAACTGAATAACCCGGAGAGTAAAGGCACAGCTGCAGGGAACATCAGCAGCTCCTAAAGGGTTCGGATCTGGAAATGAAACTGAAGCGCCCTCCTTCCTTCTGTGTATTCACCTTATGCCAAACAGTTTCTTCTTTAATGATCTTCCTCCCTCCAATTTACCTGCAGTTCTGTACCATAGCCACACATTCCACCCTGATTCTACTCAGGATTGTAGCTTCACTTCCTGCGTTTCTTCAATGATGACCTAAATAATGAAAATTCTGTTCTGAAATATCCTTATTCAGGAAAGATATTTCACTACAGTTTTTGGCTAAGTTCCATTTTACTTAAATGAGGTTAAAAAAAATTGCGAAATAAGCCATTATTTATGTGCAGTAGGCTTCTTTATAAATATATGTACAGTATTTAAATGAATAATGTATATATTTATGAATTCTTGGTAAATATTTTATAAATGAGAACTATTAAAATTATATTTAGGTTAAGGAAGGAAGGAAAAGAGTAAAACAGAAAAATATTATCCTCCATAAATGAAAATATATAGTTCATAAATCATAACTAAAATGCCTACATTGGTGCTTATAGTATATAATTCTACAACTGTAATTTTCATAATAGTTGCATATACTTTTTAAGATAAAATCTTACTCAATAATCATTTAATTGTACCAGTTGTAAAGGAGAGAGAAACATATATTTTTAATCTGTTTCTAGGAAGGAATAAATACATTAAAAGAGAGATTGCAAAACTAGGGTACCTACTTCCCATAGCATATCAAAACCTAGAGTTTTGTGTTTAAAACTACAGCTGGTTTGTAATTCAAGAAAACTTATCTCACCTTTTACTAGATAGTCAAATATAATCACCATGAAAACCATTATCATCATCAATATGAACTGATTTTCTGTCTTTGTTCTTATGAAAGAAAAATCCACTCTGCTTGAAACACTAAAATGTCCCAAAACCCTCCTATTGAAAGAACAGACCTTCATTCTTATGAATTTGAGAAAAAATCCATAATTAAGAGTAAGATAAAACATAAAAATGAGCTTACAAGGCTCAGAAGCTAATCAATGAGTCCTACTTGTACTGTGTATTTGTCAGGTTTGGTTTGCCCCAAATCATTTGAATGCCTTTTGGGTATTTGGAGAATTTCCAACACTGTGAGTCCTTTCCTTCTAAAGTGGATCTCAGTACTCATCGTGCCAGCTTCCCTTGCTGCTAGAGCATAGCAGGTGACTTGCGTTCTGCCAATTAGACACACCTGTGTGAGGCGGCTAGAAGGAACAAGAGGAATCCTTATGAGAAAAGTAGGAAAACAAGGAGGAGACATGTGTAGAATTCATCTTTCAATGAGTAATGTGATGAAGGAGTAAGATTCTTTGAGAGCAGCAGTGGTGGAAGTTTGTGGTCTGGACATTATTATCATCATTGGTACAAACCATATTGACTCTGAGAACTATGCTATTTGTACAGGTTGGAGATGACAGTGATTTCTTTTCTCTAACAGTTAAGATGGCATCGTTGGGGACTTTTCCTAGCTAGTCTTTGGCTCTTCTAATGAACGTTAATAAATCTCTACCTCATTTTCACATTGACTGATACACTAATCAAACATTTTCTCATTGTATTTGAATACAGTGTCCTCCTAGTTCTGGTCTCATTTCTGACCTCCAAGTCCATTGTGTAGTACAATATTAAAGTCATCATCCATGGGTCAAATGCAACCCATCCTCTTTCATAGTAGTTTGGTGCCCTTTTATCTGCTTGTCTTTCTTTTTCAAAGCATTTATCACCTTTAAGTAAAGTATGTACTTTATTTATTTATTATATTTAATACTTATTGCTTACCTAACCAAATCTTCCACTACAATGTAAGCTCCAATGTAAGTACCAGGGATTGTAGTCTGTTTGGGACATTGATGTATCCTAAGTATCCCCAAAGTGTTAGGCACATACTTGGGGCTCAGTAAATATTTTTGAGGAAATGAATTAAGAAGGAATACATCAATTTTGTGCTTCTAGAGGATCTATGGAGAGATGGGTCCTAATAGCATTATAAATAGAAGTATGCTAGAGCTAGTTTCCTCATTTTTTCCCCCAGATTCCTTGGCCTTTACATGGGCCTAGGAACTTCAATCCAGTGAATCTTACATGTGAATGAAGGAGAGTCCTCTCCTTCCCACTAATATGCCTTGATTAGAGGAAAATCCACATCATTAGCCTGCTTTTCTTCTACTACAATACTTTGGTATTATACAGATGTTCTCTTTAATGTCCTCATGTCTACCTACCAATGGTCTATATAAAAATGTCTTATCATTAAAATAGTATTATCAAGTAAGTATTCCAAATAAACACATTACAGAGACAAGTCCACTGTTACAGCAAAATAAGTGGCAGGAAAAAATTTGAAGTGAGTTAGCATCAAAACAACCAGGAAGCATTTACTCAGTACAATTAATTCAAAGTTGAAAATTATCAAATATTTAAAAATTATGCTCATAAATAAAACAAATGCATTTTGAGGAAGTTTATTAATTTCTCCTCACTCACATCAACAACTGGATCAGGTTTCCTTTCTCTTTCAATACGCAATGGAAAGTACCTTCCAAGGAGTTGGAGAAGACATCTATGAAGTTTTCAAGTGCAAAATACTGACAATTAACATAATTTATTTTAGCAAGGATTTCATAAGTTTGAGAGAGGGAAAGAAGAGGAAATGGAAAAAGGGGGAGATATAAATACATTTCTTGAATATCACTATGGGTCAGAAATTGTTCTAGGTACTTTATATATGTTCTTTTACATATGTCATTATACATCATCTTCATTAGAGCTTTAAGAGATAGATGTTATTATTGCTGATTGAGTAAACAGTCTGAGAATTATCTGTGTCCAAGCAGCTCATAAATGGGATACTTACAAAAATCTCACTTTAAAGCTGCCGCTGTTTGAATTGCACTGCACTGACATGCTAAAGATAGGACTAATGGAAAATTGCCATTAGGACCTTTCTTGCCTCTTACTGATGATGAGAAAAATAATCTCTTACATAGACTTGAAAACTCTCAAAGGACTTGGAGAAAACTACTGGCCTGTTTTAGATATGTCACCTATCATGGCAAAAGAGAATTGTGATAAAAAAAGAAGGTTAGTTCTTCAAATCCTAAGAGAATAAAATAGATCAAAAGTTTAAATTTAATTTAAAAACACATTTTTGTGTGTGTGCCTGGTAATCTAATTTGCATTGTTGCA
This sequence comes from Equus asinus, assembly GCF_041296235.1. Lineage (NCBI taxonomy): Eukaryota > Metazoa > Chordata > Mammalia > Perissodactyla > Equidae > Equus > Equus asinus. The sequence goes on from NC_091793.1 coordinate 52,110,246, forward strand.
CTTGATTCTTTTATTAACATAAATAGTAAATCAGTTAACATGACAAAGAAGTAAAGAAGAGTGAAAGAATGAGAGAAAGAAGGCACATATCTTTGTTTACTTCATAAATATCATAAACTAGCCCCTAAAATTTCATTTCTTGCTAAACAACTCTTTCCTGGATTTTATGAAGCACTGCTTCTAAACAAAATCTTCATCTGAATTACAAGTTCTTCTTTATGATATTTCCTTTGTAAGTCAAACTAATTTTCTCCCCAGAGAGAGTTCCTGTCCCAGCATGACCTAAGTCCCGTAATATACTCCTTTGGTCTCAAAGAGACTAATCAAACTGCATCAATTTGTGACACTCAAAATTTGACTTTCAAGAGAAAAAATTATAAATTTGTGTTTGCAAATGTAATTAATATCAATAAAACCACATACTTTGGTACCTTGCCACTGAAACTTTAAGAAATTATTGAAGATGTTATTTAAAAAATATTCTTACATCATAGGATATTTTTTATAAAAATTGTATATTTTAAGAAATACATCATCAAAAGGAGAAATATACTCCATTATAAAAATCTATGGGTTTTAAGAATATTTTGTGCAACAGTTCAACACACTTTTGTCTAAAACAAACCAAATAGCTATTTAAAGAGTATTCAAGCATGGCAGAATTTTTCTGCAATTGACTGAATGAGAGATTGAAATATGCCACTTCTATTTCAGAACCAAAAGCATGACCCAGATATTGATTTTGTTACCAAAGCCTAATAAACTCTTTCTAAACTAACTTTTGACTAATAAAAAGAATTAGAGGTTATTATTTATATCACAAATTAGTGACATATTGACTTTGTTATTAAAAATCAGCCATGAAACAGAGGAACAACTATTGTTTGTTTAGGGGTTTCTTTGAAAAGGTAAAAGAGAGCAGTGATGTCAGCAACCTGGCAGAGTGAGTTGCTCCCTTAGTCTATCCCATTGAAGTTACAACTAAATGGACATTCATTAAACAGCAGAGGATTCCCTGCACAGCACAACAGGACTTCTGAAAGATCCATGCAGCTGTACATCTGAAGGTGAGTGGACTCGATCCCTGGGAGGCAGTGGAACTAAGTAAGCACACACCTCTCCATCCCCAGTGGCAGCAAGCCAGCCAGTTCACGGACCCTCACACAGTAGTTGTTCATGACTGTAAGAGGAGGCAGGGACTGCCTTGCCTGCGTGAATGCCAACATGCCACAGTGGCCCCATCCATGGAAACGCTCTACACTGAGTTGTAGTGGCTCAGCCACCAAGTGGGCACCCCTCCCTTCAGCACAGTGCAGGTGATAAGGTGCCCCACCTGCTCAGAAGGCACTCCTATCAACAGAACATAGCAGCCAGAGGGATCCACCAAGTGGCAGCACAGCTCACACATAGGCACCCCCACACCCTTAACACAGTCCAGGTGAGAAGGTGACCCACCCATTCAGAAGGTGTCCTGCAGAGCATAACAGCCCATGTGACCCATCAGTTGGCAGCTCAGCCCTTGAAGGAGCACCCCACCCACTTAGCATGCAGCGGCTCAGCTGGCGCCCTGTCAAGCACAGAGGCTCTGCCTATGGTGCCCAACTAGCTCACCCAGTGCAGAGGCCCTGTGCACATTAGTACAACCTGCAGAGTGGCTGTGGCAGTGAATGCATAGGATCCCTACCCACACAACTTGCAGCACATGGGATGGGATCAGAAAACACAGTTCCTGCTCACCCCCCAGTGGTGGCAGGTGGAATCTGCAAACTGATACTACCACAAATATGCTGGCAAAGGATCATTGCACCAATACCATGAAGAACTACATTAACACTTCAGAGCAGAAGGAAAATGACAAGTCTCCAGAAACCAATCCTGAACTCACAGAAATTTACAATCTAAATGACAGAGAATTCAAAATAGCTGTCATAAAGAAACTCAATGAGTTATAAGAAAACTCAGAAACACAGTTTAATGAGCTCAGGAATAAAATTAATGAAGAAAGGGAATACTTCACCAAAAGAGATTAAACTCTAAAATAAACCAAACAGAAATTCTGGAGATGAAGAATGTGATTAATGAGATAAAAAATAGGGGCCAGCCCTGTGACCCAGCAGTTAAGTTTGCACATTCTGCTTCTTGGCAGCTCAGGGTTTGCCACTTCAGATCCCAGAAGCAGACATAGCACCGCTTGCCAAAAGCCATGCTGTGGTAGGCATCCCACGTATAAAGTAGAGGAAGATGGGCATGGATGTTAGCTCAGGGACAGCCTTCCTCAGCAAAAAGAAGAGGATTGGCAGTAGTTAGCTCCAGGCTAATCTTCCTCAAAAGAGATAACAAATAATCTAGAATCCATAAAAAATAGAGCTGTCATTATAGAGGACAGAATTAGTGATTTAGAGGATAGAAACGTATAAATACTTCAGGTGGAGGAGGAGAGACAATTAAGCTTTTAAAAAAATGAAGGAATTCTTCAAGAAATATCCAATTCAAATAGGAAAAGCAACATAAGGATTATAAGTATTCTAGAGGAAGAAGAAAGGGATAAAGGAGCAAACAGCTTGTTCAAAGAGATAATAGCTGAGAACTTCCCAAACCTGGGGAAAAAACTGGACTAACAACCACATGTAGCCAATAAAACTCCTAATTGCATCCATGCAAAAAGACACTCTCCAAGACATATACTACTAAAACTGGCAAAACTCAATGACAAAGAAAAATATTAAGGGCAGCAAGGCAGAAGAAAATAACCTACAAAGGAACCCCTATCCGGCTTTCAGTATATTTCTTAGCAGAAACCTTACAAGCTAGGAGAGAATGGAATAGTTATATTCAAAATACTGAAAGACAAAACCTCCAGCCAAGAATACTCTGTCCAGTGAAACTATCCTTCAGATATGATGGAGAAATAAAAGCTTTCCCAGATAAACAAAAGCTGAAGAAGTTCATTGCCACTAGGCCTGCCTTACAAGAAAAGTTGAAAGGAAGCCTCCCATCTTAAACTAAAAAGCGAAGGTTTACAAAACCTTGAGCAAGGAGGTAAACAGACAGAATCAGAAAATTACAGCTGTCTATCAGAATAGGTCAGTAAACCCTTAATTATAACACAAGAGACAAAGGGAAGGAAAGCATCAAATATAACTATAACCACTTCAATTTAGTCATAAACTCACAACATAGAAAAGAACAATTCATGACAACAATAACTTAGAAGGGTAAGAGGAGAGGGATGCAACCTACTTATACTAAAGAAATAAGAGGCTATCAGAAAATGGACTATCTCATCTAATAGATTGTTATGCAAACCTCACAGTAACCATTAAACAAACAATCGGAACAGAAACATAAGTGATAAATAAAGAGAAAACTGAGAAAACAAACATAGAGAACTATCAAACTGAATAGTCTGAAATTCACAAGATGATAAACAAGGGAAATACAGAACAACTGGAAAGCAAGTGATAAAATGGCAGCATTAAACCTTCATATATCAATAAGCACTCTAAATGTAAATAGATTGAATTCTCCAATCAGAAGACACAGAGTGGCTGGATGGATTACAAGCCAAAACCCAACACTATGCTGCCTCCAGGAAATACATCTCAGCTCTAAAGACAAACACAGGCATACAGTGAAGGGATGGAATACAATACTCCATGCTAATAGCAAACAAAAGAAAGCAGGCATTGCCATACTTATATCAGACAAAGTAGCCTTCAAGATAGAAAAGGCAATGGGACACAAAGAGGGGCAGTATACACGATAAAAGAAACACTCCACCAAAAAGACATAACACTTATAAATATATATGCACCCAACACAGGAGCACCAAAGTACATAAAGCAGCTATTAATAAACCTAAAAGGAGAAATTAACAACAACACAATAAGAGTGGGGTACCTTAACACACCACTTACATCAGTGGATAGATCACTTAGACAGAAAGTCAATAAGGAAATAGTGGAATTAAATGAAAAACTAGACAAGATGGACTTAATAGATATACATAGAACACTCCATCCAAAAACAGTAGAGTAAACATTCTTCTCAAATGGCTGTTCTCAAAGATAAACAATATGTTGGGAAACAAGGTGAGCCTCAATAAACTTAAGAAGATTGAAATCATCTCAAGTAGCTTGTCTGACCACAATGCTATGAAACTAGAAATCAACCACAAGAAAAAGACTAGGAAAGTCACAAATATGTGGAGACTGAACAACATGCCATTGAACAACCACTGGATCAATGAAGAAATCAAAAGAGAAATCAAAAAATACCTAGACACAAATGAAAATGAAAACACAACATACCGACTTTTATGGGATGCGGCAAAAGTGTTCCTAAGAGGGACCTTTATAGCAATACAGACCTACCTCAACAAAGAAGAAAAATCTAGAATAAGTAATCTTAAACTACGCCTTGAAAACAAATAACAAAGAAAGCCCAAAGTCAGCAGAAGGAGGGAAATAATAAAAATTAGAGCAGAAATAAATGACATAGAGACTAAAAAAAAAACAATAGAAGGATCAATGAAACTAAGAGCTGGCCCTTTGAGAAGATAAACAAAATTGACAAAATCTTAGCCAGACTCACTAAGAAAAAGACAGAAAAGGATCAACTAAATAAAATTATAAATGAAAGAGAGAAAATAACAATGGATAGCACAGAAATACAAAGGATCATAAGAGAACATTATGAACACCTATATGCCAACAAATTTGATAGCCTGGAAGAAATGGATAAATTCTTAGACTCATCCAACCTCCCAAAACTGAATCAAGAAGAAATAGAGACTCTGAATAGACCAATAACAGGTAAAGAGCTTGAAACAGTAATCAAAAACCTCCCAAAAAACAAAAATCCAGCACCAGATGGCGTCTCTGGAGAGTTCTACCAAACATTCAAAGAGATTTAATAGCTATCCTTCTCAAACTATTCCAAAAAAGTGAAGAAGACAGAATGTTTCCTAACTCATTCTTTGAGGCCAACATTACTCTGATACCAAAACCAGACAAGTACAACACAAAGAAGGAAAATTACAGGCCAATATCGCTGATGAACATAGATGCAAAAATCCTCAACAAAATATTGGCAAATTGAATACAGCAATACATGAAAAGGATCATAAACTATGATCAAGTGGGATTCTTACCAGGGATGCAGGGATGGTTCAACACCCACAAATCAATCAACATGATACACCACATTAATAAAATAAGCAATAAAAATCACATGATCATCTCAATAGATGCAGAGAAAGCATTTGACAAGATCCAACATCTATTTATGTTAAAAACTGAGTAAAATGGTTATAGAAGGAAAGTACTTCAACATAGTAAAGGCCATATATGACAAAATCACAGTCAACATCATACTTAATAGTGAAAAACTGAAAGCCATCCCTCTGAGAACAGGAACAAGACAAGGGTGCCCGCTCTCCCCACTCTTATTCAACATAGTACTGGAGGTTATGGTCTGGGCAATAAGGCAACAAAAAGAAATAAAATCATTCAAATTGGAAAGGAAGAAGTAAACTCTCACTGTTTGTGGACAGCATGATTCCATAAGTAGAAAACCCTAACCAGAAAGCTTTTAGAAATAATCAACAATGACAGCAAAGTTACAGGGTACAAAATCAAATTACAAAAATCAGTTGCATTTTATATACTAATGAGGAACTAGCAGAAAGATAATCCAAGAATACAATCCCGGGGCCAGCCCCGGGGCTGAGTGGTTAAGTTCACACATTCTGCTTTGGCGGCCCAGGGTTTCACTGGTTCGGATCCTGGGCGTGTTCCTTGTGCTGCTCATCAAGCCATGCTGAGGCGGCATCCCACATGCCACAGAAGGACCCACAACTAAAATATACAACTATGTACTGGGGGGCTTTGGGGAAAAGAAGGAAAAATTAAATGAAAAATAAATAAAATCTGTAAAAAGAAAAGAGTAAAATCCAATTTACAATCACACAAAAAGAATAAAATTTCTTGAAATAAACTTAACCAAAGAGGTGAATGAGCTATACACTGAAAAATATTAGATATCATTGAAAGAAATCAAAGAAGACATAAAGAAATGGAAAGATATTCCATGACCATGGATTGGAAGAATAAATATAGTTAAAATGTCCATTAATACCTAAAGCAGTCTACAGATCCAAAATGTGGGGGATTGTAATTGGCCAACCTAAAAAACGTCTCTTTGGCATGAGGATTATTTTGGGCTGGTTACTTTTAAAAACTGTAGACATGGGAGAAGCTCTGAAAAGTAGAAGTTACCCTTTATAAAAGACATTTACGTTTGTAAGAGAAATTTCCATCTGCAAAAGTGTCTCCCTCTCTGTATCCAGAAGAGGCGGGGATGACCTTATCTCTAAAAACTCTTATCAATGCAGAAGGCAAGAACTTAAATCTGCATAATAACCTTACTCTTGTTTACTGTACTTTTCTGGTAATCTCCCATAACTGACTCCCCCCACTCCCAACATCCTCCTTTGTAGTTGAAGATGGTATTTAAGATGAGAACCTCCACCGTTTTGGTGAGTTGCTCAGTTTTCCTGAGTCTCTCCCACATACACATGTGATACAGCTTTGTTTAATTTTCTCTTGTTATTCTGTCTCACATGAATTTAACTCATTGCCTGGCCAGAAGGACCTAGAGTGGGTAAAGGAAATGTCTTCCTCCCCTAAAAAGGCAATCCCAAACAGAATCCCAATGACATTCTTCATGGAAATAGAACAAAGCATCCGAAAATTTATATGGAACAACAAAAGACCCCAAATAGCCAGGGCAATCCTGATAAAAAAGAACAAAGCTGGACGCATCACAATCCCAGACTTCGAAATATACTACAAAGCTATGGTAATCGAAACAGCGTGGTACTGGCACAAAAACAGACATACAGATCAATGGAACACAATTGAATTCCCGGAAATAAAACCACACATCTATGGACAGCTAATCTTTGACATAGGTGCCAAGACCATACAATGGAGAAAGGAAAGTCTCTTCAACAAATGGTGTTGGGGAAACTGGACAGCCACACGCAAAAGAATGAAAGTAGACCATTATCTTACACCATACACAAAAATTAACTCCAAATTGATTAAAGACTTGAATGTAAGACCTGGAACCATAAAACTCCTAGAAGAAAACATAGGCAGTACACTCTTTGACATGGGACTTAGCAGCATCTTTTCGAATATCATGTCTACTCAGGCAAGGGAAACAAAAGGAAAACTAAACAAATGGGACTACATCAGACTTAAAAGATTCTTCAAGGCAAAGGAAATCATGAACAAAACAAAAAGACAGCCCATCATCTGGGAGAAAATATTTGCAAATCAGATATCCAACAAGGAGGTAATTTCCAAAATATATAAAGAACTCACACAACTCAATGACAAAAAAAACAAACAACCAAAAGGATATGGGCCAAAGATATGAACAAACATGTTTCCAAAGAGCGTATATAGGTGACCAACAGGCACATGAAAAGATGCTCAATATCACTGATTATTAGGGAAATGCAAATCAAAACTAGAATGAGATATCACCTCACACCCATCAGAAGGGCTATAATTAACAAGACAAGAAATAAAAGTGTTGGAGAGGATGTGGAGAAAAGGGAACCCTCCATACACTACTCGTGGGAATGCAAACTGGTGCAGCTACTATGGAAACAGTATGGAGGTTTCTCAAAAAATTAAAAATAGAAACACCATATGATCCAGCTATCCACTACTGGGTATTTATCCAAAGAACTTGAAATCAAGAATACAAAGATCTACGCGCCCCTATGTTCACTGCTTCATTTTTCACGATAGCCAAGACATGGAAGCAACCCCAGTTGCTGTCCACTGACGAATGGATAAAGAAGATGTGAGATATATATATATATATATATATACATGCATAGACAATAGAATACTATTCAGCCATAAGAAAAGACAAAATCTTCCCATTTGCAGCAACATGGATGGACTTTGAGGGTATTATATTAAGTGAAATAAGCCAGATGGAGAAAGACAAACACCGCATGATTTCACCCATATGTGGAAGATAAACCAACACATGGACAAAGAGAGCAGATTAGTGGTTACCAGAGGGGAAGAGAGTGGAGAAATGGGCGAAAGGGGCAAAGGGACACATATGTATGTTGACGGATTAAAACCAGACTATTGGTGGTGAGTCTATACAGAAATTGATAAATAATAATGCATACTAAATTACACAATGTTATAAACCAATAGGACCTTAATAAAATGTTTTTTAAAAACGCATAAAAGAAAAATAAAATAAACTCATGAGACAAGATATCCCTTTCCCTGATGGTTAATTTCATATTTCATATGATCTTAAGTCCTAACCATCTTCATGAGCTATAAATAGGTCTTTTACCACCACCAGCTTCATTCTAGAGAAACTAAGTTTCTATGTATAATAAATAGGTGAGTTTCAAACATCTATTTGAATATTTGGGAGCTATTCATATATGAATATATTGGTATGGCTGGGTGCACTGACAGCGTAGAGAGGTTGAAGCACTTCCCCAATGTCACACAGCTGGTAAGTAGCCAAATTGGTATTCAAACTCCAGCAGGGTGGCTCCACAGTTTATGTGCTCATCTAGTATATTACATGCCAAGTTCTTGACATGTTATGCATATTAATACCTTGTTATGTAAATCACAAATATTTTCTCCCAGCTTATTTTTCTTTGAATATCTGTTTTTAATTAACCATTTATTTTAATCATATATATCAACCCACTAATTATATATGTCATTTAATTATATGTTGGTCTAAAATAGACATATATAATTATATAAATTGATATATATGACTAAATAAAAACATAATGGATGTTCAAAGACAAACATACATAATTTTGTTTCAGGAGTTCTGTACTAAAAGTCATAAAGATTTTCTCCAATATTCTTATCTAATTTTTTTAGCTTTGCTATTTATATTTAGGTCTTTAATCATGTTCTTTTGAATAGTGTGACATATATTGATTTTTCTATATATACTTTGTAGCCAGCCAGTTTGGGGACTGTTTTATTACTTCTAACAGCTTTCCAGTTGACTAGTTTGGTTTTCTACAGACAATCATTTTATCTGCAATGATAATGGGTGGCCTCATTTCTATTTCATCTTTTATGGCATTATATAGAACTTCCAGCCAAATACTGAATGATTTTAGTGGTAACAGATATCCTTGTCTTGTTGCTGAATGTATTGAAAAATGTTTTTGGTGTTTCAACATTAAGTATGATGCTGTTTGATATTTTTTATCTATTTTAATATGGTGGTTCAATTAGTTGAGCTAAAATAAAATATAACTTTTTTATCCCTTGTAAATACAACCCTTGAATCCCTCTATTTATTCACTTCTACGGATAATTAATTGTGCTCAATAAAGGCAACTTAGTCATCTTGGTGTGAGCCACAGATGGGGAGAATTCTAATCCAAATGCTGGCACCTGTATTTCTTCGTTTCCATTAAAGCACAGACCATCTCTTCTGCTCAACATCATTAGGAGGCACCACCTATTATTGCTGTGCTGTTTTGGTATGGCTTGTAGTCACAATGTCCTCCTTGTCTTGATCCTAGGTTATTTTTGGTCTACTTTTAAAGACTCCACACTAGGGTGAGATGGGGAGTATGCCGCTCTTCCATCAGCCTGGATACCACTATTTTTGAGGCCCCAAGTGGATCTTGTCTTGCTCTGCAATGTTTCTTGTCTCCTGGGTTACACCCTGGGAAGCCAGGCAGAGTAAATTTTGTTCTGTGAATTTCCCAACCTTCTCTGGTATTCCTATCACTGTGTCCCGGGGTTTCAAGAAGAAGAAGAGGCAGGATGCTGGACATTTTTCAAAAACCGCTATGTTGAAAATCTAGATTTATCTCTTCTAAATATTCTTTCCTTCCCAGCAATTGATCAAACTCAACGTCTCTTTCTTTTCCTCCTTTCCTTCCTTCCTTGCTTTCTTTTTTCTTTCTTCCTTTAATGTTAAAGGAGTTTGCTTAATAACCCAAAGAACTGAATCTCTGAAGACAAAATTCCAGCAGGGTTCTTTTAGTCAGAGGAACTTTTCTGACCATCCCACAAGCTTGTGTTGTGGACTATCTTATTTGTGCTGGCCCTGACCACAAGGATGTGTAGGCGAGCACTGAACAGTGGGTGACATATTGTAAAATGGAGGTGGGGGGGTGGTTCTTATCTCAAAAGAAGACAGGAAGAGCAATAGGTAACACTATATTGCCTAGATTCACACCATAAGCTTCCACTGATTCTGTGGACTCAGTATCTCTTCTTCCTCACTTTATGCAGACTTTGACACGGACTGGCAATTTGTTCCTACTCCTTCCTCCCTTCTTTTCTTGATATGTCCAGATCTTTCTAAATAAGATTTGTTCTTCTTATCTCTCTGAAGACAGCATCTTTCATGTTCAGGTTAGGCCATCTAATCTGTGGCATTTTTCTCTAAGGGTCATCTAGAATTCTCATACTTCATTCTTTGAAAAGCCAAAATTGAGCAGAAAAACCAGTCCTTGCGCTAGAAGCTGCAGAAACAAAAGTCATGTTGCAGAGTTGTGGTATTCTCCTCTGTCCTCTGACTCTATTTTTTGTGGTGTCTACTCCATAATGTGCTCTTAAAAAGTTTATTTTCTCTACATATCCAAAGACGCTGTCCCTGTTGGTAAACAAGGCATGCTAAGGATGCACAAATCTTATAGCCCTGATCAGTCTGAACATGGCCTTCAAAAAAAACGAAAATAAAAACACAAGATTTTTTCAGGGCATCAAGGATTTATTAGTAGGCCCTTTTTGACAGGTTCTGGTGCCTTTAGGAAAATAGAGGGATTCACATTAAAAGATGTAATTAACTATAAATATGTGTTCATTAGCTGTGAAATGGAGTCTCTATGTGTGTTTCCTGAGTTTCAGTAAATTCTTTAAAATTCACTTTTAAGAAACGTGAATATACATCATACTATTTTGTTCAAAGTACTACAATTGTTCAAATAACCTTTGTAAAATTATTGATTGATGTACATGTCAGAATATTTGCAAGGCAGGGAGAGAGGGCAGAGAGGTGAGCGAGTGAAGAGAGAATCAGGCATGCTTGTAATAATTATCTTTTCAAAAGAGATGTCTGTGAGGTCCATTTAAAAATGGGTGCTGACTATTATTTAATAATGTAAGGTAAATAATAATCAAGTTCAGTAATCATCTCATGAATTTGTTGATATCCTTCATTCCTAGAAGTTCTCACGAACTTTATAAACAAGGCTGCCCTTCTCCTAATGTTCCTGTTGTAATCCTGCTGGAGTCCACCTTTCACACTAATCTCCATGAATATGAATTGGACAAAGTTAAATCAAGAAGAATCATGATGGGGCCAGCCCGGTGGCGCAGTGGTTAAGTGTGCACGTTCTGCTTCAGCAGCCCGGGGTTCGCCGGCAGGATCCTGGGTATGGACATGGCACTGCTTGTCAAGCCATGCTGTAGTAGGCGTCCCACATATAAAGTGGAGGAAGATGGGCATGGATGTTAGCTCAGGGCCAGTCTTCCCCAGTGAAAAGAGGAGGATTGGCAGCAGCTAGCTCAGGGCTAATCTTCCTCACTAAAAAAAAAACAAAAGAAGAAGAAGAAGAATCATGAGATTTAGAAATAAAAACATAGGAACACACTCTATGCTGACTATAATGCTATGTTCTCTCTAATTCACCTTGTACAAAAGACTTTTCCTTATCATATTCCACAATGTCTCTTTCCCTAAATCTTGATTTACATACTCTGATTACTGTAAATACCTTAATTTCCTCAAGCAATTTTGTTCTTTAATTTTATTTCTTAGAGTCTCACTTCCTTGCTTAGTGCAATCTCTGACCCAGACTGTAAACAGAGATCTGGAATAGGAAATGCCACATATCCATGGAAAATGGGTAAATACCTCTAATTCTTTTCCAGCAAATACTTGTATTGGGCTGTACAGTTTATAGAACACGTTCTTACACTTCTATTTGTCTGTTTGTGTGTTTTCTGTCTATTTCCAAGATTGATTGCAAGTGGCCTTATTCACATGTGGCAATATTTTATTTCTCAAAACAACCTTGAGGGTTTGGTATCACTATATCCATTATTTAGATTAGGAAATTGATAATTAGATAAATAGAAAAGAAAAATCACACAGGTGCTATGTGGTCAAGTTAGGATTTGAACCCATGAATGTCTCATCCCAAAATCCATCCACTTAGTGAGCACCCAATAAATATTTGTTAAATGGCTGTAAAAATGAATAAGTGCCATTTCCACTATAGAACAATGGAGAGAGCAAGTGATGGGATGGAAGAGGGGGATGAATTAAAGAGAAATTCCACACTTGAATGAGACTATGAATGCAGGGGAAAAAAAATAGAAAAGGAAAAGAAAAGTAAGCAGGTGCTTCTGAATTTACTTACTAGCTTCAATTTTTTGCCATAGGCTCCAGATCTTCTTCACCAATTTCACTCTAGACCTCCAAGTTGATAAGGCTGTCACTTTTTTAAACAACTATGAGTAATATATGTTATTGAAAGATAGTTATGATATTGCAATTATTTGGCATTTGTATTGTACTGACATAACACAAATAAATGCTAAGCTACCAGTACATCAGAGTTTTTAAAATATATTCCGTCATCTAACAAGCCTTCCTTGAATTACATTAATCTCAGGAAACACATTACTGCTGTTTATGCCATAATTGGACAAAACAGATCTTTCTTTGCAACCACTGTGAAATATATATCTAGGCTTTGTATCTGTGAGTTTCTGAAGGTTGCACTGTTAGGTAGACCTATTTTAGAAAATGTCACCAGGAATGTTTTTATATAGTCATCAATTTTTAGCATTTCTCAATTATTTTAGTGATCCAAATCTACCATTCTTCATCCCTCATTATAGAACACATGGTATATCCCATCTTAAGAAATTTTAAGGAGCATCAAATTCTTCCATCCCACAAAGGTTTAGTGGTAATATAGAAAGTATAAAGTAATTTCAAAACTAGCTTTCAAAATACATGGCACTACTTAAGCAATGGTACATTTCTAATTGGTTCAACAAATATATGTGAACTAGCTGCTAAGTTCTAGACACTGTGATATGCACCTCAAGTACAAAAACAAATAAAAATAAATCCTGTCCTGTATCTATAAGAAAAGGAGACAGGCATGTCACAATGAAAATGAAGATAATGATAATAAGTAATATATAACTCACATTTTACTTATATTTAATATATAACTAAGCCTAATATATAACTAAATAAAATATATAATAATTAATAGCAACTACTACTTACTGAGAAAATGCTTTGTGTCCGGCACAATGACAATCATCTTAATAAATTATCTAATTTAATCCTGACATTTCTGAAAGTCAGGATATACTATCCACATATTACCAATAACGGAAATGGCACAGAATAGTTTAAGTTCCTTGTTGACGTTGGGTGGTACAATGTAAGGTCTAAGTGTTTGGCCTCTGTAGTTAGAGTGACTGAGTTCAAATCCTTGCTCCAGAATCAGCTTATATCTCAGCTTCTACATCTGTAAAACAGGGATGATAAGAGAACTGGCTTCATAGGGTTAAGTATGAGGAAGAAGTAAGCCATCACTTGTAATGTGCTTCACGCAGAGTCTCACATGTAGTAAGGGCTGAGCAAATGCTAGCTGATATTTTTTCTCTAACAAAAGGAATGGAAGTAATTGGGATAAGTGAATGAGGCAAGAATGATAATTACTGCACAGAAGAAAAAGCTGTGAAAAGCTTAGCTGCTTCTTTTCCTTAATAAACCATCTTTTCCTTAATAAACCAGGTAGTTGGAAGTACCTGATACAAAGACTGGGACAAACTGGATGAGGGAAGCATTTCTTGTTCAGAAAATTCACTGATCAGGGTACTATGTTATAACATTAGCATGTGATTAGATTGTGATTTTTTTATGCCTTCCACATTCAGGCAAGAAGACAGAATTAGCAGTAAGAATGTGGATAGCTGAGAGTCATAAACGAAAAAAGGCCAATTCTATTTTGCCACCTTTTTTTTTCTGCCAGATTCATTGGTTTCACTTTTTATTATCAGGAAAACTGCTTGTAGTTTATTTTCTCTTGTTGACTACAAACAGTAGTCATGAGATCAATGATTTCTGACTTATCTTAAGACTACTTACGAACAAATAAAGAGCTTAGTCAGTTGTTTTGTCATTTTTTTCCATTAAAACAATTGACTAGCAACTGTTTCATGGTCCATAATTCAAAGGTAAAACAAAAACACACCCTTCACTGAATTATCTCAAACAGATGTGGTATTGAAAAGATCAGTTTAATTTTGATCTTCTAGACTGCTGACTCTATGGTGACAGGAATTTGTTTGAGTAAAGAGTTGCACAGGGGAGTGAACAAGGGTTTTAGATCCATACAGAACTGGGATCAAATGCGGCATCTGACGTTTAGCTACTGTGCGCTCTTGGGCAACCTGGTTAACCTCTTTGACTTTCAATATTCTCATCTGTAATATGGAGATAATCCTTCCTTACTGTGGTTGCTTAGAAGAGTAAATGGATGTATGCATGGACGGGATCCACATCAGTGATTATCAAGTATCAAGCTTTTACTTAATATATGTTAGTTTCCTTCCACCACCTTTCCAATAATTAGGGTGGGATTTGTTATTGTTCTATTATTCAAAAACATTTTTAGGACTTAAGAGTAAGGGGGAAAATTACAGTATCATAGGAAAAATAAAAGAAACACTGTAAAAGTAATCAACTGATTTTCTTATATTCAGTCAAGTTTAATTGACTACCATATGTGTGTGTATGTATACACGTGTGTGTGTGTGTGTGTGTGTGTAGTGAGAGAGAGAAGGAAACAGAGAGACAAAGGGAGGTAGGAAAGGAGGATAAGAAGGAGGAGGAGAAGGAGGAAGAGGAGGAAAATTTGTTTCTACGTGTTTTAAATGATTAGAAAAAAAGAGACTCAAATTTTAGAACAGTTCCAAAGCACAGACATCATGAAATACACCAAGCTGTCATTTATACAAACTTTTAAAGGAATATAAAGTCATCATAATCCTTTTATGTTTGACTCTATGCTTTACTGCAATAGGAGCATGTAAATAATCCAAACAGTCCATCACATCTAGACTTTGTTTGGCTTCCCAAGCCTTCATAATCCTGGCTTCATTTTGCTGATGATCCCTCAAGTTCACTAATCAAAAATATATACATTCTACTTAAATGGTTCCACCTTCATCATAGTTCTACAAATATGCTAGATCTTTCCTGGATTCTGTTTCTTCAAACATTTCATTCCCCTGACCTGAAATATCTTCTGATTCTTTGAGAAACACAGTTCATTGTGACCATAAAGCCATACTGGATTACCTCCAACACCAGTTTACCAAATCTTGATCCATGATAACATTTTCACTAACATAGGGACAAATGAGAAAAAATCTTTTATGTTGGTCCATGAACATAAAGGCCTGAGTAGTAGAGTTCCAGTTTTCAATATTCTTTGTTATATTTGAATTTCCAAAGTACATTTATATCTCAAGTTTGGGGGGACAAATCTAACATCAAATATCTGTTTGCTGTCCCCATAAACCATTAAAGTATCCTGAAAATTCCTTCATTGCAGCACTTAAACTACATTTCCCAGGCGGTTTCCCACACCCAATAATGAAACAAAAATAATTTACTGGAACATGGGTCCTGATTTTGGTTTTGTAACATATGATCACATTTGTACAATATAACACAAAAATAGATGGCTCTTGCATAATTTGCCTAGATTATCTTACCCGTTTGCCAGTTTCTTCAGGATCTTCAGTATTGTCTTTCTTAAATATTAAAATTCTATTGTTTAGGAATCATACCTAGAGTTCATCTGAACATTTCCTGAAGATTTTGAGTTATTAATCAGCTCTATAAATGTTGAAAACAGTGCTTATTTGTGCAGACTGAGGAGAACTTCTTCCTCTCTGCACCAAGAAGAAGTGCTCACTTCAATTTCTCCAGGCTTCACACCAAATTAATAATATGGTATGCTTGTGACGGAAAACAATTCTCCAGCTTTCAGAGGTACATCAGAAATCTTTCTTTTCCATTTCAAAAATAGTTAAAACATAGCCTAGAGAATTGTTACAGAGGTGAAACAGCAAGACCTTTGTTTATGAGGAAAAAGATCAAGTGTGTAATCCTCTCGCCTTGCCCTGGACCAAACGTGATTATGTGTTGAAAAGGGAGGAATCTTCTCCTTCTTATATAAAATGTAAACCTTTGTACATGCGTCCTCTTTAATTTCCCTTTGTGTTAGAGCTGCCTTTACACAGTAAGTTTGATTGTTTTCACTCAACTGCTTCCTATTATTTATATATTTTTTAAAAAGTCAAACGAATTTGTTCATAATGCTAAAGTCCAACACAGCATTCATTCTTCATATAATTATGTAGTGTTGCTTATAGCTCCCTCTACATCAACAATACATTTGTCTTTTCTAATTTTTTTTGTGAGGATGATAGGCTCTGAATTAACATCCGTTGAAAATCTTCTTCTTTTTGCTTGACGAAGATTGTCCCTGAGCTAACATCTGTGCCCATCTTCCTCTATTTTGTATATAGGACTCTGCCACAGCATGGCTTGATGTGCAGTGTGTAGGTCTGTGCCCAGGATCTGAACCTATGAATCCCAGGGCACCAAAGCGGAGTGTGCAGACTTAACCACTATGCCACTGGGCCAGCCCCTACAGTATATTTATCTTAATAACAATTCCCCAAATTCCCAAGAAATTATTGTCTTTATTTCAAAAGGTAACTATGTTGGTTTGACCTCAGAGTAGGATGTGAAAGAAACATCCTTCTGTAGGAAATATTTTAGGAAAGCAGGTTGGAACATTTCATATCAGGGATGATTGCGTAATGACTTTTTAAGATCTATACAAGTGCTTATCATTTATTTACATTAAGAAATGATTACTTGAATGCAGAAAAGCTGAAATCTTGTTTATTAAGTTCTTGTTTCATATAAATATTAAAATTTATATTGTTCCCTTGTGGAGTTTAATAAGAGCTTTATGATTAATACAACAAGGATAGAAGTTAAGGTGTAAACAATATTAATCAATTAAATTGAACCAATTTATTATGAAAATTTTAATGACTTCTTTCCTTCCTTTTGGAGAAACAAAAACTTTGCAAATTTCTATGCTAAGAAAAAGAAGCTGCTCCACATCTTGTCTAAAGTGTACAGAAGTTTCACCTGAAATAATTATTGCCAGCAGATCCAAGTGAAGCATATAGTTTTTAAACTTGGAAGTAAATCTTGGAATATATGGTTAATGGAGTTCAATGTTTAAATTTCACCAGATTTATTTTTTAAATGATGGTACTAGTGGATTGGAAAGAGAGCATCCTCTTTTGAAATTTTTAAGGAATCATGAATAGTCAGATTATCCCCAAATCTAACTAGGTAGCAAGCAGTGATTAAACGGAAGATTTTGCCTCAACTATAGATAAATGGTGAGGAAGTGAAAATGGTGAGTTTAAAGAGGTTCTCCTAAGGCTTACAGGAAGATGAGATGCTTCAGGAAGAAAAAGAAGAAAACCTCTAATTCTTTTCTCATAAAATGTTAAGAATAACTGGAGAATGTAGTAAATTAGCTCAGCTCTCAAAAAATTCAGTCAACATTTATTTACTTAATATCTACAATGTGCACATACTATCTAAAACAAAGCAAAGCAAAACAATTAGTTGGAAGATAGATAAACTTCCTAACAGTGTCCAGGGCCCTTTTATTATCACTGTAAAACTTCAGAAAGTTGAGTCTGGACTGGCCTTTCCTCCAAAGAGATAATAATTAGAGCTAGGTGTTCAAAAGTGTTAGAGAAAGAAAAATGGAAGCCAGGAATTTTATGGGTTTTTTTTTTTCTTTCTTCTGTATTCTACAGCTTAATGGAGCTATAGGATTTGCCCAAAGGTTCTCATTGCCCTACCTGATTAACAACCAAGATTAACAGAAGAATAGACATTACCAATATTTTCCCCCAGAGTGAGAGATTGACAATCTTATTAATACAGATATTTTTCAGTTATTTAGATAAAATATTTATGCTACTCAATTGGATTTGAGAAACTCTACAATAAAAATGTTATAGAATACAAAAATGCATTTTAAAGTCACTTATATTGGAATTAATTTTCTTGTAAAGTGTTAATTGTAAGAAAATAGGCTTAGAAAGAAGTAACTCACAAGCACAATGAAAATCAACAAAAAGTTAAAATAAAAATGTATCTATGAAGGGAGACAAACTACATTTTATGACTAATTTATTATTGCTCCCTATAGTGTAAAAGGGGCAGTGCTTCATTTTATCACACAAAAAACCAAAATATTCCTCTGTGTTCTTCTGGGATGCAAGGAATATCTCATGAAGACTTTATTTAAAACAACTTCAAGTAAAAACCTCTTCAAATACGTACTTTATGCCACTGGCCCACAAAATCACTGACCACTGTTCAGAATACTTTAGAAACAGGAGTTCAAAGAAAGCCTCCTGGATACCAAGAAAAGTCATGAGTCGTTCACATAGCTTGATTGCTAGAGTTGTTGCATTCCAAAAATTAAGTGAATTCAGTAATAACACAAAATTCCTAACCACTTGCCTTGTTTTATAATTTTATAGGGTCAAAGTAGCCAAGAATCATGAAACTTATCTTCTAATGTGTCTGATTCTTACAACCCAGATTGTATGTGCACATGAGGAAATTCCATGAAGGAACATGTGTGAGGTTAGAATCAAAATAGACCAATACATTTTTTCTTCCCACGTTTGAGTAGATAATCTCTTTATAGCATATATTCTTTTGTATGTATCAAATACCACATAATAAAAGTAATTTAAGAATAAATAAATGATTAACCACTTCCACTATTTTCGCAAGGGAAAATGTTGTAGATACTTCATACTTTCAGGAAGGGACTCCCAAGCCAAGTATTAGAGTAAAATGAAAGGAAACAGAATTTAGTGCATTTTAAATTATACAAACTTCAAGGCTGCCAGCCCATGGAGCCTGGCACTGGGCCCATCCACTCATGGACTCTGCCAGTCAGCCTGCCAGAATCTCTAGCTGGGCTGAGTAGCAGAGGACCTTCCTTGCCAAAGCCAGTCTGTAAAGACTAGAACAGATGAGTGCTTCCCAAAATGTATAAACACCAATGCATAGCTGCAAGGATCATAGAAAATAAGGGAAACATGACACCAAAGGAACAAGATAAAATTCTTGGTAAAGGACCATAAAGAAATGGATATTGAACTGCCTGACAAAGAATTCAAAATAATCATCTTAAGAAAGCTCTGTGAACACAGAAAACAAATAGACACTAAGTGAAATCAGGAAATCAATACATTAACAAAATGAGAAGTTCAAGAAAGAGATAACTATAAAAAAAGAAGAAAACAGAAATTCTGGAGCTGAAGAATATGACTGAACTGAAATATTCAACAGATAACTTTAACAGTAGACTCAATCACTTGGAAGAAAGAATCAGCAAACTCAAAAATAAGTCACTTGAAATTACCCAATCAGAGAGACAAAAGGGAAAAAGAATGAGAAATAATGAAGAAAGCCTACAAGACTTATGGGATACCATGAAGAGAACCACTATAAACAGCATGGAGGTTCCAGAAGGAGAGTAGAAAGACAAAGGGGCAGAAAGCTTATTTAAAGAAATAATGGCTGAAAACTTTCCAAATCTGGGGAGAGAAATGGACATTCAGATTTATAAGGCCCGAATGACTCTAAAAATGTTGAATCTAAAGAAGTCTACACCAAGACACAATATAATTAAATTGTCAAAATCAAAGACAAAGAGATAATTTTGAAAGCAGCAAGAGAAAAGTGACTCATCACATACGGGGCAACCGACATATAATTATAAGTGGATTTTTCAGCAGAAACTTTGCAGGCCAGGAAAGAGTGAGATGATATATTCAAAATGCTGACAGAAAAATAAAATCCTAACAAAGAACAATAGATACAGCAAAACAGTCCTTTGAAAATGAAGGAGCGATAGACTTTGCCAGATAAACAAAAACTGAGGGAGATTTTCACCACTAGACCTGATTTACAAGATATGCTACAGGTAGTTCTTCAAGTTGAAATGAAAGGACACTCAATAGCAACAAAAAGTATATGAGAGATAAATTTCACCAGTGAAGATAAATATATAGAAAATAGAGAAAAATGTAATACTGTAATGGTATTGCATAAATCAATTTTAACTCTAGAATAAAAGTTAAAAGACAAAGCTATTAAGAATAACTATAACCACAGAAATTTGTTTATGGACATATAGTGTATAAAGAAGTAAATCCTGACATAAATAACATTAAGTGTGGGGGGACAGTAAAACTGTAGAGTTTTGTATGCAATTGAAGTTATCAGCTTAAAATAGACTGTTATAACTATAAGAAATTTTACACAAGTCTCATGGTAGCCACAAAGAAAACACCTACAGTATACGCAAAAAAGATAAAGAGAAAAGAAAGCATATCACTACAAAAAAAAATCATCAAATCACAAGGAAAGGCAGCAAGAGAGGAAAAGGAAAACAGAAGAAAAACAATAAAATGGCAATACTAAGTCCTTACCTATCAATAATCACTTTAAATGTAAATGTATTAAACTCACCAATCAAAAGATTTAAAGTGGTTGATTGGATTCTAAAAAAAAAGATTGAATTATATACTGTCTGCAAGACTCATTTTAGATTTAAGGACACTCATAGGCTGAAAGTGAATGCATGGAAAAGATATTCCATGCAATAATAACCAAAGGAGAGTAGACATGGCTATCTTTGTATCAGATAAAATGGATTTTTAAGTCAAAAACTGTCACAAGAGACAAAGTCAGTCATCATATAATGATAAATTCAACAAGATATTACAATTATAAATATATGTGAACCGAGCATCAGAGCACTTCAATATATGAAACAAACTTTGATGGATCTGAAGGGAAAACTAGATAGCAATACAATAACAATAAGAGACTCCAATACCCCACTTTTTTTTTTTTAAAGATTGGCACCTGAGCTAACAACTGTTGCCAATCTTTTTTTTTTTTCTGCTTTTTCTCTCCATATCCCCCCAGTACATAGTTGCATATTTTAGCTGTGGGCCCCTCTAGTTGTAGCATGTGGGACACCACCTCATTGTGGCCTGACGAGCAGTGCCATGTCTGTGCCCAGGATTCGAACCAGCAAAACCCTGGACCACTGAAGCAGAGCACACAAACTTAAGCACTCGTCCCTGGGGCTGGCCCCACTCCACTTTAAATAATGGGTAGATCATCCAGACAGAAAATCAATAAGGAAACTGAGACTTGAACAACACCACAGACCAACTGGACCTAAGAGACACATAGAGGACATACACCCAACATTCTTTTCAAATGCACACAGAACATTCTCCAGGATAGATCACATGCTAGGTCACAAAACAAGTCTTAACAAATTTAAGATAGAAATGATTCTAAGTATCTTTTCTGACCACAATAAAATGAAACTAGAAAGCATAATAAAAGATAAATGAAAAAACTTCACAAATACATGGAAATTAATACATTCTTGAACAACCATTGGGTCAAAAACAAAAATCCAAAGAGACATTAGAAAATATCACAAAACAAATGAAAATGAAGGCACAACATACTAAATCTTATGGAATACAACAAAAGCAGTACTAAGAAAGAAGTTTATAGTGATATAAACTTTTATCACTATAAACTATTATCACTATATCACTATTATCACTATAAACTATTTTAAAGTTTATCTCACTATAAACTTCTTTATATAGTGATAAATGCCTATTAAAAAAAAAGAAGAAAGATTCTAATAAACAACATATCTTTAAGAACATGAAAAAGAACAAAATAAATCCAAAGTTAGCCAAGGAAGGAAATAATACAGATTAGAGCAGAAAAAAATCAAATAGAAAAGCAAAGAAAAAATTAACAAAATTAAGAGTTGATTCTTGGAAAAGATAAAATCAACAAACACTTGCTATAATAACTAAGAAAAAAGAGAGAAAACTCAAATAATATCAGAAATAGAAGAGGAGACATTACAATCAATGCCACAGAAATAAAGATATGGGACTATTATGAACAATTATATGCCAAACAACGTAGAAGAAATGGATAAATTCCTAGAAACATACAACTTATCAAAATTAAATCAAAAAGATATAGAGAGCCTGAACAGACCAATAATAAACAAGGAGATTGAATCAGTAATCAAAAATCTCCCAAAAAAGAAAACCCCAGGGCAAGGTGACATCACAGGGACTTCTACCAAGCATTTAAAGAAGAATTATTACCAATTCTTCTTAAATTCTTCCAAAAAAAATAGAAGAGGGAAAACGTACAAGCTCATCTTATGAAGCCAGTATAGCTGTGATACCAAAACAAGACAAAGTCAAGACAAGAAAAGAAAACCACAGACCAATATCCCTGATGAACATGGGTGTAAAAATCCTCAATAAAATATTAGAAAACCAAATTTAACAGTACGTTAAAAGGATCATACACCATGATCAAGTGGGATTTATTCCTAGGATACAGGGATGGTTCAATGTATGAAATCAATCAATATGATACACCACATTAGCAGAATGAAAGATAAAAATCACTTGCTCTCTCAACAGATGCAGAAAAAGCATTTGACAAAATCCACAACCTTTCGTGATTAAAAACTCTCAAATTAGGTATAGAAAGAACTTACTCCAACACAATAAAGTCCATATATAAAAAGTTTACAGTTGTCAGTAGTCAAAAACAAAGATTTTTCTCTAAAATCTGCAATGAGGCAAGGATGTTCGCTTTTGCCACTTCTATTGACCATAGTATTGGAAGTCCTCACTAGAGCAATTTGGCAAGAAATAGAAATAAAAGGAATCTAAATCAGAAAGGAAGAAGTTAACTTCTCTCTGTTTGCAGATGACATGATCTGACATATAGAAAACCTTAAATACTCCACCAAAAATTTGTTAGAGCTAATAAATGAATTCAGAAAAGTTTCAAGATACAATATTAGCATACAAAACCCAGATTTATTTGTATTTACTAACAATGAACTATCCAAAAAAGAGTTTAAGAAAACAATTCCATTTGCAATAGCATCAAAAAAAAAAATACTTAGGAATACATTTAACTAAGGATGTGAAACACTTGTACACTGAAAACTATAAAACATTGATGAAAGAAAATAAAGCAGACACAAATAAATGGAAAGACTGTCCATGTTCATGGATTGGAAGAATTAATACAGTCATGTGCCCCATAATGATGTTTCAATCCACTATGGGCCGCATATGGGGTGGTGGTCTATAAGATCAGTACCATATAGCCCAGGTATATAGGACGCTATACTATCCAGGTTTGTGTAAGTACACTCTATGATGTTTGCACAATGCAAAATCACCTAACAACATATTTTTCAGAATGTCATTAAGCAATGCATGACTGTATTGTTAAGTTATCCATATTACTCAAAGCTAGCTACAGATTACGTGTGATTGATATCAAGAT
Source organism: Equus asinus (assembly GCF_041296235.1). Lineage (NCBI taxonomy): Eukaryota > Metazoa > Chordata > Mammalia > Perissodactyla > Equidae > Equus > Equus asinus. The sequence continues at coordinate 52,133,895 of NC_091793.1, forward strand.
CCCAATGGTAGTCTTTACAGAAAAAGAAAAAAAATCCTGAAATTCATATGGAACCACAAAAGATCCTGAATAGACAAAGCACTTTTGAAGAAGAAGAAGAAGAAAGGTGAAGGCATTATACTTCCTGATTTCAAAATATATTACAAAGCTACAGTAATCAAAACAGTATAGTATTAGCACTTTAAAAAATGTATAGACCAATGGAACAGAGAGTCCAGAAATAAACCCATGCATATACAATCATCTGACCTTTGACAAGGGTACCAAGAATGCACTTGGGGAAAGGAGAGTCTCTTCAACAAATGGTGTTGGGAAAACCAGAAATCTACATCCAAAAGAATGAAATTGGACACTCATTTTACACCATACACAAAAATTAACTCAAAATGGATTAAAGACTTAAATGTAAGACCTAAAACCATAAAACTCCTATAAGAAAACATAGGGGAAAAGCATCCAGACATTGGTCTGGACAATGATTTCTTGGATATAACACCGGAAACACAAGCAACAAAAGCAAAAATATACAAGTGAGCCTACATCAAAGGAAAAATCTTCTGCACAACAAAGGAAACAATCAACAAAATGAAAAGGCAATCTATGTAGTGGAAGAAAATATTTGCAAACCATATATCGGATAAAAAGTTAATATCCAAAGTACAGAAAAAACTCAAGCAACTGAATAGCAAAACAACAATAATACTAACAACCCAATTTTAAAGTGGTCAAAGGAACTGAATAGGCATCTCTCCAGAAGACATATAAATGGCCAACAGGTATACAAAAAGGTGCTCCATATCACTAATCATCAGGTAAATGCAAATCTATAGCCCAATAAGATATCACCTTACACCTGTTAGGATGACTATTATCAAAAAAAAAAAAGATAAAAGCAAGGATGTGGAGAAAAAGGAGCTCTGGTACACTCTCGGCAGGAATATAAATTCGTGCAGACATTAAGGAAAACAGTAGAGGTTCCTCAAAAAATTAAAAATAGAACTATCATGTGATTCAGCAACTCCACTTGCAGGTATATATCCAAAGGAATCGAAATCAGGATTGCAAAGAGATATCTGCACTACCATGTTTATTGTAGCGTTATTCACAACAGTCAAGACATGGAAGCAACCTAAATGTCCATCAACATATGAATGGATAAAGAAAATGTGGCAATGACACACAACAGAATATTATTCAGACTTAAAAAAAGAAGGAAATCTTGTCGTTTGTGACATTAAGGACATTATGCTAAGTGAAATAAGCCAAACCCAGAAGGACAAATACTACATGATACCACTTACATGAGGAATCTAAAATAGTCATATTCACAGAAGCAGAGTAGAATGGTGGTTGCCAGGGGCTGGGGAGTAGGTAGAAATGGGGAGATATTAATCAAAGAGTACAAAGTTTCAGTTATACAGTGTGAATAAGTCCTAGAGATCAACTGTACAGCATAGAGCCTATAGTTAACAATACTGTATTACATACTTGAAAACTTGCCAAGAGGATAGATCTTACGCTGTGTTCTTATAATAATAGTGATCAATAATAATAATAAATAAAGAGGGTGAGAGGAAACTTGGAGTTGATGGATAGGTTTATAGCATAGGTTGTGGCAATGGTTTCACATGCATGTCCCTATCTCCAAACTCATTAAGTTGTATACGCTAAATACATACAGCTTTTTGTATGTCAATCACACCTCAATAAAGTGGTTTAAAAAAATAAACTACAAAAGCCTCCATTTAAGGTCACAACAGTGTATGAACCTCTTCATATAATACTGTATTTTTATTTATTCTAATTGAGAAAGTACACAATGATACATAACTACTAGGAACGTATGCTTTATTAATCATGGTGACATGTACAAATATTTTAAAATAATATACTGTGTACATTGGAAGATATATGGATACAATTGTCTTTAAAATTTAGTAAATTGACGGACATCTGCACCTCTAGAATAACTACCGTATTAAGTCTGAGGCTGCAGGTTGTTGACTATGAATTAGGAAGCTTGGTTTCTATTCCCACTGAGTGGGAATCCATGGTTGTTGAAAGAGATATTTCCTATGGTTCCTTAGCATTTTATGATTCTGAAACTCTAAGTGAACACTAATTTGGCCACTCACAGTGTTACTATGGATTTCAGATGTATCCAGACATGTACATATTTAGAAAAATCAGCATGGATGCTTCCTTTATTCCCCTTACTTGACTCCTTTGCAGCATTCAACAGTCAACCATTGCCTCCTATTTGAAACTCCTTCCTCTGCAAGATACAATCTTACCTTGGTTTCCCTCCTATTCCTGTGAGTCTCCGGTCCATATATCTCCTCCTCTACCTTACTTCTCAATTTTAGGGTTCCCAGGGCCTTCTTCTTGATCTCTCTATGCTATCATTCTGTAGGTCATATCACAAAATATATTACATTTTGTGGGGAAAAAAATCAAACAGATCATCGTTAATATAAACCTTTATTCAGAAGGCCAGGGACTGTCTTTGGGAAGAAAGGCAGAATTTGTAAGTCTTCATCAAGGCAGTCATCTGAAGTTCAGCTAGTTTCAGGAATAATTTGTCAAAATTGGCTCTCACAAGAAGGAGGAATTGTTCTTTGGGTTTAATAGCCTTGTGTTTGGCAATTTGGTTTATCAAGAAGGTGGGAGGACAGTTAGTGGCTAAGGTCAAGTTCAAGAGGGGGTGGGGAGAAACAGCTGCAGGTACCAAGGGCATGGAAGAGACATAGTGGGGAATTTTCAAACCTCCCAGATCTCTTTCAATTTAGGTATTATAACTCTGTTAAGTACCAGTAGTCATTGCTTTCATTATGTTTATTTTCATTTACTTTATTTGTAATTGTTTACTATAATAGCCCATTACAATGTAGGCAGAAATTTTTATTTCTAATTGGAGTTTGTTTTACAGTGTATTGTAATTAAATTAATAAAATAATAATTTTATTCCAAGTACATTTTAAAATCACCTTGGTGGAAACCAGTTATTTTTTCCCTAAAACAATATTCTTGTAAAACTGAGATGCATCTTATATATGCCCTAAGCATTGGAAAATTATAATAGCAGTTAGTCACCTGGTAAGATCAAATGAAGAAGTGTAGGGTATTGAAAAGCTGGATTGTAAGGGCTCTGTTAAAATATAGGTAGTGAGGAAGTGGGGACAGTAAGTGTAGATATTTATGCTGAGAGGTCTAGTTGAGAAGGGAGGGAAAAAGACAAGAGCAGTAAGTTAAGGGATCAAAGGGGAATGTCTTCTAGAATAGGGTTAATCATGTTAATAAGCAAAAGGAAGGAAAGACTGAAGAATAGATTATCTGAGGAAGTGATATCTCTGCAGATGTAGGAGGTGATAGGAGCAAGAACATAGACTAAAGATGATGCAATCCACGTCAGACGAGCTTCAGTTTCTCAGGAAAGCTGTAAGTAAAATCATTTGCAAGAGTGAGAGAGGTGGGGAAGGGGAGTGCATCTTCGGGAAGTTGAAGGAATAGAGATTAGCAGCAGATGGCCTTAAGAGTCCTCTGGGGAGTCTGACTAGCTCAAGCTGCGCTGACTGGGAGCTGACTGAAGCAGACAGGACGAAAATTTTGATAGTCCAGGGAAACAGTGTGCCAAGCAGATTAACAGAAGTCCGAGTATGAACACCTCAAATGTGTGAAACCTGCTGAAATAGACGATTTTGCTCATTTCAGTTCATTCTTATGTGTATTAAAATCTATGTAGGATCCTCGAGATCCTAAGAGATGTGGGTAGTTTCTATTTTGCCCTATTTCTGTCAGCAGCGTATATATTTGAAAAAAGAAACCACATTTCTTCCATGTTTGACAGCTCCCACAGACCACTAGGCCACACTAATCTCCCACCAAACATACACACACACATTGATTTTTATTGTATCTTGGCTTTTGTTTGATAAATTTAAAAGGTACCACTTGTAAATTATAGCTGAGTAGGTGCCTATCTATTCAAGACAACATATTGAATAATATTCTAAAAGTTGGGCCTGGGATAGTGTTTATGCATGTTCTAAGTATTAGAATGAATAATATCTTACTAAAATGATGAATAGTAGCATATTCAGGTATAAATATACTACCACCAGAATGAAGAAATATGATTCAAAGTAATCACAGTTAATTCTGGAAGGGGTCACAAAAAAATCAAGAGATTTTTCAGAAAAAACAATTATGACAAAAAATGAATGCACAAATACAGTGAAGAAAACTTGGGGGAGGGGGTCAAAGTGAATGTGAAATGAATATTGCATCTCCTATAATGTTCTGAGACAGAGTGCTCTTCTTGAGACATTGGGACATGAAGGGAGAGTAGAATACTTCCTTTATGGTATCAGCCTAGCTCATTAAGGCCCTTTAAGTTAACTCCTCAAAAACACCAAAAGGGGGACCAGCCCTGTGGCCGAGTGGTTAAGTTCACGCACTCTGGTGCGGCAGCCCAGGCTTTCGCTGGTTCGGATCCTGGGCACAGACACGGCGCTGCTCATCAGGCCACGTTGAGGTGGTATCCCACATGCCACAACTAGAAGGACTTGCAACTAAGATATACAACTATGTACTGGGAGTATATGGGGGAGATAAAGCAGAAAAAAAAAAAAAAGATTGGAAACAGTTGTTAGCTCAGGTACCAATCTTCAAGAAAGAAAGAAAAAAAAAAAAGATTGGCAACAAGTTGCTGGCTCAGGTGCCAATCTTAAAAAAAAAAAAAACACCAAAAGGAAGCAACTAGCGAATCATGTTTATATACATATCCTTACCTCTATGTCCAACTTTGCTGAACTCTTGTTGTATACTTGGCACAAGCTTCTCTCTCCTGAGTTCTCTCCCTGAGGGAATCTAGAATTGAAAAATAAAGAATTCTGGTTCAAAATAAGCTGATTTTTTTTTAAAGCATGGCTTTCTTTTAAACATAGATTAGCAGATGTAAGCTAGCCATCTTCCACAAACCTGGGCCAAGAAATAGAAAGAGTCAAACTTTAAGGGTAAAAATACAACAGGTATACAGAGATAGGCTACAAGATTCCTAAAGGTTAGCCAACTCCTTTTTGCAATCCCTCTTTCTGAGACTTGAGTGCTTTCCCACCTTTGGATTTATGAGTTGTCTCTGTCTCATACTTTCTTATAATAAATTTCCTCTATTCTTAATCCTGTTGAACTTGATTTCTCGTACTTGTAATCAAGAGTTCTGACCAATCTAGGGAGAAGTGAAAACCTAGAAAGGTAGGACTTTTTATCTAATTAAAGATGTGTCTTTCAGATATATCTCTCCACATGCATATGTAATCAAATAAGGAAAAGAACTGGATTTGTTGGATGTGGTAGCACATAAACGAAATGCATTATGTTGCTTGACTAAATAAGGTTAGTACAATTCTATAAACACATGGCTACTCCATGAAAATCTTCCACTTCAGACGACCGAAAGATTCAGACTTGGCATTCTGAATGTATATGCATACATATACACACACACATGCACACACAACTATTCTGAGTACAAATCCCTTCACACAGGAATATGAAAGGAATGGGTCACTAGAATGTTTTGAGGGGTGGATCAGATTTCTTGATGATATGATCACCATTTATTGCTTCCACTGAATGTCAAATCGTAGAGACACAGGCTCAGCAGGCTTAAACAGCAAAATAGGCTTCAAATGAATTTCTTGACATCTCTCTCCTTGGAGGCCATTAGGAGGACTGACAAGTACTTACTTTTGGAAGAAATGTTCAAAGCTTATGAATAATCAGGGAAGTGAATAAAGCAGAGCACAGATAATATAAAAATGTTGAAAAATAATTTTTCCAGCTTTATTAAAGTTTGTGGTAACATTCATCTATGAAGTTACTAATAGTATTAACTTACTTTAAACATTTGCAAACGTTTAAAATCAGAATTTGCCTTGTATGACAATCTTTTCATCTTATAATAATAATATATGAAAATAATAAGTAGCATTTACTGAGAACTTAACATAAGCATGTCAGGGGTTGTGCTGAGTTGTTGATTTTACTTAATTTTGATGATAATTTATTTACTTCTCACTCTTTATATAATAAACAATTACCCTGTGACATAGACGGATGTGAGAGGTAAGACTTAGATTAAGTAACTTGCCTGCCCTCATCTAGTAAATGACAGAGTTGGGATTTGAAGCCAGTTTCAGCCTGACTACAAAGCTCACCCTTTTCTAACCATTCTGCTATATTGCCATTATTCACCTTCACATCTTTGAACATTAGAATTCCTTTTGATAAAAACACATACCATTCTGACCTCTATGTTCAGCAGAGTCCTACCAACTTCTCCAACTTCAACGTAACCTAATTAAATGGAACAAATCAGTTCATCCGTGTCATGTTCCATTCAGGAATCGCGGCATTCACTTTTGGTATCTTAGCCTTGTTTACTCTCTGCCTTTTTTACTGAAACTGCTTCTCATCTTCAGTAGAGGTAAAATCAATCTTTCTGAGGCCATTCTATAAAGAAACAATTGCAAGTTAAGATACAGAAAGATGTATTTAAGTCACACGATATTTTCCACCCCTTCTCTTCTGCCTTCAAAGACAGAGTCCAACTACATAGAGATTTTCAGTATTTGACAAAAAGATCCGTTCTGACACAGTGTATGCCAAAAGAAAAAATCTTCTAAAATATCCATTTTCCTCTTCTAAAATGTTACTTTGAAATGCCAGCCCATAATTTCCAGACAGCATAAACTATTGTAAAACTCAAAGCGAATTTAGTGTTTTTCATCTGAGCAACACATTCACTGTGCAGTTTTAGCTCTTCAGTTTTGGAGGTAGAGAGATGGATATTCGCATATTTCTTCCCTGTAATTCGACATGGCATGTCTAACAGCATGAATATTCTCTTTTTTGGATGGAGAGACAAGATGCGGGGGTGGGTGACAATAGTTCCAGTGACAGAGACTATGTGCAGTTAAGAACACATTGTGCATAATTCATGGAATTCCATATTTACTTTGCAAATGTGCCACAAAATTCCAATTGGGTGCTCATCAGCCTGTGAGAGAAAAAAAAGAGAAATGATTAAAGATGAATTTTTAATTCTCAAGGCATTCCATTTCACATCTCTTGTCTACTGCAAGATCTACTTTATTGACACAGGTCCTATAAATTGTCCCCAATTAGTCAATTGCTTTGGTTGACTTTGAAACTGATTTGACTTTAGGCCTAAATTCCATTCCTCCTTCTTGATGTCTGTGATAAAACTCTCATGTATTTGCCCTACTCAGAAAGCTGACAGGTCATTTTTCAATATTATTTCGTGCAGCTTAGTGTTGAAGAAGTCTTTCACTCAGAGAATGGTGCTGTTTATTTAAAACACTGAAAAACCTTAAAGATGCATGTGTTTCAGACAACAATACAACTGGTAAACATAAAAACAAAAAATTTGATTATAGAAATTACTGAATTATTCCTTATTCCCTCTCCCCAAACAATCCAAGAAACAAATAAACAAAGGCAAACTATTTTAAAAAATGAGCTGATGGAGACTGGAAAGGTCTGACTGGACAGGGTGAGGGGTGAGGAAGGGACCTGTGAATAAATGATAAAGTCTGACCCAGATAATGGGAAGAAAAACCTCAATTTAGACAATCGCTCAAGTTAAAAAGATGCATCACACAGGGAACCCAAGAAATAGGTGAAGGCCCTCTTCAGAAATGTAAAGCTGGTGTCTTCTGTGCCCATGATGGGAGGAGAAAAGACATGTAAAAGACTGTGGCTGGTCAGGGTTGGGTGATGCTAAGAAAATGTCTTCTTAGGATGGCATGACTGCAGGCAGTAAGTTGGACCAGAACTACCAATTTCATGAGGGCAGAGATACAGGAGGTGAATGGCAGCAGCAGGAAGCAGCCTGTTCCTGAGTGACAAAGTTAGTGAATTTGTTAAGGCTCACTCCGGGTATCTAGATCCCCTTCCAAGGAGGAGAGGCTTCTCAATGAGGTAGTGTTACCCTGGGCCTAAGTGTCATTGCAGTGGCAAAAATAGCACCTACATATTTCAGGCAATATACGAATTTCTTGGAAATCATATAGATTCCCTGTATGGCGCATGAATTATTGAGAAAAGAAAGAAAATGAATTTATCAGTTTGAGAGCCAGAGGTCATAAAGGACAGACAGAAAACAATGCTATGTAAATTGGAAGGAAGTAATGGGAGTCATGGCACACTGAATTGTTCGGAAGGAGCATAGAGGTATCGATTAACTTTAGATTTTGTTAAATATGCATATTAAATGTTTAACAGTGACTATTAAAGAATAGACTCAAAGTATAATTTCCAAATCAGTATAGAGAAACATACAATGTAAAAAATTCTCAAAAAATCAAAAAGAAGGTACGCTGGTATTAAAAAGAAGGAAAAGCAAGATAAATTGAAAACTAGAAGTATCCATTACAAATAAGTGCAAGTATATTCAAAAATATGATAAACATAAGCTAATTGAATTTATCAGTTAAAAATAGATATTTTCAGATTGTGTTAAAATATTCTAGCTATATTGTTTAAAGAGACATATCTAAAACATAAGGACCCAGAAACACATTATAACCGAAGTTTGTGAAAATTAGATACTGCTATATTACTATCTAATGAAATGGCCTTAAAGGTTAAAAAAAAAGAAACACATTGCTAAAGTGGGAAACAATATAATAAGTAAATAGTTTAATTCACCAAGAAGACATAATACAATAATTCTAAATTACTTTGCACCTAATAACACAAACCAAATAGAACATAAAGCAAAAGGTGAAACAATTATAAGGAGAAATTGACAAAGTTAAGTTAAAGTGAAGAAATTGTATGTACTTGCATGAAGAAAATGTTAAAACGTTAGATTTGATAGAGCTGCAGACAAAATGAATGTGTGAGCTGACAAGACTGAACCAATGGGATAAAACTTATGCCCTTGTATCACACATATATAGACAGCAGCACTCAAAAATTGGAGAATAGACATAATTCAGCAACAAATGGGACCTTTATGATAATTAACTACATATTAGGCCATAAATTAAGCCATACAAAGACTCTCGCATCAGGAAGTTGTGAGTTTGCCACTTATTCCAAGATGTTTTCATCCTGGTGGCCTTGAAAACGTTAACTTAGAATAACAAGCAAGCATACTATTGAGGGGCAACCAGGAGCACAGACAGACACATAGAGCATCGTGTCATTCATATCAAACATTCATGTTGTAAAAATACAAAAACCTGCATTTGCAGTTTTGAAATTCAGGAGAGGCCACCTCTTAGAGGTAGTGGATGAGGAGTAGGAGAGGACTAGGGAAACTGAGCTTTACTGTGATGCTTTATTGCTCAAAGCAGGTAGATACATAGTATTCATCGTATCATTCTTTACCCCTTTTTCTATGCCTGGAAATTTTATAATCAAAAACAAACTAACAAATAAATAAATGCTCTGTATATTTCTTATTGTGAGAGAATACAATTCATCACAATGTAGCTTTCTGTAGAAAAGATACATTTGTTCAATTTCTCAAAAATAGAAAGCAACAGAAGATAATTTTACATTTGAGGCTATAAATAAATTTTGAAAGGTAAACAAAGACAATGTAGAAGTAAAATCAGAGAAAACTAACCATTGCAAAGCATTATGTCCTACTTGAATGTAGTCGCCGAAATCTTCCCTCATATTTTTCCTCAAATGTATTATGCCATGTGTTAATGAGAATTCTTGCTGAAAGTTTAGGAAACATTACACATTGTTTCTCATCCTGGAGAATCACAAGGCACATTATTACATGAAATGGCTCTGAGAGGCTAGCGGTAAAATAAGCCTGCTTGATTCCGTTTAACTTCGTTTCCCAAACTCATTTAATTAAAAAACTTTTGTTCTAACGAATGCCTATTAGCAAATTTTTAGGATATTAATGTTCCGTTGAACACAATTTAGGAAATGTTACCCTAAAACTTTATGTTCTAGAGTCATAACTAAATGAGAAACACTTTAGCCATTTATATTTAAATTATATAAACTGTAAAGGGTAGTCAATCATGCTTCAGGTGAAATATCCCAAATGATATTTTTTTCCTTCCTATACCTGTCTATTATCATTTCTGTAGTTAAAATTACAAGAGAGAGTGTTCTAAATACAGAACAGGACTTGTTAACCATCAGGCCTTTATTCTTAATTATTTACCAAACAGAAGATATTTTTGATTCAAAATATTTTTAATTCAGTTTTACGTATACTGATTGCAATACATAGAAAACTAATTAAATACAAAAACAAAAAGGAAGAAAATAAACCTATGTGAAATGCAGATATAACCACTGTTATGGTCATAAAGGTATGATGGACCTAGTTTTATATATATATTATTTTTGCAGGGAAATATTCACCCTGAGATAACATCTGTTGCCAATCTTCCTCTTTTTTTTTCCTCCTCAAAGACCCAGTGCATGGTTGTATATCCTAGTTGTAAGCCATTTTAGTTCTTCTATATGAGCTGCCACCACAGCATGGCAACTGACAGACAGGTGATTTGGATCCATGACCAGAAGCAAACCTGGGCCATGGGAGCAGTGAGCTCCAAATTTTAACCACTAAGCCAACAGGGCTGGCTCTATATATTCTTAATGTACCTTCCCAAAGACCTTTGCTCAACTGAAGCCTCCTCAGTCTCTCTCTCAAATAACCTGATTTCTATTCTAATAATAATTTATTATCTTCTCTGAAAGCCAATGTTTTCATGTTTTAACACACACCATCTCTTAGATTCAATCAATTTAAATTCATCACGTGGACCAAGTGGGCTTGACATGCAACGCAGAGTCCAAGGGAGACATCTTCATCAGGCTTTCAGCACCAGGGTTAAATTTTTCCCTCGTCAAAAGATCATTTCAAGAGTTCCATTGATCAGTACTGTAGCCCTTTTATTGACTGTCATAAAAAAGTATCCAGCAATATTTCCATCATTGTTGTGTAACCTTCATTTCATTCATGTAATTACCCTCTCATTTGTTCATCCACTTAACTAGAAATGTCATCCATTTAACTAGAAAATAAAGATATATGCTCCCTCTTCAAATTGAACTGGATGATACAGGCCTGGGTGTAGCATGGTAAATGCGTAGGGAAAAGAGAGGGAGAGGAAAGAGAGAATTCACTATCACATTTTGGCATTGGCTCTCAAGTAAAAAAGCAATTAGAGTCAAATACTATTTCATTAATGCTATGTTTTGTCCAGCAAAATGTTATTTTGTGGAAATAGAGAATATGGTTGAAAGTTATACTAAACAGTCACAGTCCATGAGCAGTCCTGCTAGGACAGAGACCCGATGGGAGACACTCCCTTCTTGGCCCCTAGAGATCCTGAAAGGGCCCTAAACTCTGCTCCAGCCCCTCCTAGCCCCACTTTACAAACAGTCCTGCTGGCCCAAGTTCTTGCCAGGAAGCATGCCTGTCTGTGACCCGGGGGCAGGCCAGCCAACCTCATTCAGTTCAACAGCATATCCTAAAATGGACCTGCATTAGCTTCAACCTCTCCACAAGCAATTTAGCCCACCAAGAGAACCACAAGGAGACAGACCCACCTGTGCTCCTGGAGGTAAGCCTGCCAACCTTGATCTGGCTGCAAATCCTGAAACGGCCCTGTAACTCAGCTCCAGTCCTTCTCAGCCATGGTCAGTGAACAGCCCTGCCCCTCCAAGGACCTGGTGTGAGACAAGCCCATCTGTGCCTTCATAGCAAGGTCTTCAGACCTCAATGCTGGCTATGGACCCAAAGTAGTTCTGAGACTCAGTTCCAATTCCTCCAGATCCAGTCCTGCCCATCCAGGGACACATCCAGTGACCTGGCAGGAGCCCTCCATATCTGTGAGGATTCTGGAGGCCATGCTTTCCACCTAGGGACTAGACAGGATCCATGCATGCCCAAGCCCTTGGTAACAAGCCCAGCAACTGCTGACCCTCTGCAGATCCAACAACAGCTTTGTTTAAAGCAAATATTAACAAAACTGAAAGGAGAAATAAATAGCTATAATAATAGTGGAACTCACTACCCAACTTTTAACATTGGATAGATCATACAGACAGAAAATCAATACAGAAACGGTGGACTTGAATAAGACTATAGACCAAATGGACCTAATAGACATATACAAAACATTCCATTCCACAGCACAAGAATACACATTCTTCTCAAGTGCACATAGTGCATTATCTAGGATAGATCATATGCTAGGCCAAAAAGAAAGTCTTAACAAATTTAAGAAGATGGACTTCATATTAAATACCTTTTCTGATCTCAAAGCTAAGAAATTAGAAATCAAGAAGAGAAAGAAAATTGGAAAATTCACAAATATGTGTAAATTAAACAACACACTCCTGAACAATCAATGGGTCAAAAAGAAATCAAAAAGTAAATCAGAAAGTATATTGAGAAATACAAAAATGGAAACACAACATTCAAAACTTATAAGATGCAGCAAAGGCAGTTTTAATAAGAAAATTTACAGTAAGGCATGACTACATCAAGAAAAAAAGATCTCACAAATAAATAATATAACTTTACACCTCAAGGAACTGGAAAGAAAAGAATAAACTAAGTCCAAAGATATCAGAAGGAAGGAAATAATAAAGATCAGAGTAAAGTAAATGAAATAGAGACTAGAGAGATAGGGAAAAAAACAATGAAACTAAGAATTGATTTTTTTAAAAAAATAAACAAAATTGACAAACGTTAGCTAGAGTAATGAAGAAACAAGAAGATTCAAATAAATAAAACTATAAATGAAAGAAGAGACATTACAATCAATACCACAAAAACATTTGCAAATCATTTATCTAGTAAGGGATTAATATCCAAAATACATAAAGAACTCATATAACTCAATAGCAAGCAAAAAACCCCAAATAATCCAATTTAAAAATGGGCAAAGGATCTGAATAAACATTTTTCCAAAGAATGCATACAAATGGCCAAGTACATGAAAATGTGCTCAGTAATATTAATTATCATGGAAATGCAAATCAAAACCACAATGATCTATCACTTCACACCTGTTATAATGGCTATTATCGAAGAGACAAGAGATACAAGTGTTGGCAAGGGTGTGGAGAAAAGGGAACACCTGTGTACTATAGATGGTAATGTAAATTGGTACAGCCATTATGGAGTATGGAGATTCCCAAAAAAATTGACAACAGAACTACCAAATGATCCATAAATTCCAATTCTGGGTATGTATCTGAAGAAAATGAAGTCACTATATCAAAGAAATATCTGCATCCCCATGTTCACTGCAGCATTATTCATAATAGCCAAGACATGGAAATAACCTAAGTATTGAATGGATAAATGGGTAAAGAAAATGTGGGAGAGATAGATAGATAGATAGATAGATAGATAGATAGATAGATAGATGGAGATATATATATAATGGAATATCACTACTCAGTTATAAAAAGGAAGGACATCCTACCATTTGCAACAACATGGATGGACCTTGAGGGCATCATGCTAAGCATAATAAGTGAGAAAGAGAAAGACAAAAACTATATTATCTTACTTATATGTGGAATCTAAAAAAGTCAAACTCCCAAGAAATAAAGAGTCGATTGGTGGTTGCCAGAGACTAAGGGGTGGGGAAAATAGGAAGATGTTGGTCAAAGAGTATAAACTTTCAGTTGTAAGAGGAATAACTTCTGGGGATCTAATGTACAGCACAGTGACTATAGTTAACAATACCATATTGTATATTTGGAATTTACTAGGAGAGTAAATCTCAAATGTTCTCACCACAAACACACAAAAGTAACTATGTGAGGCTGTGGATGTAACTAACCTTACTGAGGTAATTATTTCACAACATGTATTTATCTCTCAAATTGTCATGTTGTGCACCTTAAGCTTACACAATGTTATATGTCAATTATATCTCAATAAAGTTGGAGGGGGGAAAAGAAAATTATACTAAACGACTATAATTTGGGGTAAGGGAATGCTGGGTCAAAACTGGCTTAATTTGCAATTTAGAGGTATTCTTACTACTTATATCATATATATCATATATATACTTATATCAGAAATCATTAATTCTAGCTTCAGAAAGTATTATGTCAGCAACCTTGTTAGATAAACACAGTTTTCAATTACTTTAACACTTTTATAACAAAATATTGATTTAAAATCATTTGAATGAGTATAACTGTGAGCATGAATGGAAATAAGCTTGTATTTGGGAACTATTTCCCCGAATAGCCTACATTTCTTTCAGTATAAGTTTACTTAACAAGCCCCTTTATTCTCAACTGTGAACTTCATAAGTCATAATGCACATATTCTACTGCCACTCATAATTAACAATACAAATTAATTGCTTAAAATTTTGTCTTTTAATTCCTCCAAACTCTTAGTCATGGAAAAATTTTATGAATTTGGAAAGAATAGTTATTTCCCCCCCCCCAAAGGTAATTAAGTCAACCATGAGCACCATTTTAATACTGCTTTCAAAGGTAGGGAACTACAGATGTGAGAATTTATATTAGCTTTTGCCAATATTTCTACGTTATAGTTGTGTTCAGGCAATTTCAGAAATGTTTTAAAGCGGTAAAAATACCCCCAGATAAACATAAATGAAAATCGAAGAAAGAAAAGTTCTAAGTGCAGATGTGATAATCAAGCCGTTTGAAGACTTCAGGAAAAGGAAATTGATCTATTTTTAGCAGCTGGGCATTATTTCTTAGCCATTTGCAGAACTAATGAGCTTAAAAGTTAATCCTCCAGTTTCTTCCAAATGTTAGCACATTTAACCTAACTCACAAAATGTTCTCAGGTCTGGAGCTATCAACAGATTCTATTAGAGACTCAGTGACTTTTCTTCTTGCTACTCTAATGGGATTTCTATAACATCCAGGGTCTTTTATCACACAGATATTCCAGTTTATAAATGCAGTACAAAACAAAGACAAAACAACAAAACGACTAAGTGTTCTGTCTATTGATCAAATATGTGATCAGCTCAGTTTATAATATACAAGTAACACTGGTAAGCAAGTTAGGTAAAATTATAAATCAGTTACTTGTCTAAACCATACCACCAAATAATGATGTTATAATTTGAAAATATTTGAAAAAAGGCTATTCTTGGCAAAATCAAAAATAATGTAAGGAGGGAAAATGAGAAGTAAGTGAAAGTTTACCTTTGATACCAATTCTATTTCCTCTCTCCCCTTGCTCCTCATTGCTCCTTCTTTTCCTCCAAGTGCCAATTGCTGGTTCTCTGCAACCCTCCCCGACCCCAAATCAACTGATGTCTCAAGATTTTCTTGATCCTCTCTACTCCATCATCTAAGCTTCCCAACATAAAGTGACATTTTCTAAATGTGATATTTCTAGTGTGGTACTTTCCTCAACATGTCTGAGAATCAGAATCATCTAGGCATCTTTTTAAGTATACACATCTCTGGACCCCACCCTAGATGTACTGAATCCAAATGGCTGAGAGCAAGGCCCAGCGTTTGAATTATATTCCCCAGTGATTCTGATAATCAAGTTTGGGAAGGACCCGGGCTCTAGTCAACCAGCTATGATAGCTGACAAATTTTAAAAATAAATCCAAAGGGCATTAGTGGCTAAATTTGTATTCTTCAGGATTTTGTTTACATTTTAACAAGGCATTCAATGGCAAAACTCCAAAAGTTAGATGATAATTTTTGATATTTTGGACATTTATTTACTTATTCATCACATGCCTAAGGAGCACCACAGTGATCTCTCCAAGTTGCTGTATAGGCAGTAGAGATAGGAAAATGAGTCAGGTGCTGCCTTTGCAATAATAGAGCTGTAAGTAGGAGAGAATAACAAAAAAGATGAATTTTAAGCACAATAATAGAAATATGAACAAAGATCTTTGGGAATCAAAAGAGGAGAGTAGATAACTCTTCCTTGGGGAGTTAGGATAAATTTTATTGGAAAAGGTGATATTTGAGCTGGTCAAAGGATGAGCAGTTTACAAAGTGCACAAAGACAAATATTATTAAAAGATGAAAAAATGGTGAGAAGTGCAGCCTGCTGGGGTAGCGGATTGTACGCTATTGAACAAAGAGAGATGATACTGAAAAAGTGTGAATGAAGCCCGGCTGTGAAGGGATCCAGTGCCCTGCTAGGTAGTTTACACCTTAAGTCTAAAGATGGGTCAGTTACGATCTACATGGTTGCAAGAGACAGAAATCTCAAATAAGATTGTCTCACAAGGCTTGCTTTAGTAGCTGGTTAAACCAAGAGTTCAACCTGCACCCCAGGACCCCCTCTCGTGTCTCTGCATTCCTCCATGCTGCTTTATCTCAGGCTCCAGCTGGTGGCAAAAAAGCTGCCAGATAGCTATAGCTATGTTCTTTCCGTGTCCTAATCCAAAGGAAGACAGTGTCAATTTTCCATAGCTCTCCTCAGAATCTCCAGCTGCTTTCAAGTGGCCAGACAGCCACCAGCCACTCGAAGGCCACATCCTCCCCAGTTCTACTCTAAGTGGAATGAGAGTGTTTCTCCTCAGCAGTCATACTACACAGTCCAAGATTCAACCTGACTGACCAACTTAGCCTACAGTCTATCCATGAACAAATCACTGTGATGAGGGGGAGGGAGCTGGCAGGGGAAGGTTGATTGGTCAGGACTGGTCAAATGGCCATCTAAAACAATCCTGCTGTTAGGGGAATTTGGTGCCTTCATTGAAAAGGCCTAAAAATGGGGAATGGAATGCTGAGTGTCAGAAACAAACAAAATACATTTATACAACAGAAGGAATTCTGGTAGCTGACTGAAGAAGTGGAGTGAGGAGAGACTGATAGCAGAGTCAAAATACAAAATGACAGCCTGAATTAAACTGATAGAGTTCAAGAAGAGAAATAAAATCTGAATCATTTATTCAGTGGAATCTACTGGGCCTATGAATGACTGTGTGTGGAAGCACAGACCAAGGAGTTGATGCTCACTCTGGAGTTTCTACCTTTCACCGGCCCTAAAATAAGCAGTTATATGCACAAAGGGGCCTGATGTTAGAGATATTTTCAGGATATAACTCAGACTTTCTCCAGATAGTTTCTGTGCTCACAAGATCTAAATAAGTAAATGATAAATCTTCCTGAAATAATTAAAACTATGAGAAACTTGCACTAATATATCCTCACATAAACACATAGGCATACATTTTCTTGGATTTTAATCTATGTGCTGCTAATTAATGCAATGTTAATTAAAATTGTGAATTTGTGATACTGTTATTGCCATTACAGCTGATTTATCAGCAGAAACTTCTTAAAAAGGTATTCCTATGAGCTCTTGAAAAGAAAAATGACTAAATCTAAAGTGTTTCTGTTATTTGATTCAACTTAAAAGAAGTTTCAGCAAAAAGTATTTTAAGCAAATAGGAACTGTTAGAACAAAACTAATTCAAAAACTCTATCTGCTTAATTACTTTTAAGAATACTAACTACAAAATGTAAGTTTTAGATGCAATTTATCAAAAGACACATTGGAAACGGAATTCTTTTCAGTTTTGCTTAATCCATTAGTCTTTCAACTTGTTTCTCATTATTAAAGAAGATAGAATGTTTTATCCACAGTATGCAAGCAATTTAAATTACCTAAATGAGTCCCTTTAAGTAGCTGTCATATGTATCTGAACTCTCCCTGTCAGAGAAATTCATGTCCGACTTAACTACGCTATTCAGTATTTTACTGACACACCACTTTTATGATTGTCTACACACTTAAAACTTATTACTTCTAGCCTTCAGTCAAAGAGCACAGAAAACAAAAGTTGGCTTTGTAGTTATTTGTTACATAAAATATAATTTTTTTAAAGGAAACTACGTGTTTAAAATGTGTTTTATGTTGGTTTGAGGGCAACTACAAGGAGGGAGAACAAGGCAGAGGAAAGAGGTGATTTTTAATCACATTCTTGAGATCCAGTGGCTTAAAGGCTAAAGTAAGAAGGTGGACTCCACAGATCTGCACAGAAACGGGTAATACCCACCACATTTTCATGGGAAGTTCCAACCAGAACCAACCACTGGCCCATTAAGTGCACATTCATCCAGGAGGTGAGCATGACGGAGGTCACAGTCTACATAAACAAAGGGTTCTTGGCCATCAGTAAACAAGTTTCTTCTCTGCCACTGGGGATGGGAGAAACAGAGCTCGAAGCTCCGGGAGAGAAGCTGAGGAAAGCTTTTGGGTTTTGATGGCATAGATATCCGGCAGGTCTACATCTCAGGCTGAAAGAATTATAAACTCTGTGACCTTGAACTTTAACTCTTTGAGTCTCATTTTCCTTGTTTGCTAAATGTGGCCAATAATGCCTACCTTCAAGGGTGATACTCAAAATAGTTAGCAATCAGTAAGGCACAGGTTCCAACCAGTTAGCACAGACATGACCAATTCGATATAGATGGTGAATGCCAGCTTAATATCTGCCCTCCTTCCCCCCACAGTGTTGATACGGCAATTAAATGAGATGGCTGTGAAAGCTTTAATAGCACAATATCAGTAGGAGCTCAAAATATTTATCCTGTTCTCCTGCTTCTTCCTATTCCTGGCTCTTCACTCAGGCACAAGACTGACTCCAAGCACCTGGATTCTTTTGATCTCGGTGTCACCATTTCCAGAAAGTTCTACACTTGGATAAGGGCCTAAAAGGTGTCTTCCCATAAGGGCCTAAAAGGTGTCTTCCCAACTTTAGGGCAGATAAATTACAGATACATAATTTATATACAGACAAATAATTTATTACAGATAAATAATTGTTGCCTGTAAGAAAACATAGGTTAGTTCAAAAGTCTGTCACTTACTCTTATAAGTTCTCTCTACATGCATTCTTTTTAAATTCCTGTGAATTACCACCTGGGTACTCATGATTCCCAAATCTATGTCTCCAGTTCACGTCTCTCCAACTCTATCTTTACCAGTTCCATTTATGCCATTCATTTATTCATTCATTCATTCAGCAAATATTTATTTAGCAACTGCTAGTTCCAGATCACTGCCGAGCATTGGTTATTTAGTAGTGAACAAAACAGAAATTCCAACCAGAACATGTCCAGAAAAAGCCTCATCTTTCACCAGAATCAACTCATTTTCCTCTCTTTTCTAATTCAGTGAATGGCATCACCAATTAACCAGTTGCCCAAGTAAGAGTCTTGCCACATATACTTAATTCTTCCTCCTTACTCTCTACTACCCTACATAAAATCAAGCCCATCAATCATGAAAGTTGATTCTCCAAAACAGACTTAAGACTCCAAACAGACTTAAGACTCCAAAATATCCTTAAGGAATATTTGTTAGGACCATATCAGTACTTGATAAGAGAAATAATATTTGTATTTCTATACCCCTTTTAGTAACCTTTATTTAAAAAACATTTTTGCAACTGTTAAGAGTATAGTGCTTTATATTTGAGGATAAAAATTAAAAAAATAATAATAAAAGCACATTTACCTGGCAGACAGAAAGCTTTTCCTCTCTCATCTCTTCTTTCAGCATCTTGAAGGATTATTGCTCTGGCCCTCTGTGCTCTCCATGGTATCTTTAATGATCATTTTGATATTGATTCCACCTTGAGATGCGTTTCACGGCAACTGTGACCTCTGACTTCCCATTTTCCCATTGAAATGTATATGGTTCACTCCTGCTAAGAAGGAACCCACATGTTTTGTCTTTTGAAGCTGAAGTCTCAGCCTAAAATTTTCTTTGCTATTACACTTTATATTCTATCAGCAAGAGGCAAGGTTCAGGAAGAGAACACTTTTTTCAGTGGTGTTACATTCTATCAGAGTTTGCACATCTGAAATTGCAGGCTGAAACAGGGGGTCAATACATAGTAGCAACTGCTGGGCTTTCAAAAGCCTTTTTTCACTTTACTAAAAAACTCTGCAAGGCCCATGCTGTCCTATCATAGTTACATTCTTTCTTTGAATAAGTTATATTCAAACTTTTGCTTTATTTTACGGCTAGGAGAATTACACACATCAAAGGAGAAGATACAGGCAGGTCAAAAAAATGTACCTGAAAATCTAAGTGCTCAGATTGTCATTACAAGGAAGAACAGAGAAACTAACATCTGCCCCATGGGAGCAGCTGCACTTTGTTCAAACCTGTATCACTTCGAAGCTTCTGTGCTTTTCAGAGTTTTAAATCAATACATAATCCAATCAAGATTTACTCATTCGTTTAACAAATGTTTACTAAGGACATCCTATGAGGTTTAAACCAAGCCCTCTTTCAAGTATGGGAAATATGAAACGAAGAAGTCAAGCTCATGGTGCTGGTTAAACGTTTACTTAAATTAAAAAATATGCATAATGAGCTTATTGAATTCGATTCTAGAAAGACTATCATTCATAGCCCCTAAATTAAAATTTACTGTCAGTTTTCTTCTAGTCACTGCCTTAAATCAAATAGTAGAATGTTGGAAAGGGAATCATTCCTGTGTAAGGAAGGACAGTAGCAGAGAAAAGCAGAGCCAGGCTGTCCGATGAAACCTCAGTGAATTTTGCCACAGTCTTTTGTTTACTCACAAATTCATCAATGAAGGTCACACACGTGCTTAAAATATATCAGACACTGTATTACAGGTTGGGGTTGTAATTGTGGTTAAAGCAGAAAAAGACCCTATCCTCAGACAATTTAAGTTCTGGTGGAAGAGGCAAGAATTAATCAACCAATATCACAAATATCCACTTATAAAATGGGAATACTTCTGTGAAGAGATAAAGGATCTATTTGAACCAACCATGTAATCCATGCTATGCCCTTCAGTTTTATGTCTACACTGATTATTGTTCTATTCTGGAAAATAAAGAGCCACTAAGAAGTTGGAAAGTGCTAACTTCAGTCAGGGGCAACATTTAGAGGGAAAACCCAGGAATGACCCATCTTTATTCAACATTCCCCTACACAGACTCACACTCTGAATACATTTCCATAAGAATGGGTGAAGTTTCCTAAAACTATAACCTGTTTGTTTTTTTGGTCGTCACATTCCATTTTATTCCCAGCTACACTATAATGCTGCTTTCCTTCCTTGTTGAGAAGGTCATTAGTTGTCATGATAGAAACGCAGGTTTTAGACTAACAAACTCACCACTTGATAGTTTTTAACCACCCTGCATCTCAATTTTCCTGTCTGTAGCACAGGGCACTACTTCCCCTATAGGGTTATGATGAGAATTAAATAACCATAAGTACTGAGTCCATTCTGGCACCTAATAGACCTAAAATACACTACCTTTGTGTGTGTGTGTGTGTGTGTGTGTGTTCTCTTCCCATAACATTCTCTAATTGATTTCTTTTGTCCATAGTTTCATCTCTAGTTCAAATCATATACAACTGCCCAGTTGACATCTCTGCTGGGTTGTCTAAAATATATTACAAACAACATGTAAAAAACTGAACTTTGAAATTACCCCACTGCCACCAAGTTGCCCCAATCCCACAGTTCCAGTGTTTCCCATCACAGCCCCATCTGACTGCTCAAAACCTTGAAGTTATACTCATCTTCTCTTTTTCTCTTAGATTTCACATTTAATTATCAATAAACAGTCAGGTTTACTTTTAAAATATGTCTAGAATCTTACTACTCATCACCACTGTCTACAATGAGAATCTTAAAACAAGCCACTGTTGTTTCTCATCATCTCACCAACCTCTCTGCTTCTACTTTTGAGTCTATGTAGAGCAGTCAAAGTGATCCTTCTCAAACAGAAACCAGACATGCCACTCATCCATTCAATGCACTCCAGTGTTTTCCCATTGCAATTAGGATAAAAATCAAAGTCCCAACCAAAATGTATGAGTTCTGTTGTGATCTTGTCCCTCTGGACCACCTCCATGACTTTTGTCTCCTGCAAATCTCCCCCTTAATCATACCATTTCAGCCACTTCACCCACCTTGCAATTTCTTACCTCTATTTACTGTTCCTGCTGCATGAAATGCTATTCCTAAAATATCCACTTGGCTCACTCCAAGTCATTCAGCTCTAAAACTGTACTCCAACACTCTGTCCCTTTGCTAACATAATCACTTAATTCTACTATTTAAAAACCCTCTGCTAACTCCTTCCTTGACTTCAAAATACAGATGAATACACCACACAAGAGGCTTTATAGCCTGACATCAGCATAACTCTTTAGACTCACGTTCCATCATCTATCTCCCTCTACCTTTCACTCTGCTTTGCTTTCTTCCTATGATAGCTTTCTCATGAAGAATGCAAGAAATCCTTCCAGGTTATAATTACAGTGTCTGAATTCAAGGCAATTTGACACCTGTGGTTCTGCCTCTTTTGATCCATTCTTGGACACTTTGATCCGAAAAAAAAAGAAAATAATTGTCCTTGTTCTGATCACATTATCGGCTTACTGTGTACACTGTTGTTCTCTCACAAAATTTCACAGCTACACCCTATTGCCTAAAGTTATGCTCCAGGACCATCTAAGGACATTTTTTTAATTAAAAAGAATTCCCTTCTTATGTGTTAGTAACTCCTTGGATATCTTGCTGTCATGTGCCCTTTGCCCATATCCAGCTCAGTGGAGTTCAAGGCAGCAGGACTGGCTCCTCCACTGGTAGACATTGCCACGCAGCATTCTACCATGGCTGTTCCAGATTTGCCATTTGATGACTCACAGTAACTGGTGTAACTCATCCAGAAGCCCATTTGAAGTCTCTGGCAGTGAACTAAAACATGTAAATGAAAGATACCAGATAAAATCATCGTGGCTAAATATATTTCTTTACTTTAGGCTTATTCTTTCCACTCAAGCCCAGGATGATGACTGAGTTTTATCAGCCACATTTATGGCTCCTGTTTATTTTGTCCATTTGATTGCTTATAAAATATTTATTTATTACCAATTTCTATTCATACACTGCTTGTGCCAGGGGATTAAAAAAATATATGAATGGAACACAGTGGCTGACATGTAGCAGGCACTCAACCAAATTTTTTAAATGAATAAAC
The DNA here is from genome assembly GCF_041296235.1 of Equus asinus. Lineage (NCBI taxonomy): Eukaryota > Metazoa > Chordata > Mammalia > Perissodactyla > Equidae > Equus > Equus asinus. The sequence continues at coordinate 52,156,941 of NC_091793.1, forward strand.
AAATTGATAACTGAAAAGCACAGTATTTACCTACAAAGACATTACATTTAGCAGGAAATTTAGGAAGACAAACACAATAGAAGGACACAGCCATTAAGGAAGCTATAAAATGCATCCAGAGCAGTGCCTGGCATGTAATAAGCAACAAATATTTGTGGAATGAATGAATATGAATAAGTAAGGAGGTACTAATTATTGTGAGTTCACAGAAAATAAAACACCTAGTTTTGACAAAAGATAGGGAAGGAATCACTTAGAAGTTGTCATCTGAGATAGATCTGAAGTTCACTAAGCTACAGGCCAGGTGGGCCAGGGAAGCCTGGCTTGCTGACTATGGGAACAGCGCGTGCTAAGCAGAGCTACATAATTTGCAGGGCCCTGTGTGAAAGGAAAATATAGGGTCAGGTCCCTTATTCAAAATGTAGAGGAAAAATGTTGTTAAAGGTACTAAAATAAAAGCTTTTCCTTTCTTCCATGGTCTTCCTCCCACTTGTTATTTATTCCTCCCACTTTATTATTTTCTATTTAATGTCATTCTAAGTAAAGAAAAATTAAAATTTTAAATTCTGAGCATGAATTGTGCTATTCATCTTTATTTTTTGCAATATCAGTTTTCAAGGAAAATATAAGAGCATTTAACGCGTGCAGAATCACTGAATTATATAATTTGTATTTCATAACTCATATGTGCATATATATTTTGTTCTTACCAGGACACTGAAAGTGCTGCAAAAACCTAATTCAACTGTTTTTATTTCACTTATTGATGCATACACATTCTACCAACACAGTCTACCTTCAGGCTTGCCGAGAATGGAAGGACTAAAAGATAAAGGAACTATGGATTGTTCTGTCCTTCTCTTTCCTTTCTCTAGGAAGGCAATTAAGCCAACTAAGCAGTTGGCTAATGCAGGGAAGTAACACAAGTAACAAAGGATATGATAAGATTCCTTGGTATTCTGAGTTTCTTACAATGCTATTGTCTTCCTTTTGTATTTAAAACAAGTTCTAATTTGATAGGAAAGTGTGGCCTCTCAGGCTGTCTTTGCCCCTGCTGACTCAAGTGTAGATTTAATACACATATGTTGCTTGGAAGTGCACTGAACTTCAACACATTGTGGGTCCATTGGAATTCTGTACTCATGGGGTAGATTGAACTCTATGGGCAAATAGAACAATGAGCAAAGTCATACACACATATTGTATTAATTCTCTCTGCTCATGCTCATGCTCCCTTGAACCTTTGAACTTCACTAATAAAACACATGTTCAAAGATAAAATTATTAGGACTTTTCAACCCCTACAGCACAGCATTCAGTCAAGCACGGGGTCCTTCCATCTGTGGGATCCCATGCAACCGCACAGGTTGCATGCTCATGAAGCTCAAAGCGTGTGCCTCTCAGGCACAAAAGCGTGAGCCAGAGGTGTGCCCAGGGAACTTGGCCTGATCCAGCTATGAGGGAGCCTGGAGTGTGAAGGGAGTATAACTGAAGGTGGAGCCTGAGAGATGGACAAGGGCAGGTTTCCCTTTGCCTTAGTAATTCAAAGGAAAGGAAATATTCCCAACTCAGTTGTGTAGGGACAAAGGATATAGAACTCAGCTCAGTACAGGCTGTTGAATCAGGTTACCAGGGTTCAATATCTGCTCCATCAGTTTACTAGTTGTGAAACCTTAGGAAAGTTACTTATATTTCCTGTGCTTCAGGTTTTTCATCTATAAGAAATATAAAATAAGAGTTACTAAAGCATTTAGGACAGTGTTGGTCTTTTAATGAGCACACAATACATGTTAGCTGTTAATACATAACATGTGGAATCATCCATTCAAACACTTACCGATCAACAATTATGCACTAGGCACTCAGCTGGTAGACATTGTAAGACCAGGACTTATGAAGAAATCTGAATTGTAGCAATAAAGAGTCGTCAAAATAACTTTGGGGCAAGAGAAGAGTCTTAAGATAGTGCACTAAAGTGACACTCATCACAGCAAAAGATGCTATTGGAAATGCACCATTAATTAGAGCTGGCCAGCCAAATGTTTAATTTATCAAGAAAGGATCTGGGGAAATTGCCAGTAATATGAACAAAAGCAGCATACACAGATGGGTTACACAAAGCTTGTGAAAATTTGATTCTTTAAGAGTAGACCATGTTCTCAAGGGTAGATATTATGTCTCAAGCAGTTTCATATTCCTCCTGGCCCAAACAAAGTAATTTGCCCAAGGAAATCCAACAAATATTTTTAAATGAGATTTTGAGTAGAATCTTGGTGATAGGTTTCAATAAACATTTCAGTGAGGTTTCCGTTGTGATAGATGTAGGTCCATCTTCTTATAAATGTTAATAGCCCATATGTGCAAATCGGTCCATTGGCCAACATGCAAATTAATTTGCAAAGTGGCCAATTCTCTCTACCCTAAAAATCAAGAAAACATTTAGATTGATTTAGAAGCATAAAAATTATTACCATTCTTACTTCAGACAATTGATACAAAGTATTTTTACCCATAATGGGAATTAATAGTCACCTGCAATAGACTTCTATCTTGGCTGAACTACCTTTCATTTTCTGCAAAACAGAGGAATTTATAAATTATAAATCAGGTGTCACTTCACTGCATGAAATCCTTCAATAACTTTCCAATGCAATCAGAATAAAATCAAAACTACTTAACATAATGTTAAAGATTAATAGTACCTTCCACCTTAGTTCATAACCATTTCCTTCTCATTCAGCAAGCATATTCCACTAAGCAGGCCTTCTTCCTGATTCTGGAAGACACCATCAAGCTCCTTCAATTATATTTGGTATAACCTTGGCCCAGAATTCTTTGGCTCCAGGCTTTCCCATAGCTGACTTCTCATACCCATTGAAATCTCAGATGAAATGTCATTTGGCTGTCCTATCAAAAATGCTCCTCTCCTTCCAGCTCACTCTCTATCCCATTACCATAGTTTATTTTTTTTTAATTTTTCAGAGAAGTTTTTATTCTTTAAATTCTTATTTCATGTTAACATGTTATTATTTGTCGTTTCCTAGAATGTAAGCTCTAGTAATCAGGGAATTTTTTATTCATCACTGTATCTCCATCATCCAGAGCTGTCACTGGCACCTATCAGGAACTTATCATGATAAGTATTTGGCTGAATAAATAATTGAATGGATGAAGAAACTGCCTCTGTGACTTTATTTTTAGCCTTCTTGTTCTTTCCATTATCGTTTATGGTGCTTTTCAGAAGTATAAGCAATTATTCATTTGATGTTCTAATTGATTTCTCTCACAGAGAGTTAATATTTGACCTGGTTTTGAAAGCTTTTGGTATTTTATCTTATTTAGGCAGAAAAAATTAGCTTATTCTCTAAAATGCACACTCAGAAAACAATCCAATTCTCACAGAAGTACTGAAACAAATATTACAGCTCCAAGTGTTGCCTTAACGACAGAATATTAGAAACTACACCTATAAACAAATCAATCTAGTGGGCAGAAATCATTCATTCATGCTCCAGTCTTACAAGGTCTTGCTCAATCTCATTAACTTTGTGAAGCATCCCCAGAGCCCTCTATTCTTTTCAGTTAAATTAATCACTCTTGAACCTAAGTTTCTATATCTACTTTCTATACCTACCTTTGCTAGAGTGGAGAATTACATGTAACTGTTTAGGTATCTGTCTCTTCTGCTAGACTGATAAATCTTTTGGGACAGGAATCACAATCATTTATCTGTCTAGCCCTAGTGCCTTTACATAGTAGAAGTCAAATCTTCTAATTAATACATAAAGTCAATAATTCTTCAAAAATGAAAAGCATCTTCAGACTTTCATAGTCTAAGGACATTCAGAATCCTTAGAGACCTATAGATAAGCTAACATTGTGCTAACGTCTGGAAGGAAAAAAAAATATAGTATAAATTTAAGTTTGGAAGTAAAAAGCCTGTTTCATAATCCAGATCCACCTCTTGCCATCGGTGTGGCTTTGGGCACTGGATGTAACCCATGTAAGACCCGGCTTCATCACCTCTAGAGTGAGAATTATAAAAACATTCCTAAAGGGTTATTGTGAGGATTGATTGAGACAACATTTCTGGAGTGCTTACCACAGTGCCCAGCACAAAGTAAGCACTAAATAAGGATGACAACTGTCATTATAGAGGTGGAAAAAGAGTTCTATTTGAAATGAGTGGCATGAATACAAGAGACTATGTGCAATTCTCTTTACTTCCTGTAAGAGGGATGTCAAACTAAAGTTCTAATATGTATGTATTGAGGAGGAGAGTTCCTCTGTATATTAAGTGCTGATTTCATGGCCATCAGGGCTTAAAGTAACCCACAACTGCAAGAATTTTTCTTACCATTATTTTTATTGGGCAACTGACTAGCAATAACATAGACTGTCCATACTGATTTTGATTTTTTAAAAACTCAACTAACGTCCAAGTGAGTTTAAAAATGTACTGAAATCCATCATCAGTCTTTGCACATATCAGTTGTTGCCCTAAAACAGGAATCAGCAACCCATGGCTCGACTTGCGGTCTAACTCCTGGGTTTTATACAACCCATGAGGTAAGAATAATTTGTACATTTTTTAATAGCTAAAAAAAGTAAAAAGGGAGGATATTGCATGGCACATGAAAATTATATAAAATACAAATTTCAACATCCATAGATGATGTTCTACTGGCACACAGCCTCTGCAGTACAGATTTGATAGAGTTGAGTAATTGTGAGAGACCCTATGGCCAGCAATGCCTAGCATACTCACTATCTGGCCCTCTACAGAAAAGGTTTGCCAACCCTTACTCAATACCAGAGGACTGTCTCATTTTCATGCACTATGGAAAAGGACTGCTCTCTCCAGAACTTCTCCACCTGCCCCCCACCACATGCCCCCACCTCCCGAGCGTGATATCACTCTGTATTGCTCAGATGGATGCTCACAGGGGAAGGGGACTTTGTTAGTTCAGCAGATTAATCTTACTCTCCGATATGATGCCACGTTCTAGGGGCCAAATCCAACACTCTCCTAACTTACTGTACTTGTAAAAGTGCTTCAGAATCACTACAATTGCCTTTAAAACTGAGAGCATTTTCCTTATTGTTGTCTAACTAATTTATCCTGACTTTTCAAGAAAATGGGGTATGCAGTGAAATAGCTTGAAAGAGCACCTAATGCTTGACCCAGACAGTTCGCTGTTGTTCCACTTGATAAACATCTTGAAATAAAGTCGATTTTCTTTTTAGCTTTGCTAAAAAAAAAAAAAGAGAGAGAGAGACATATTTGTTCCTAGGCTTCATGAACAACTGGAATGAGTAAGTTGCTGTTTCATTTATTTGATGATAAACTTCAGGGAGAACAAAAATGTAATACTCAAAGAGAAAATTAGCATGTCACTTACTGTACCAGAGAGTCCTCCTGAGCCAAGCCAAGCCTTTTGTATTCCTTTTTTTTAATCTTTGACTTCCTCACCTCCATTTTCAGTGCACAACACACATCTAGAGAAGTGCGAGTGCTTATCCACAAACACACCTTTCCATTTCTCATTTTCCAAGTAAATCAACCAATTTGAACAGATGACAGAGCCAGTGAATTTCTACACCATACCACTGCCCTCAATTAACATCTCCTCCAGGCAAACCAGCTGAAATGAAGTTCCCTTTGTCTCCAGTCGACATTATAAGGAAAACGAAGTGTAAATTGATGAAAGAGAGAGGAAATCTTTTGGATTGGGCTTGTTAGGATATCATCTAAGTGGCCATCTATTTTATCCTCTTCAATTCTTAAAAGACAAAGCAGAGCCCTTAAAATATTTCCCTTTTGCTTTGAAGTAAACACTATCCGGGTCAATTGGAAACACTGCTCTATGATGGTTAGCAGACCTGATTATTGTATCCTGTGTAGGAAGTGAGGCACTACCTCTCTGAACAGAGTTTGCACCCTTCCAGTATGACAACAAGTAAAACACTCCTTCAAGCACTGAAACAAATACTGAAGTCCTAATGACAAATTCACCAAATACACACACACACGCGCACACACACACACATGCGCAAAAGGCATTTACACATACATTTCTCATTGGAGAAGGCTGGATATTTGCAAACTAGTCCCACGAATTAAGACAATCATGTAAGTTAGTGAGAAATGTAAAAATTTGAATGCTGCAAGTTTCTCCATAGCTTGCTTACTCTGTCTTAAGAAAAATAGCATTTAGGTACTGTTTTCCTCAGACCCACAGCCAGGGAAAAAAGCATTCTACAATTTCAAAGCTGAAAAGAAGAGCTACAGTATAGAGATATATCAGCTGATAAAAGTAATGCTGACCAGGAAGCTTTTAAATTATTTTCAAAATCTTTTATCAAGCTGTATTCTATTATAGAATATGGCGGATTTTTAAATTGGATTTCCCTCAAGCTGCAAAAGTTAGCTTGCTGTTCTGCCACGATCTCCTTTGAGGGAGCCTCAGGGTTATTAACCCTTTCCCTTAGGAAACACAGAAAATATCCAAAAGCCAAGTTCTAAGGGGAGTTGGCATCTGCAAACCTACAGAGAGCCTGGCAGAGAGTGTCTTCATTAATTTAACCAATATTTGTTGAGAGCTATTAGGTGCTTGGATTGTAGAGGAGGAGGAAACATCCCTCTATCCTTCTAGGTTCTTTGGGCTGGTCTAAGAATTAAATTGACATGAGACAGAATAACAGCAGAAAAACCAACAAAGTTTAATAATATGTATACATAGGAGACAGGAAAACCGAGTAGCTCACCAAAATGCCTGAAGCCCTCACCTTACATACCATCTTCAGCTAAAGACAAAGGAGTATGGGGCCAGGGGGTTGGGACTTCAAAGGGGAAGAAGGCAATTCACATGGAGATGGAAAAGCAAATGTTTGGTAAACATTTAAAAACATTTGCTGTGTCTTGCAGAGACAATGGGACATGGAGAGGACTTTGATCAAACAGGCCTTGCTAGGTTCCTCCCTGTCTGCCACACCTAGTTCATATTATACTTAGTTATCTATGGTGATAGCTCCTTCCTGGAACAGGCCTTCTATCTTAAATTCCTTTAAGTCAGAGGTAAGTTTTCTAAATTTCTTCCTGAGTCTTTTCTCTTAAAAATAGTCAAGCCAAAGAGACACATTTTGCAAACTTTTCTCCCCCACAGGATACATCAGCAAATAAAACAAACAAAAATCCCTACCAATGAGGAGCTTACCTTCTAGCTGAGTGATACAGATAACAGGAAATAAACATGTCACATAAGTAAATAACATAGTAGATTAAAGATGATCAGTGCAATGGAAAAAAATAAAGCGAGGTAAGACAGATCGAAGTGGGGGGCGGGTTTACAATTTTAAAAGAAGTGATCAACAATGTAGGCCTTATTAAGAAAGAAATGTTTAACTATCTGAGGGGTTACTAACCTGGAGAAGAATGATTAAAGCAGAAAGAACAGCCAATACAATAGCCTTGAGGTTGGAATGTGCCTGGTATGTTTGAATATTATCAAGGAAGCCAGTAGGGGGTGGACGTAGGCTGAATGAGGGTAAAAGTATTAAGCAATGTGCAAAATAAGGGAGAAGGGAGTAGATCATGTAAGGATTTAGAGTGATCACCTGAAAAAAATGGACCCATTGGTAGATTTTGAGGAGAGGCATATTGCGATGTTGGAGTTGTAGAGCATATTGCTTTGAGATGACAAGAGTATTTTAGAAGCTGAAATTTATCCTTACACATGAAGCCTGACTTGTCTCATATGAGATGGGGCACTATAAAGATGGTACAGTTAAAACTCCTTGTTTAAAACACAAGAGAACTGACTGGTTTCAGGTATGCTGTGTGATGAGTCATTTAATGTCTCTATGCCTTCAAGAGGTTGTAAAGAATAATGTAACCTACCATGTGTAGCTCTCGGAATGGTCTGAGAAACTGGGGAGATAATGTAAGAAAGAGAAAGTGTCAGATCAATATAGGGTGTCTTATAGCTAAAGAGTTGATGATGATCTTGCATACATTCTGATTGTCACAACGATTACAGTCCTTTCTATCAGGAGCCAGAGTATCTATGCTGAGGCTGAAAAGTCAAATTTTCAGAAGATCATTATAGTTGTGAGAATTATAGGATATAAAGTATGTGTAAGAGTTTTACAGCAATAATGTAGTGGAGGTGTTGACAAGAGGCCACTCTGATAGATGTCAGATCAATCTATCATATGGAAAACTCAGAAGCGGTATGTAAAATGTGGGAGGAGAAGCTCAATCCTAAGTCAAGTGTGTCATCAACGTTAAGTGACAATGCTAGCTACAGGAAAGCTAAGAAAGAGAGTAAGAGCTGCCATTATGAAAATATCTGATTTTTCGTTTTTCTACCCCTGCTCAGGCAGGAAAACAGTTTTCAGTTAGCTGACAAATTAAATAGAATCAGAATTTTTAAATGTCAAAATGATAATGAAATGTTTTCTAGGACACTACGTGGAAAAAATATATCAATATGCATAAATAAAAATGGTGGGCTAATGTAGATGCTCCACAAATAGACCCTCTTGTACAATGTGAGGGAAGTTAATGCCTATCCAATCAAAATCCTGCAGATCATTTTTCGTGGAATACCAATGACAGAAGACAAGCTGCTCCATTAATACAGTTTCTCTGGGAAGCCTATGATTTAAAAAAATCAAATAAGATAGTACGTGGAAACATTAGCCCTCCCATATTAGAATAAAATGAATAGGTTTATCAAATATCTTCCCCTAAAAGGAGGTCTAGTGGGATAGATACGTAAAATAGAAATGTTCTGATGTCAGAGGATAAAGACTGAGTAAAATGTTTTCCAAGGTGGCTTGCTAATGGATTTTGGTGAAAGGAGTGGAGAGGTCTATAGTTAAATAGATTTGGGAAATACTAGCCAAGAGTGTATCACACTTCCAAGAAAAGGTGAACTAGATAATAGGGTGAACTAGTAGGGCATTTAGAAGGAAGGATGTAGGAAGGGCAAGAAATCCAGTGAGAGTGCCAATTCAAAGTGGCACAATGCAAAGGGACATGGAATCCCAAGAGAAAGTTTCTTATTTCATAGTTTTTCTGAAGACACACCTGTCACAGCCTATGGAAAAGAAATATTTTGTGTTCATAGTATTTTTGAAGCATCTGGTTTCCTCTTTTGCAGCTGGATAAGCTGAGATGCCAAGAGGTTAAGTGATTTACCTCAGGCCATAGAGCCACAAGTGGGTCTTAAATTCAAGTCTTCAATCAAAGTAATATTCTTTGACTTCTAAAACTCTAAATATCATAGAAAGAATGAAAGATTCTTAAAATAGACTTATGAAACTCTCCTCTCCTTTTTGGCAAATTATTTCTAATGGCTTTTGCCATAGGAGCTGAATATTCCTACTTTGGAAGAGAATCTCCCAGTTCTAGCAAAAACCTCTTTTGTACCTACAACATGTTCTGTAAATAAAAGGTGAGCTGAATATTGGATCTATGTTTTACTTTTTTTACTTTCACCTATCATTTTATCATCAATAAATTTTTATCAGTGTTTACAGATATGAGATAATTATAGAGATGATGTGAAGAAGATACACTAATGTATGGCATAAGACACAGCTGCATGATAAACATAGATCTAATATGAGAAATGTACCATGAGACAATAAATTCAAAGTCAACAATCTCAATAATGCTGGAAAAGAATGTGATACACACATGGAGAGACACACTTACACACACAGATACACAAATGACTACATGTAAAAACCTAAGACAATTGAATAAGTTCTGTAGTCTAGTTAACATTATTGTACTCACGTCAGTTTCCTGGTTTTGATGTTATGCTGCAGTTGTTTAAGTTGTCACCACTGAGGAAAACTACATGAAACATTAACAGAATCTGTGTGTTATTTTTGCAAATTCCTGTGAGTCTATTATTATTTCAAAATAAAAAGTTAAAAACAGACAAACAAAAACAAAAAAGGGAATAATTCAGAGGAGGGATCCGTAGGTCTCCACAGGCTGCCAAATGGATATGGCACGAACAACATTCATCCTGGGGACGGCCCGGTGGCGCAGCGGTTAAGTTCACATGCTCTGCTTCTCAGCAGCCCAGGGTTCACCGGTTTGGATCCCGGGTGTGGACATGGCACCGCTTGGCAAAAGCCATGCTGTGGCAGGCGTCTCTCATATAAAGTAGAGGAAGGTGGGCACGGGTGTTAGCTCAGGGCCAGGCTTCCTCAGCAAAAAATGAGGAGGACTGGCAGTAGTTAGCTTAGGGCTAATCTTCCTCAAAAAAAAAAATCCATCCTCTCAGGACCCAAAAGAAAAGAACAGGTCCAAGGACGGGCCTGGGCATCTTCCACAGAGCTCCTCTGAGTTGACGAGATTCAAACAGATCCATTTCCAGGAATCTTCAAGAATCTTTGCTTCTTCATCCATACAATGCTTCACTCACAATTCCCCCTCTGATTGAGAAGAATAGCAAGAGAACTTTTGTAGTGTTTTCGCTGAATGTCTGCACACTCTCTTTTGGACTTCTCCAACCCCTCCCCTCCCTAATTTAGTAAGGAGTTACAAACAAATGAGATCACCTCAGCAAGGGCTATCTATCCAGATTAAAAAAGAAAAACAAAACAAAAAATGTGATTTGTAAAAGAGTTGGTCCCTTTTACTTTTTCTACCTAACTGATTAGTTTTTTCTAAGATTAAAGACAGAATCAGGAACACACCTTATTATGGAAGATGTAAGAAGTATTTTTTCTTTCATTTTATGAGAAAATATTAGGATTATATTAAAAATATTAATAAGTCATATATTTTACTCATTAGTATGTATCAAACATTTTAGAAATAAACATTAAGCCTCCCATGAATTACATTTAATAATTAAGTCTATAACTAAGATAATGTGATTTGAAGAATATATTTTTCAAAATTATTTTTACAAATAATATAGTGCCAAATAAGTAAAACAAATAAAATGTCTGGAATATCTGTGCATACCAAAAATGAAAATATGAACATGTGGATTATTTACATGAGAAGGGTTTGAAAAGGAACTCAAATTTCTTCACATAATTTTTTGCCTAAACTACAACAATGGGATATAATTTTGCACCTCAAATATGAAATACAACTTTTAGAATTGAAGCTTAGGCTACTTGGATTGTGAAAGAAAGAGAACAAACTTCAATATCTCCACAATGAAGCTATCAACACAAATAACAAATAATCACTGTATAGATAAGAGAGAGAAAGTGACCTTTACTTGAGGTGAGGACTATCATCTTAGGAAGGCAGCCTCCACAAGGAAGAAAGCATTCTGGAGAAGCATGGTTTTCAGTACAGTTTTAGATCTTTTTAGAACAAAGAACATACATTAAACACACCCAGGATACATATTCACCAAAGTTAAAAGAGATATTGAGCCACAAATTAGCAGGTCAACATGACCTTGTTGTCCAGAGAGGGAACTTATCTTCAGGAGTACTGATGTGGGCATTACCAGTACTACTGTAGGAGGGGGAGTATGCATCTTTATCTTCAAAGAGTGCCTTCTTCTACTTTTGAGATAAAGTTTAAGGCATTCTTTACTTTAATGGTTAAAGCGATGTACAATGTATGTTTGACAGGTCATGAATCAGGCTTCTTTAGTCCAAGCTGAATCAGTTTCAAACCAGAACAGCCACCTCATATACCTCAATATGTGAAAATTTCTTGTCAAAGCCACTCAACTCAAACATTCATATCCTTTGGTATAAGTGTGGAATGTACTTTGGAAAGCATCTTGGAGCCATTTTTTTTTCTTTAATTATCATTAACTTTGAATCCAGAGTATATTCAGTAAGCTCAGAAATAGTCCAGCCTGGTCACTCTAACAATGCCTTAATGGCTATTGTATTAGTTTGCTAAGGCTGCCATAACAAATTACCACAATCTGGGTATTTTAAAACAGAGAGAACTTTATTCTGTCACAGTTCTTCATGCCAGAAGTTTGAAGTCAAGTCGATGTAGTTATTTCCTTCTGAGGCTCTGAGGAAAAATACATCCCATCTCTTCCAGCTTCTAGTGGTTGTCAGCAATCTTTGGTGTTTGTTGGTTTAGGGCTACATAGTTCCAAACTCTGCCTCCACATTTCACGTATTTCTTGTGTATCTCTGCATCTCCAACATCCCTCTATCATTCTCTTATAAGAATGTCTCCCATTGGATGTAGAGCCCAACCCAAATGCGGGATGATTTTCTCTCAAGATCCTTAACTTAATTATATCTAAGAAGACCTTTTTCCAAATAACATCACATTTACAAATTCCAGGGATTAGGATTGGGACATATATCTTTTGTGGGGTTTTAGTTAATCTACTATAGCAATGATCTACTTTAAAAGTAAACGAGAAAAAAAATGGTAACTTCCGTATGATCACAAATAACATAGGCTTAAGGTTTGTCCATTTGGTAATAGTAATATCACCCTACATGTCTGTAGTTTTTAAAATAGTTTTAAAATGGGGTCACATTCACTTTCTCCTCAATATTTATAACAACTATCAAAGATAGTTTTATTTGTGGAGAGATGTCAGCATCATGGTGGAGTGAGCTTGCCCAGGACTCTCTCCCCTCCAACATATAACAAACAGGAGCAATCATATTCCAACAGAAAATATCCTAATAGCACTGGAATCCTTGGAGAGTCATAGCAGCCAAAGGATGGAAGGTGGAGAGGCTGGAGCCCCCTTCAGAGGAGCTGGAACAGGGTAAGAGAAAACTTTGCTCCCTCCCCCAAAGACTGCGGTTGCTGTCGCAGGAGGCTCCATGAGGGAGGGAGTGGGGGATGGGTCACACATCTGTAGGATCACCCAGGACTACCTAGCACCCTTTCAGCCTAGAGGGAAGCCCTCCAACGGGGTGAAATCTTTCACACGGGTGACCTCATCAAGACAGGACCCCAGGAGACCAGACAGCAAGAACTGATCAGGAAACTGGGAATTGTGGGCAAGAGAAAGCACACCTCCCATCCCCCCTCCCCGGCACTGCGCTGCGCCTTCTCAGCTGAAGAGATTGAAACTATAAAGAAGAATCAATCAGAAATACTGGAGATGAAAGACACAATGGAAGAGAAAAAACAAAATACAGATTCCCTGAATGCTTGTGTGGACACCATAGAAGAGCAAATCAGTATAATTGAAGATAGGCATGTTGAATTGCTCCAGGCGGAGGAGTAGAGAGAACTAAGACTAAAAAGAAATGAAGAAAGTCTCCAAGAAATATGTGCCTCAATGAGGAAATGCATCATAAGAATTATAGGTATCCTAGAAGGTGAAGAGAAGGAGAATGGAGCAGAAAGCCTGCATAAAGAAATAATAGCAGAGAACTTCCCAAATCTAAGGAATGAGAGGGAAATGTGTGTGGAGAGAACTTTCAGGTCTGCTAGATTTGTCAATGTAAAAAGACCTACTGCAAGGCATACAGTAGTAAAACTGTCAAAAATGAATGACAAAGAAAGAATACTCAGGGCAGCAAGGAAGAAGAAAATAACCTACAAAGGAACCCCTATCAGACTTTCAGCAGATTTCTCTGCAGAAACCTTACAACCTAGGAGAGAATAGAATGACATATTCAAAACTTTAAAAGATAAAAATCTTCAGCCATGAATACTCTATCCAGCAAAAAATATCCTTCATATATCAGGGAGAAATTAAATCTTTCCAAGACAGACAAAAGCTAATGGACTTCATAGCCACAAGAAATACTCAAGAAGGCCCTCATACATGAAAAAAGAAAAAATGGGAGAAAGGGGTCACAAAACACAGAGTAAGGAGACCAATAGGTAGAATCATAATAGCATAACAAATATTCAACTATAGCATTAGGATAAAGGGAAGGAAAACACCAAAAACAAAGACAATCTTGTCACGTTAATCACAAACTAACAACACAAGTTGGAAAAAGATATGAGAATAATAACTTAGGAGGGGAGGAGGAAAGGGACTGAATAAGTTTAGACCAAGGAAATAAGAGGCCATCAGAAAATGGACTATGTTATGCACGAGATTCTGAATACAAACTTCAGGGTAGCCACTAAACTAAAAAGCAGCACAGAGACACAAAAAATAAATAAGGAAAAAACTAAGAAACACAGCATAAGAAACTGAAGAAGTCAATGGGTAGACCAAAACACACAGGACGAGAAACAAAGGAAATGCAGGAAAACTAGAAAATGAGCAACAGAATGGCAGCATTAAGCCCTCATACATCAATAATCACCCTCCATGTAAATGGATTGAACTCTCCAATAAAAAGACACAGAGTGGCAAGATCAATTAAAGAACAAGATCCCACAATGTGTTGCCTCCAGGAAACACATCTCAGCTCCAAGGACAAACACAGCCTCAGACTGAAGGGGTGGAAGACAATACTCCAAGCTAATGGCAAACAAAAGAAAGCAGGCGTTGCAATACTTATATCAGACAAAGTAGATTTCAAAATAAGGCAGGTAAAGAGAGACAAAGAGGGGCAATATATAATGATCAAAGGGACACTACATCGAGAAGAAATAAGGCTTATAAATATCTATGCACCCAACTCAGGAGCACCAAAGTTCATAAAGCAACTATTAACAAACCTAAAAGAAGATATGAAAAATAACACAACAATAGTAGGGGACCTCAACACCCCACTCACGTCATTGGACAGATCATCCAGACAGAAAGTCAATAAGGAAACAGTGGAATTAAACCAAAAGCGAAAACACTTGGACTTAATAGACATATATAGAACACTCCATCCAAAAAGAACAGACTCCACATTCTTCTCAAGTATGCACGGAACATTCTAGGATAGTCCATATTTTGGGAAACAAGGCAAGCCTCTATAAATTTAAAAAAATGAAATAATAACAAGCATCTTCTCTGATCATAATGCTATAAAGCTAGAAATTAATTACAAGAAAAAAGCTGAGAAAAGGGCAAAGATGTGGAGACTAAACAATATGCTATTGAATAAGCAATGGATCATTGAAGAAATTAAAGGAGAAATAAAAAAAATCTGGAGACAAATGAAAATGATAACATGCCATACCAACTCATATGGGATACAGCATAAGCTGTATTAAGAGGGAAATTCATCACAATACAGGCACACCTCAACTAACAGGAAAAATCCCAAATAAGCAATCTCAAATTACACCTACCTGAATTAGAAAAAGAAGAACAAACAAAGCCCCAAGTCAGCAGGAGGAGAGAAAAAATAAAAATCGGAGCAGAAATAAATGTTATTGAAACAAAAAAAGGCAGTAGAGAGGATAAATGAAACAAAGAACTGGTTCTTTGAGAAGATAAATAAAATTGGCAAACCCCTGGCCAGACTTACAAAGAAAAAAAAAGAGAAAGCTCAAATAAACAAAATCAGAAATGAAAGAGGAGAAATAACAACAGACTCCACAGAAAATCAATGGATTATAAGAGAATACTACAAAAAGCTACATGCCAACAAAATGGATAATCTAGAGGAAATGGATAAATTCTTAGACTCCTACAACCTCCCAAAGCTAAGTCAAGAAGAAACAGACAATCTGAACAGACCAATCACAAGGAAAGAGATTGAAACAGCAATCAAAAGCATCCCAAAGAATAAAACCCTAGGACCAGATGACTTTCTGAGCGGATTTAATACCTATCCTTTTCAAGCTATTCCAAAAAATTAGGGAGGATGGAACACTTCTCAACACATTCTATGAGGCCAACATCACTCTGATATCAAAGCCTGACAAGGACAGCACAAAGAAGGAGAACTATAGGTCAATATCGTTGATGAACATAGATGCAAAAATTCTCAACAAAATTTTTGGCAACCCGAATTCAGCAACACATCAAAAGAATCATACATCACAATCAAGTGGGATTCATACCAGGGACACAGGGTTGGTTCAACATCCGCAAATCAATCAACTTGATACACCACATCAACAAATTGAGGAATAAAAACCACATGATCATCTCAATAGATGCAGAGAAAGCATCTGACAGGATCCAACAGCCATTTATGATGAAAACTCTTAACAAAATGGGGATAGAAGGAAATTACCTCAACATAGTAAAGGCCACATATGACAAACTCACAGCCAACATCATATTCAATGGGCAAAAACTGAGCACCGTCCCCCTGAGAATGGGAACGAGATAAGGATGCCCTCTATCACCACTTGTATTCAACATAGTACTGGAGGTTTTGTTCAAAGTAATTAGGCAAGTGAAAGGAATAAAAAGAATCCAAATAGGGAGGGAAGAAGTAAAACTCTCGCTATTTGCAGATGACATGATCTTATATATAGAAAACCCCAAAGAATCCATTGGAAAACTATCAGAAATAATCAACAACTACAGCAAAGTTGAAGGGTATTAAATCAACTTACATAAATCAGTAGTATTTCTATCCTCTAATAACAAACTAACAGAAAAATAACTCAAGAACACAATCCCATTCACAATCGCTACAAAAAGAGTAAAATACCTTAGGGTAAATTTAACTAAGGAAGTTAAAGACCTATACAATGAAAACTACAAGACTTTCCTGAATGAAACTGATGATGACATAAAGATATGGAAAGACATTCCATGCACATGGAGTGGAAGAATAAACATAGTTAAAATGTCCATACTACCTAAGCAATCTACAGATTCAACACTATCCCAATCAATATCCCAATGACATTCTTACAGAAATAGAACAAAGAATCCTAAAATTCATATGGGCAACAAAAGACTCTGAATTGCTAAAGCAATCCTGAGAAAAAAGAACAAAGCTGGAGGCATCACAATCCCTGACTTCAAAGCATACTGCAAAGCTACAGTGATTAAAACAGCACGGTACTGGTACAAAAACAGGTGCAAAGATCAATGGGACAGAATTGAAAGCCCAGAAATGAAACCACACATCTATGGACAGCTAATCTTTGACACAGAAGCTGAAGGCATACGATGGAGAAAAGAGTCTCTTCAACAAATGGTGCTGGGAAAATTGGACAGACACATGTAAACAAATGAAAATTGGCCATTCTTTCTCACCATTCACAAAAATAAACTCAAAGTGGATCAAAGACCTAATGGTAAGACCTGAAACCATAAGGCTTCTAGAAGAAAATATAGGCAGTACACCCTTTGACATCAGTATTAAAAGGATCTTTTTGGAGACCATGTCTTCTCAGACAAGGGAAACAATAGAAATAATAGACAAATGGGACTTCATCACAATGAAGAGCTTCTTCAAGGCAAGGGAAAACAGTTTTGAAACAAAAAAACAACCCACTAACTGGGAAAAAAATATTTGCAAGTCATATATCCAACAAAGGCTTAATATCCATAATATATAAAGAACTCACACAACTCAACAACAAAAAATCAAACAACCTGATCAAAAAATGGGCATGAGACATGAACAGACATTTCTCCAAAGATATATGGATGGCTAATAGGCACATGAAAAGATGTTCATCATCGCTGATCATCAGGGAAGTGCAAATCAAAACTACATTAAGATATCACCTTACACCCATTAGAATGACAAAAATATCTAAAACGAATCATAACAAATGTTGGAGAGGTTGTGGAGAAAAAGGAACCCTCATACACTGCTGGTGGCAATGCAAACTGGTGCAGCCACTATGGAAAACAGTGTGGAGATTCCTCAAAAAATTAAAAATAGAACTACCATACGACCCAGCTATCCCACTACTGGGTATCTATCCAAAGAACTTGAAGTCAGCAATCCCAAAAGTCCTATGCACCCCAATGTTCATTGCAGCATTATTTACAATAGCCAAGAAGTGGAAGAAACCTAAATGCCCATCAGCAGATGATTGGATAAAGAAGATGTGGTATATATACAATGGAATACTACTCAGCCATAAAAAAGAACAAAATCGTCCCATTTGCAACAACATGGATGGACCTTGAGGGAATTATGTTAAGCAAAAAAAGCCAGATAGAGAAGGACAATCTCTGTATGACTCCACTCATATGAGGAATTTAAAAATGTAGACAAAGAGAACAGATTAGTGGCTACCAGGGGAAAGGTGGGGTGGGGGGTGGGCACAAAGCATGAATGGGTGCACCTACAACATGACTGACAAACAATAATGTACAACTGAAATTTCACAAGATTGTAACTTATCATTAACTCAATAAAAAATTTTTAAAAAATAGAAATACCATATGATCCAGCCATGCCACTACTGAGCTTGAAATCAGCAATTCCAGAACTCCCATGCACCCCTATGTTCACTGCAGCAATATTTACAATAGCCAAGATGTGGAAGCAACCTAAGTTCCCATCATCTGAAGATTGGATAAAGAAGATATGGTGTGTACACACACACACACACACACACACACACACACACACACACACACACACAATGGAATACTACTCAGCCATAAAAAAGGATAAAACCGTCCCATTCACAACAATGTGGATGAACCTTGAGGGTATTATGTTAAGCAAAATTAGCCAGATAGAGAAAGGCAATCTCTGTATGACTCCACTCATAGGTGGAAGTTAAACATGTAGACAAAGAGAACAGATTAGTGGCTACCAGGGGAAAGGGGGAGTGGGGGGTGGGCATAAAGTGTGAAGTGGTGCACCTACAACACGACTGACAAACAATAATGTACAACTGAAATTTCACAAGGGTGTAAACTATCATACTCAATAAAAATTTTTAAAAAGATAGTTTTATTCTTCTCATTTTACAGATGGCAAAGCTGATGCTAGGAAGAATTAATGATTTATCAAAATCAAATCAAGACAGGGTGTTAGGACATGTCGGAATTTACCTCAGCCTTGGAACTCAGGTGGCCTGATTCTGGGATAAATGCTCTAACCTATGAGATTTTTTCTCCCTGCATCAGATACACAAAGACATAAAAAAAGCTGGTGTCTTAATAAGTCCAATATGCTCAGGTAAGTGTTGCCAGTAATAAGAGTTAGAGCAACACCGGCAAAAATCATTCATGATGAGGATTTTTAGGCTGCTTAATTTTAAAACAGTTTATGATGAGGATTTTTAGGCTGGTTACTTTTAAAACTACAGATAAGAAGCAGGCTCCAAGGAGTGGAATTTGTTTGCCCTTTGATCAGAGACAATTGCATTTGTGAAGGAAATCTCCATGCCTCCCTCTCTGGAATTGGTTTGCTCCTTTGTTGGGAAACATTTACATTTCTAAGGGAAACCTCTATCTGTGAAGATGCCTCCCTCTCTGAGCCAGGAGGAAGGGGGGATGGCCTTATCTCTGGAAACTCTTAATGGGGAAGGCAAGAACTTAAGTTGTTTACTGTCTGGCAACCTCATGTAACTGACCCTCTCCCCGACAAATCCTCCTTTGTCTTTAGCCGAGGATAAAATTCAAGCGGTGACTTCTGCCATTTACTCAATCCGGTTTGATTCTTATCTACCATTTTAGCTTTTTACATATTCTTTGTCTTGTAAAGAGATAACTCACATGCCCATGCCTTAAATTTAGCCCTAACCCTCAACTAGGGGCAGCAGGAGCTCTGACTGCCCGTGGGTCCTGTCCCCACGCACCAGCTCTGCCTGCCCATGGGTCCTGTCCCCATGCCAGCGGGGGCAGCAGCAGCGGCTCTGCCTGCCCATGGGCTCTGTCCCCATGCCAGCGGGGGCAGCAGAAGCGGCGGCAGCAGAAGCTCCGACTGCCCATGGGTCCTGTCCCCATGCTATTCCACACTATTCTCTAAATAAAAGAGAACTACTGCCAGATCTTGAGAGTCTAAGAAATCTTTCTTTCGACTCCTTGGCTCACCGACCCCGCATCAATTCGGACCATTTTTGGCAATAACTGGATAATATCATGAAAATAAATTGTTGTTTCATGCCACCAAAATTGTTGATAAAGCCTCAGTAAAAGGTTCATTTTGCTATTTTCCTTTTTCTTTTTAATTTTAATGTACACATTACAGAGCAAATGATTAATGTCTGGATAATTTAGTTCATGAAGGCTGAATTACACTTTGTCATGGAAAAGTAGCTCTGTTGGCCTCAATATTTCTGTCTCTCTCTTATGCCTTTCTGCAGAATTCCTTCCTTACCTCCTGGACAAAGCTGATGCTATATTTATCATGTGAGATTTTGAAAAGAACCACAGATAACATGTTTTTAACACCTTACAAGATTGTGTGAGATGTTGGCAAGATAAGATTTCAGTTCTTTGATGTTTTTGGAAATCCCACATTTTCCATTGCAATCAAAATAATGGCCATGGTGCCTTCTTTTATCTAAGGAGTTTTAATGGTCAGGGACCTAGGATACCTGATTTCGTGAAGCATGGCTTTTATCTCCCTAGAAATAGTGCCTTACCATCTGACTCTCCATAAAGTCATAGGAACCTGAACTGTTCAAGTCTTAAATTTGGACCTTTCTGGATCAGAACATTCCAAATGATATAATGAATCTAGCTAAACCTGCATTCACCTTGCACACAGCAGGCTGACTGGATGAAAACACAGAAAGTGCCTATTAAATTCTGGTCTAGAAGCATTCTACAATGAAGTGAGTTCACTGGAATTGACTTCCACAGTCAGCGACATTAATCACTAGGTTCTTGGCTGTTATGTGCTGCATGCTTGCTGCCTAATATGTAAAAGAGGCTAGGTAAATCTCACCAGTTCCTTGACAAGCAGCTATACTTTTTTATTCTTTATTACAGAATAAAAATCCCACTGAGAAATGTATGTTTTTTGATCACTCAATGTCAAGCAAGTCAGAAAGTATTATTTCATAACGTACCTTTCACTGCTTACACGTTAAAAATGGCAAAGTGAAAAGCAGTAAGGAACAAATTGTGTGCAGTGGATAGGTGGGGAACTTAAAAGGATGTGGAGAGACAAGTAGCCTCAGCAGCAATAGGGAGTTTTCCTTCCTTCCTGTCTCCCTCCTTTCCTCTATGAGGGAGAAAAAATAATTTTCCCTCTACACTTCTGGATTCTTGGCTGAGACCTCCTGTAATAAAGAGATAAATTAACAGGAGAAAAACAAACAGAAGTTTAATAACATATATACTTCTTGTATACATGGGAGAGACCCAGGAAAACTGAGCAAGACCCAAAAATGGCCCAAGCCATCACCTTAAATAGCATATTCAGCTAAAGACAAAAGAGAATGTTGGGGTGAGGAGAGTCAGTTATGAGAGGTCATCAGGCAAAGCACAGTAAAGGAGAGTGTGGTTGTTACATAGATATAAGTCATTGCCTTCTCCATTGATAAGAGTTTCTAGAGATTTAGAGTTATCCCTCTAATCCTGGTACACCCTTACACAAGGAGATTTCCCTTATAAATGTTAATGTCTCTTCCAAAAGGGTAACTTCTACTTAGTTTTCAGGGTTTCTTCTATGTCTACTGTTTTTTAAAAAACAACCAGCTCAAAATAATCCTTATGCCAAAAAGACATATTTTGGGGTGATGAATTCTATTGATTTCACAAAACTGGTATAGTCTGATGCTCAAAGAATTATTTCATCAACTAGAAGATCTGATTATCCTGGCCTCATTATTCTCTTAAGCCAAATAGCATAAAATTCACTGTAAAATGGTATTTTCTATATGTTTGAGTATAGTATATGTAGGAGCAGAAAAAATTTTTTCCCATTTCCCCTTTAGGTTCTTTGTTTGGTCTAATAATTAAATTGACATAAGATGGATTAACAGAAAAAAATTTAATTTTGTACATACAAAAACCCCATAAAAATGTGAGACTCCCCAGCAGTCAAGTAATTGAGGCTTACATCCTATCCTGATTAAGGAGAAGGGCATAGGAACTGAGACTTCAAAGGGGAGGAAGACAATTCACAGGAAGATGGGAAGAGCAGATATTTGATAAACAAATGCTTGCCAGGCAAAGCAGATAAGTTTTTCTGATGTAAAACGTCACCTCTGGTAATAGCTCTCTTCCTGGTGCAGGCCCCTTATCTAAATCCTTCTAGGCACTTAGGGGTAAGTGAAAATCTGTTGTGAGTCTGCTGGGCCCTGATTGTCTTCAGCTTGAAATAGTCCTTCTCTGTACCAGGAAGAGAAGGATAACTCTAAATCTCTAAAAACTCTTATAGATGCAGAAGGCAAAAACTTAAATCTGCATAATGATGTTATCCTTATTTTTTGTGCTTTTCCCAATCCTCCCATAACTGCCCCCTCAACATCTTCTTTTGTCTTGAGCTGGAAATTTATTTAAGGTGATGGCTTGGGTCACATTGGGGAGTTACTCAGTTTTCCTAGGTCTCTCCCATGTATACAGGAGGTAGACATGTTATTAAACTTCTCTTTGTTTTTCTCCTGTTAATTTGTCCTTTTATTATGGGGGGGGTGTGTCTCAGCTAAGAACCTAGAATGGCAGAGGGAAAATTATTTTTCCACCCCCACAATCATTTGCCTTGAGGAATATAAAACCATACTCTGACAAATGCAGGTTGAGTATCATTTATATGCAAAGTACTGGTTATTCACCCTGTGATACCAGGCTAAGCAGACCTAGACTTTTTTCATTTATGAATTTTTAATTTAGAAGAGGAGACTTATACACAAATAATCACATTACAAAAAATCAGCTTTGGTAAATGTCATATGAACAGTAAAAAAAGGGTACAGAAGATCAAAGAAACAATTCTTTTACAACGTGAGTCAGATTGTGTCACTCCTCTGCTCAGCTCTTCTAACAGCTTCCTGCCTCACCCCATATAAACGTCAAAGTCCTTGGAGTGAGCTTCAAGGCCCTACACAATTTGACTGCTATTACATCTATGACCTCATCTCCTACTACCATTCCCCCAGCTCACCCTGTCCAGCCATACCGTATTGCTTGCTGTTTCACAAATTACCAAACACCATCCCACACTAAAGCTTTGGAACTGACTCTTTTCTCTAGATATCCATGTGGCTGACTTTCTCACCTCCCTCAAGGCTCAAATCTTACCTTCTAAAGGAGGTCTAATGACTCCTTATTTATAACCGAGATACTGTCCCCAATCCATCTTTTTCAAATTCCTTTACTATATTGGTTTCTTTACCCTATTGTACTTATTATCTTCTAGTGTACTGTGAAAGTTACTCAGGTACCACGTGTGTTGGTTATTATCCATCTCTGCCAACTAGAATGTAAACCCCATGCAGATAAGGATTTTTATCTGTTTCATTCTTTCATGCATTCCAAACATCAGTTCAGTATCTGAAATGTAGTAGGTGCTCAATATATATCTATTAAATAAATTAATGAGTGATCAGCTTTGACTGGAGGGTAAAGGCTGTGAAAGAAAATCAGTAATGATTTAATTTATGAGATTGTACTTTGATGACGGGGAACTTTGACAGGAAGGGATGGTCTTCCTGGTTCATCTATCCTACTTCAGATTATTACTCTTTTGGCATGTGGAGGATATTTCCAAAACACAGATAAGCTCATAAAATTTCTTTATGTAACTAGTACATCGGATAAGTATGATTCCTGAGATGTCATCACAAAACAAGTTTATTTTAGTCTACCATTATCTTTAAATATATTTAGTTATTTCCTTTCCAATGGATGAAAACTCAGACAATCATATGATTCTTTTGGTCATTCCAAGGAAAGGCTACCTTAAGTTAAAGTTACTACCTCAGTTTTGTAAGTAAAATATCAAGTCCAACTTGATTTAATACTAACATATATCCTTTCCTCCCACCCATCAGATCCACTGTGCGGGGCTGAGCAGAGAGGAGGAAGCTCACAGTAAGGAAAGGAGGATGGTGTAGCTTCTCTCTTCCCCTTCCCTGCTTGAAAATATTAGTTTCTGACCACTGCAGAGTTAAGCCCAGGAAGGACAGAGCAGAATGGAGGACAGGACAGAATTTACTGTCATGAGCTGCATTCAGTGGGTCTGGGAGCTGCCTAGGGCCGACTCCTTCCCTCATTAGTGCTTTCATGGGCTCTCAAGAGATTTCTCAATCACTGATGATCTCTCACCTGCAGTTCTCTAAACCAGAGCAAAAGGATCTCTATTCTGAGTGGTCAATTACTCCTTCTGCAGCCCACATAATTCCAGAAACTGAAGTCTGTTTACTTGTACAGGCAGCCCTTTACACAGGATCTAAGATAATACCCATAGACGTCTTTTAATTCTTAACCTACCTGTGGCCCACAGAAAAGACTCAAGCATTCAAACATTCTCTGCCACAACAAAAACAGCTTCTCCCTTGCTCTAGATGTTAAAATAGCTACTTAGTCATTTTTCTGCTTTTAGAATTTTGAAAGCAGGAGTCAACTATTTGCCCACTCTGTCTCTCCCCCCAGAATGATAGAAGATGCCTATTAAAATATTGCAGTGGTCTTAAAACCCCTCTTGTTTGACTTGAGGTGAAGGAGCCCCCAACTCTCCCTATGATAGGTGGAACCGAGGCTCACACAACAGCTTTCTTCTCCACTCTCTCAATCTCCACTTAATGAACCTTATGTACTCTTGATAATCTTTTGACCAGTTTAAGAGCTGCAAACCTGGCTTGTGGCCAGTTCTTGTTTGTAAAAGTCCTACAGGGTGATCTGTCTCACTGCTTATTTCAATATCTAGTATGGTATCTATACTCAAAATTTTGGCTGAAACTCTCATATTAACATGCAATTCCATATACAAAAATCTTCTCTGCTTCCCAATTGCCCATAAGATAAAGTCTAAACCTCTGAGCTAGCATCTGCACATTTAAAATATAGCTTCACTCTTGCTTTGTAATCCTGTCCTTCATTATGCACTTCTAATACTTCCAAGTCTGATAGTCTTCCATTTATCCAACAAATATGATTAAGCACATACCACATTCCAGGTCACATTCTATATCTTGTCGGTTGTACACCACAGACGAATATGCCAGAGTATTTATCTTTTCCCAAATATATCATAAGTTGTTATACTATTTTTAATCTTCTCATGTTGTCTCCACTTTATGGAGTCCCATTTCACTCTTTTCTGGATAGTAACCTCAAATTCATCTTTTCCATTACTGCTCTAAAATCCTCTTCTCTGTGGAGGCTACCCTGAATTCCCTGGATAGAATTCATTACTGTCTATTCATGCACTTTATTGATTTGAGCCAGCACATTATTACATTATATATGAGCTGTGTATGTCAGAGTCATCTGTTAGTTAAGAAGATGCATTATATTTACATTTTAATTTCTAATAACTAGGCATTCTTGCCTCAAAATAGAAGATCAATATATGTTTGTAGAATTAAAATGAACTTGGAAGGGAACACCTTCTAGGAGGACATAGGTGGGCAGCCACAGACACGCTTTCAGACCAGTGGGTCCATCTAGACTGCAGTATGCACTGAGTGGTGGAAGATAAGGGTTTAAATGTATATTGGGTCAAGACTGGGTGGTATTCTGACAAGTCTCGAATGGCATGAGTAGGAGTGTGTACTTAATTCAATAAGAAAAAGAGAGTTATTGAAAGCTTCTGAAGAAATCCATTATTGGAGTTGAGCTTTAAGAACAATCTGACAATATTACACAGGTTGCTTTGAAGCAGAGCAAGACTAAGTAGCTATTAAAGTAGGAAATGTGTTACATGAGAAGGAACAGCACAAATGTAAAGGACAGACTACATGAATCATTGTGGAACTGGGAACTCTGTCTTTAAGAGAGGGTCAAAAAGAAGACAAGTAAAAGACACTCCAATTAATACTGGATGATTGGTAGAATGATGTATAATTGTTGTGGGAGTTCAGAAGGGGAAGATGATTCTTGGTCTAGTTTGGGCATGTTAATTTCATGTGAAAAGTGAAGACACTCTATTAAGATTTTCAGAAGGCAGACTGACTGGCAACTTGGTGGGGACCTCTGTGAAGGATTCCGATAGAATATTGTTACAATTTGTGACAAAACCCACTGCAATGTATAGTTGTAAAACTCTATTGAATGTACATTTAGTTTTTTTAAAGATAACGAAAAAAAAAAACCAATAAGAAGCACATGAGAAATAGTTTCAATACAAGAAAAATAGAATAAGATCTGATTCAATAGATTCATATTCTCCTTACAGAATAGAAGAAAGAAAAATGAATCACTGAAACATTGCCCCTATGAGTTAGAAAAAGATGAGGAAAACTGTTGATAAACAGCACACTTATTGAATTAAAAAACAAACACTTTAGTCTGAATCAATAATTAGACTTGACATCGCAGAAAAGTTAATTAGTGATTTACAGGACAAGACTGAGAAGAAACTGAGGAATCGAGAAAAAAAAGGGCAAAGAGAGTACACTGACAGAGAAAATGAGAAAAAATAGCAAGCCAAATGTAAATACAGCTTATATTAAGAGAGATCTCCAAAAAGAAAGCAGAATAAGTAAACTACAAATAATAATCAAAGAGGAATTCTAGAAAATTATCCAGTTTTAAAAAATAATCTGTATTTTGAGATTGAAACACTAGTTATATTACAAGCAAATAACAAAAGCCACACAACAAAAAATAGTTTGGTAACAATGACAAATTCTAAGCATGAAGAATGCTTCAAACACAGGAAATGCAAGATGACCCAACACTCCTTTCAAACACCAAATATCAGAGCGTGAAGGAACAATATTTTTAGAGGTTAAAGGGAAAGACTATGACCCATTTCAGCATTCTGCCTAGCTGCTGCTCAAATGTGAAGTCAACAGTTGGATAAGATCTCATAAAATAGACCATTATTTTGAAAAATTTTCTCTAAAAAGATTGACAAAGGTGATTGACAGATGAAACAAACAAGATCAAGGATGGTAAATTGTAGGAGGAAAGGTTAGTGATGGGCAGTGAAAAGAGTCACACATACAGAAAATACATAGAAATAATTAAAAGTGTGGCAAATATGTTTGCAAAATATTAGGCATATAGTTTTTATTGAAAGAGATTTTTAATATTTTTTAAGATGGATATATCACCTGTAACCAGAAGCTGATATAGAAAAAAATAGAAGTTTTAAATTCCTTATATTCCAATGCACTAAAGAGTCTTCATTCATTCAACATGAAAAATAAGATACCTGGATAGATGAGAGATACATGATAGAAAGATAGATGGATAGACAGATAGATAGAACGATAGATAGAATGATAGAACGATAGACCGATAGAATGATAGATAGATAGATAGATAGATAGAACGATAGATAGATATAACATAGAGGAGGAAGAAATATTCCCCTACCCTTTTAGGTTCTTTAGCCTGGTCTAAGAGTTAAATGGACATGAGATAGAATAATAGGAAAAAATCAAACAAAGTTTAATAGCATGTATACATGGGAGACACCCAGGAACTCACTGAAATAGCCAAAGCCACCAACTTAAATATCATCTTCAGCTAAAGATAAAAGAGAACGTTGAGCATAGTGGTTTGGGACTTCAAAGGGGAGGAAGGCAACTCACATGGAAATAGAAAAGCAAATATTTGCTAAACAAATGTTTGCCATGTCATGCAGAGACAATGGGACATGGAGAGGACTTTGACCAAAGGGGCCTCTCTAGGTTCCTCCCTGTCTGCCACACCTAGTCCATATTACACTATAGTTATCTATGGTAAGACCTCCTTCCTGGAACAGGCCTTCTATCTTAAATTATTTTAGGCAGTTAAGGGGGAGGTCAAAGTTTCTTCCTGAGACTTTTGTTCTTAAAAACAACCAAGCCAAAGAGATATATTTTGGGGTGGCAAATTCTGCTCCCTTACAATACAATTACGATTATTTTTAAAATTTGCATTAGAAATGGGATACTAATTTCAAAATATATGCATAATACAAAAAAGAAATGAGTCTTCATAAGGCAAACAAAAATATATAAAAGGAAGCAAAAATAAACAAAAAAAGTATCAAAATATAAAATAGAGAAAGGGTAAAAATTAAAAATAATGTCTATAACATAGAGAGTATTTTATTATGCACCCTGCCTTCTGTGTGTGTGGCTTATCTCATTTAATCCTCAAAATTACCATATGAAATATATGCTATTTTTTTCATCATTATAGATAGAATGATAAAGTTTGAGGAAGTGAGGTAACTTGCCCAAGTTCACACAACCAATAAAATGGTGAGGCCAGGACCAGAAACACATGGTCTCAGTCAGAGTCTTTACTCTTAACCTCCAAACTATACTGCCTGGAACTTACATACATTTATACATGCAAAAAAAAAAATCTAAACAGCACACACATCTGCAGAAAACACACACACACACACACTATCATACATACATTCATAAATGCCTATGTTCAGACACATTTATTCATACATATATAGACATATGCATATATTACATACACATGCATACACAAATAAAGAAAACATAACATTTGAAAACAATTAAAATTATTTCAATTTCTCTATAAAAAGGCAGAATATTGAAGATAAAATGGAAGAGCAAAATTTAATTCTTAACTTCTTGTCACTAAATGTAAAACTTACATATAACTTATTCTTTCTTCCCTTCAGTTACAGTGGGAGAAGTGTTACAACTTTTGTCTGAAGACGATGCTCATATGTGCTGAGACCCCTTTTCTTCTTTCACAGTGACTTGTTTTATAGATTATACCTTATTTCCCTCTACCTAGTCCTTCTCCTCAGTAGTTATACATTCTCAAGTGTTTCCCACTTTAAGAACAAACTTCCCTGATTCAATCCTGCTTCCTCTGTCAGCTACCTCATTACCACTCCCCTCTTTTCACATCCAAACTCTGCCCTCAAATATTTCTTCCTTTCCCATTGACTATTCAATTACACACTCCCTACTCCAAACTTCTCTGGCAAAGGTCCCTCTATTGCTCAACTCTTAAAAACCCACCTACTCCTCTGGTTAGCCTAAAACATTTCACCCATTATTTTTAAAAATAGTGTCATTTGAAATATCAAAAATAAATGGAATAAGACTGAAAAGAAATGAAAGCAAAAGAATAATGTGCTGTTTATTTTAACTATACATTCCCCACTCCTTCCTTGAGTATTCTCTTATCCCTGGGGACCCCCAACCCACCTCACCACCTCCCCTCCTCTCTCTGCTTTGAGAATCACTGCCTTAAATCTTTAAATGATGTCACCCCCTGGGACTTTGTCTTAGAGCCTCTATCCTACATAGTCTCCTTGGCAGCTTATCCATCTACCCTACGGCTCCAGGTGGTGCCTATCACACATGCTTAGGACTGTCAAATCTTGATCTCCTGCTTAGAGCTCTTTCCCGAGCTCCAGACTCATACATTCAAGGGCTGACAGAATCTCCATTTAGATGAAATTCTTCCTCCCAAATAGCTCTACAATGCTTCAATTCTCTCCATTCCCAGAGCCACCACCTAGCTTAGGGCATAATTACGTCCCTCCTAGATTACTTGAACAGCTTCCTGTAGTTTTCCCAGCATCGGATCTAACATTTCTCCAAGTGATTTTCCACCCTGCGGCCAGAATGACCGTTGCTAAAGTGCCATTTTCATCATTTCACTCCTTTGAATGAATCCTTTGATTCATGGTTTATTTCTCTTTGTCCTTAAGATAAAGCCCAACCTTCTTCACACAATTTAAAGGGTCATCATGAACTGTCTAATGTTTACTGTTCTATTCCACACTTGCTGCACTTTCTTCCCCTTGTCCCCATTCTAAAAACCTTTCCCTAGTCTTTCAATTCTAGTTCAGAGACACATTGTATGTTTTCACAGCACACAGTATTTCTCCATTACCATGTTTATCAATTGAATTATAATTAGCTACTTACTTGTTTATATCACCCACTAGACTAAAAGCCCTGTGAAGGCAAGCACTGAGCCTGTTTTATATACCATAATATCCTGAGTGCAAGACATAAAATTGGCACAAGAATAAATATTACTTGAGGGCATTAATGAATAAGTGGATGAAAGGAAATAATAGAAAATGGCATACAAAAAGTTAGAATTAAAATAATGGGCAAATCTACACAAGCAAACAGGACTTTAAAATGTCAGGAGTGACAGCATTAATAATAGACTGTATAATTTAAGATGCATCAAATATACAATGTGGCATTTTACAAATAAAAGGCATAATATAAAAGAAGGCACTAGGAAAGAATATTATGCCCTCATTAAATGGCAACAGAATGCATTACATAATACCTATAGTAATCAAGGGTAACTGACAGATATGCCATACCACTGGCAGATTTAATATACATTATTACTTTTCATATTAAATAAAAACTAATAAAGTGTTTTAATAATATACTTGGTAGGACTGAGTTCATATATTTTAGTAACTAAAGAAAGGAGAGGAAAGAAGCTTGAAAGTAAGCAAGGTTGAGGTAAGAATTTTATTTAGGATGAAGAGACATGAATTTGTTATTACAGGCAAAGAGAAAGGGTCAATTCAGAAGGACAGCTGTGGATAAAGAGAGGAAAAGTTGCTCAAAGTCTAAGAGGAAACAGTTATGATTACAGTGGTGGATTGTAGCGTGAACAAGCGATGGATGCTTCTACAAAACAAAAGGAAGAGTGAGATTATCCATATATGGAGATCATTTCGAAGTGAAGGAGAAGGAAATCATTGAGAGCAGTGAAATCTGATCAATCAGATCAAGCCAGTCTTAGTGGCTAGGAGACAAGGTCATAGGGTAAAAATAAGGGTTGGGGAAAGGCAAAGGAAACAAAAGCGGAGTGAGAGAGTAAGGAGAGTACGGGAATTCCATGACTGAAAGGTGATATGGAAAAAGTAAGATGCATTATCTCTCGCTTTCTCTTCCCCTACATTCACAGCTCTCTGGAATTAATGATATCATTTTTGTCTATTTATCCCTCAAAGCAATCCAACTACTGTACTCACCACATTCCTGAGCTTTCTACATGCATCTACAACCTTCCTAGGGTTGGCACATTTCATCTTATTTGACTTTTTAGGAGCATATGACATTAGTAATTACCTCTTCCCTCTTTCTTCAAACACATGCTTATTTGATCCTCCTTGACAACTCTATCTGTAGATAGTCCGTCTACCTTGACATCCAGATACATAGAGAGGCAAGTCGGTCTGGAATTATAATGCTGAGAAGAAAGTCAAATTATACAAAGATTAATATGCATACAAGATCATAGCCAGAGAGAGGAGTTTGATATTTGACTTCTTGGAGTAGAGAGATTATTAAGGTATGTAGGTGGATGGGATGAAAAAAGAAACGGCAGTCTTTGGATGGAGAGTTTTTTTTAAAGTATCATGAAGATGCTTTGTTAGATTGGGTACAAGCTAAGCTGCTTTTACAACAGATCCCAAAATATACTCACTGACATAGTATAAGGCTCCCCACTGTTACAATCCAAATGTAAGCAGGTATTGGTGGCAGCTTAGCTCCACAAAGTAAGCCAGAAATTCAGCTTCTTTCTATTGTCTTCCTCTACCAGCCTGCCAGGGTGCTTTCCTCATCCACATAGTCCAAGCTCTCTTTCCATCACCACATTCATGAACAAGTCTGCAAGAGGCAGCAAGGGGAAGCTTAAGGCAAGCAGCTGATCTGAAAGTGGCGCAATTCTTATGCTCATGGCTCACTGGCCAGAGCTTAGTCACATGGCACATCTGAGGAAGATGAAAGAAAGGAATAGCTGCAAAAAAGGTTTAAATATACAGTCTCTGGCTGGTTGACTGTGTTCTAATAAATCTAATGGGGTTCCTTATTAAAGAGAAGAAATGAAGACTGCATATTGGGAGGCTGCATGATCGGGAGGTAATTAGCAGTCTCAGATACAAAGTCAAAATACAGAATAGAAAAAAGAACCGTGAAACAAATGTTGAAATCAGTGAGGAAAGAGGAATTACAACCTTCCCTGGGAGGGTAGATAGGGCGACTTCAAAACAGCAAAGGTAGTGTTATAAGTAGAGTGCATGAATTTTATTAAAGAAAAGATCCTAGGTTCTCCTTTGAGAATATTAAATCTTTTTTCTGATATTGTGAGTTTTAGTGACTTGGAGAAGAGGGAAACTCAGGAGAAACAGTATCTGTGGAGAGTAATGGCACATATTTACACATTCATGGAAAAATGTGGACCTAAGTTTTGAAAAGGAGTTAGCACAGAGGAAAATAGAAGTAAACAGAAATAACTAGGTACAAAGGAATTCCAGCTCTGGAGATAAAAATCAGGGAAAATGAGAAGGAAAAAAATGTCCAATGTTAATATCCCGGACAAGAGAAACAGAGAGGAGTCGAGGTACATTGTCAAAAAGGTAACTGAAATGATGTCTTCTCTCTTACATATAATTTCTTATCTTTCTCTTCATCTTCATTTTAACAGTTCTTTGTAAAAGATGCTATTATAAGCAAACTTCACTCTTCTTGAATTTGAGTAGAAATTATAAATATATTCTAATTACTTGAGATATAAAAATAACAAATTGGGCAAAATTTTAATTATGGGATGAATTGGTAAAACTAACCTGTTTAATCTGGACTCTGATATAAAAAAACATGTCTTAGAAACTCTCCTTTCCCAACTGCTATCTCAGTTCGATGGTTACACCACAGCTCCTGTGTTGGGGGACCCATGTGGAGGCCAGCACAGCAGCTGACTACGTGCACTGTCCAAGCAATTTGCCTCGGTCGATTCATAGCTTCTGGTGTTGGATTTTATCCTCCTGGTAAGAGTGATGCCTGAAGGATTGGAAGCAGTAGGTGACATGATTTGGTGTGCATTTGAAAGAGTTCACTGTGGTTGCAGAGTGGAAAATTGATGGAAATAGGATCAAACTAAAAACAAGGAGGACACTTTAGAAACAATGGTATCAAACCAAATGAGAGAGGATACAAAAGGAGTTGCTCTGTCTTACGGGCTGGGAGGACATCATAATGAACACTGCTTACCAATATACTATAAATGTACAGAAATACAACTTAACTAAATGATAGACAATAAAACATATGCTTTGTTTTATAATGGGCTTGGAATCATTTAATATTATGGCTGTCACTAAAATGTTTTCTAGATGGTAATATTTTTATAAGTTCACGGATGTTTTTGAAATGTCTGCAAGGTTGGTTAACTTTTACTACAACGTGGAGAACCATAATCTTCTCCTGAGAATGTATTTTGTTAGTCTGATTTCTGTTAGAGCCAGCCTTGGTGGTCTGGTGGTTAAGATTCAGTCCTCTCACGGCCGCAGCCCAAGTTTGTTTCCCAGTCAGGGAACCAGACCACCATCTGTCGGTTGTCATACTGTGGTAGCTGGGCGTTGCTGTGAAGCTGAAAGCTATGCCACTAGTATTTCAAATACCAACAGGGTCACCCATGGTGGACAGGTTTCAACAGAGCTTCCAGACTAAAAACAGACTAGGAAGAAGGACTTGTCCACCCACTTCCAAAAAAACTGGCTGTAAAAACCCTATGAATAGTGCTGGAGCATTGTCTGATAGAGCACCTGAAGGTGAAAAGATGGTGCAAAAAGACCAGGCAGGGTTCCATCTGCTGTCCACAGGGGTCGGAATCCACCTGAGAGTACTAACAAATTTCTGTTAGAAGAGCTTCAGTGCTATGCTTTTAGAAATGTAGTACTTCGGTATGTTCCATCAAATTTTGCATCAGAACACTTGAAAAGTCTTATTTCTGCTATTCAGTGACCTCTTGGCTATATACTAATAGATTTCCAATCCACTGAGAAGAAAACCCTCACAGACACTTTTCAAATTTTCAAAGCTATGATTAAATGTGCCTTTACATCCAAAATCAATCTTTTTTAAGGCATGCAAGGGATTTGTTCTGCAGAGCAGAGACTAACATGCTAGACAGCTCTCTAAGACCTTTAAAATATCTGTCTTTTCCCCTGGCAGCAAGTCATTGTTCCACGGGCGGATTTTCAAAGGCCCCCAAGCCTCAGTTGAGATCATGTTGGTTTAAGCACATGCTCTCATTTATTACACATAAGTTACATGCTAGAAACGTAACAATCAGCAATTAGTAAATGTGCCTTTTTGATACTTTGGTTGGTTAGCTAAACAGCACAGTCCTTACTTTTTAGAAACTTCCAAGTAAGATATAGGAGATTTTTTCAAGTAGTTCTACCATTACCATAAAGTAAATAACAGTTTTCTCTCTAGAATTATCATAACAATAAAACAAAATATTACAGGTGAATTTAGCTTAGCATTTATTTATTGAATTCCTCAGGTGTAAGATACATAAATAAATGAATTTATTCAGTTTTTTACAATTTTAATGGTTTCCTGCGCTTGTTAACCTTGCCTCTCATAAGAGATGTGTAAGCTCCCTGGGACACAGATCTCACCTTATATTTTCCTTAATTTCCCCACCACATCTAGCACAGTACTAGATTGTTAGTAGGTAATCCTCAATAAATATTATCAAAGAGGCTTTGATCCTAGACCAAGTCAAATTACAATTTATTTTTCCTTTAGAAGTTCAAATAATAGCCCCAGTCAGTTCAATAAACGGAACAGTAGATTGAGACTAACAGGTTCAATTATCATTGATCTGACATTATGAAATCATTCACAGATTTTTGTTATGCCCGAACTACAACATTGAAACCGTCAATAAAATCTTCTCATAATTGTCCGAAATGTCATATTGACCTCTTACAGGCCTTGTGATGTTGTTGTCCTTACATTTGCTTCAGCTGTATCATTTTGTTATTTCCTAAACTTTTCATTTGTACCACCACTTCTTTATTAAATATCAGATCTCTGAGTTGTTCCCCACCATGTCTTCATGATGTTCCAATGTTTAATTATTTCGTTAATTTGCTAACAAACTACAAAAATGGACTTGAATTAATGAAAGAGGTCTGCACATGACCACAGGGTACTTGGCAGAGACTGGCACAGCACGTGCCAAAGGTAGACTCAGATCATATATGAGCTTGCAAAGAGCAGGTCCTGAAAACTGACAGATACATGACCTGGTCACAGAGTAAAATTCCAGGAGAAGTGGACAATGATTCACATTTTCAACAGAATGATCCAGAGTACCTCAAACTCAACCAAAACCAAACACCACAACTTCTCTCTCACATCTGCTATATGCCCCAGATTGGTGAACATACATGCCTACATCTTTTTGTCCACATCAGCATGACTTCTTATGCCTTCTCATAGTCCACATTTAGTCAATGGGTAATATTGATTCTGTCATCTTGATATCTTTCAAATCTCTCTACTTCTTTCCACCTCCAGGGCCACCAATATACACTGTCACTACTGTTATCCTTTTCCTAGTGTACTAAAAAGGCTCTTGACTCATTTCCCTGCCTCTAAGCTTGCTATATAATTTCATTCACTGCATTGCCTCCACTATTTACTTTCCAAATTCAACTACAATGAAGTTCCTCTTGGGTTAAATATTCCCCAGATTCCCCACAGCCTCCAAGATAAAATCCAAATTTCCTAGAAGAGCAATCACACCCCTTTACAATCTATGTCATGTTCCTCCCCAATCTCATCTTTCATTCCTGCCCCATTCACACTGTCTGTTACAGTGATCTTCCGCTTCGAGCACTTTGTGTATTGGACCATGTTGTTGTGCCAGGCTGCCTTGACCACACTCCCACTCCCTCACCTTACCTAGACAACTTCTACCGAAAAAACTCCCACTCAGTTTTTGTATTTCACCTCCTCTAGGCTTCATACCATCTAAAGAAGACTTCATTGCCATATCTTCTATTTCCTTCAGCTAGAATAAAGTTTGGAAGCCTAAATCCAAAGAATGAGGTTAGTTTTTTAAAAATGACAAATAAACTGGGGCATTGAAATTTGTTAGGATCAAAAGAACCCAAAAATACAAGTTCTGCTACTTGGAAGTGTCAAGGAGAGGGAAAACTGCGAAACAGGGTTGGTGTCAATGTCATGTGTCAACTCACATTAGTCAACCATAATTTTCCAACTGGAAGCTGTGGAATAAGATATAATAAAAAGTTAAAACAGATGTATTAGTTTCCTATTGCTGCTGTAACAAATTACCACAAATTTAGTAGCTGAAAACAATAACATATATATTATCTATCAGTTCTATAGTTTAGAAGTCCCAAAACAGGTCTCATGGGGCTAAATCAAGGTGTCAGCAGGACTCTGCTCCTTTCTGGTGCTCTAGGGAAGATCCTATTTTCTTGCCTTTTCCAACCCTCTTGAGGTTGCCTGCATTCCTTGGCTCATGTCTTCCTCACATCTTCAAAGCCGTAAGGCCAGTCAAGTCTTGGTTAAATAGAATCACTCTGACATTGACTCTTCTCTCTCCCTCTTCCACATTTAAAATACCCTTATTATTACATTGGGCCCATTGAATAATCAAGGATAATCTCTTTACTTTAAGATCAGTTGATTAGCAATTCCATCCCTTTGTCATGTAATCTAACATATTACATTTCTCTTTATCATGTAATCTAACATATCCATAGGTTCCTGGAATTAGGACATAGATATGGGGAGGAGGGTAAGGGACATTATTCTACCTACCACAACAGATAACATCATAAAAGTATACGTTTCTTCAAAGGAATCCAGGTTTGTATATAGCAAGGTCTTGTGATTACTTTGGGAGATTCTGTAGCCAGAAACACCTAGCTCTCCCACTTACCAGGAAAATTACCAAAACTCCCTATAGAAGAGCTCTCTACTGTTGAAACCTGGGGAAAATTAGTTTTTATCTGGTAATATTGTTGGGATATACAGTCATACAGTCTTTTAAAGCATATAGTCTCTTCTCACAATCACCATATTATGAAATGGAATAATGAATTATTTTGAGAATTAAATGACTCAAAATATGTAAAGTATAAAGCACATAGAATGGTCCATAGCATGTTGGAAAAGCTCAATAAGTGATTATTATGAATATTTTATGTCTCAGTGAATAGTAGTGGTTATTATCATAAAGCTGGAAGAAAGTTGTTCCTTTAAACCTACCAAGAGTTTGAATTAGATGCCTTGGGAAGATATCAGAATCTTTTCAGGCAAAGAACTACTCTTATCTAGAAAAACATCTAGATAGATGCTTTTATTATGTAAGCTAAGGCCTTATGGATGTGCTCTGGGAGATAGCAGAGTGTTCTGCATAATAAAGAAACACATCTGGGAACAGGAGAGATTTTGTGGAGATGCACAAGGCCATGGTAGGAGAGGCCCTCCATCATGACAAAGAGAAGAGGCCACATAAGGACATTGGTCAATGATATATTCTCCAACACAGAGAAAGCTAAGAAACTCTTAAGAACCCTGATTATAACAATGAATATAAGTTGTTCCTTGTTCAGTACTGTGCCATAAACCCCTCTATTACCTCCTAAAGTTTTAGCACAAGGTGGTTCCCATCAGCAGTGTTGTTTAGTGGTGCCATGGAGGATTACATGATGCAACAGGGACCAGAGATCAGCTCCGGGCCAAGCAGCCTGAGCATGCAGAGTTTATAGTTAGATCAGGCGACAGAGAGAAGCAAGGGCCATATGGGGAGTGACTCATCGGGGAGGAGGCACATCTCTCTTTCCTAATATACTAGAAAAAGGGAAACCTTTTCTTCTTTTTCTTTTTGAAGAAACAGAAAGCAGAAGGAGTTGTTCATTTCTGATCTTACATATTTTCTGTTACAGAGATTAGAGCTATCCAGATAGCAGGCATTATTTTTGTGAATTATTCATATTATGATGATGATGATGGTTTTTGTCATTATTATTTCCAGGTGATCTACATTACTTGAGCATTAAGAAATATTTGAAAATTATTTTCAGAGGCGCCATAAGGAATATGTAAGAAATCTTGGAGCACACAAGAGTTACAAGAAGAATAAAAATGTCATATTGTATTTTTCTAAAACAAGAGTATTTCAGTTTCTAGTATATAAAGTCAGGTTAACAATGGAAATCTTCACAAAAATCTAACAATTATTACTTAATTGATGAATCATTCTTTGAATATATTTACCAGGTCACTGAGAACTTGAGTGGATTCACTCTACAAAAGATGCCATGTGGAATATTTTTTCTATTTTAAAGAGATTTCTAAGCTTTTCTGAAGGCAACTGAGAAGTTTTCTGAAGATAATTTTTGCCTCAAAGGTAAGATGCAGTAGAAAAGCTTTCTTCCACAGGATAAACTTTTTCCAAATGATAATGTTGTTTTGGGGTATATTACATTAACCTCTTCAGATTACTAACTTGTAAACATAGCAATATAACAAGTTCTCTAGAAGTCTAAAAGATTTAACATATAGTCTAAATATCTAACATAAATAAGATGTAATATTTCCCAGCCTCCTTGAATGCGTCTTATTTCCTATGATAAAAATGGTCTTGCCTCCTTCAGTTCTAAGAT
Organism: Equus asinus; assembly: GCF_041296235.1. Classification (NCBI taxonomy): domain Eukaryota; kingdom Metazoa; phylum Chordata; class Mammalia; order Perissodactyla; family Equidae; genus Equus; species Equus asinus. The sequence continues at coordinate 52,195,248 of NC_091793.1, forward strand.
CTTCTATACATGGAGAACATAGCTGATAATACTTTCAATTATATTGTACAGCTGCCAAGTATTTAAGAAAGTAGTGAACACATTCTCAAACCAATGGATTTGAAAGGAATATGTATAAACACACGTGCAAGAAAGACTCTAAGATAGCCCCAACCATCCCTGTCTCCTGGTATTCATGACCTTGTGCAACCCTCTCCCCTTGAGTGTTATGGGACTGAGAACTTGCTTCTAACCAACAGAATACAGCAAAGGTGATGGGATGTCACTTCTATGATTAGCTTATGTGACATTATGATATTTATCTAGCTAAGAGTCTCTCTCCCTTACTGGTTTTGATGAAGCAAGCGGCCATATTGGGAAAGCCACAAGGCAAGGAACTGAAGATGACCTCTGACTGACAGCCAGCAAGAAGCTTAAGCCTTCAGTGTAACAATCCACAAAAAGTGAATGTTTTCAATGACTACCTCAGTTTGAAAGGAGATTTGTCCCAAATCGAGCTTTTAGATGAGAACCCAGTCCTGCGTGATGCTTTGATTACAGCCTTGTAGAGGATCCAGTTAAGCCATGCCTGGACCTCTAACCCACAGGAAATGGGAGATAATAAATGTAAATATGTTTTAATTAAACTTTCAGTTTTGAGATAATTATGGATTTCCACTCAGTTGTATGAAATACTACAGAGAGATACTCTCTACTTTTTGCCCAGTTTTCCCTAGTGGAAATATTTTTGCAAACCTATAGTGTAATATCTCAGAAAGGATACTGATGTTGACACAGTCAAGACACAAAAAATTTCCATCACTATAAGGATCCTTATGTTGCCCTTTTTACTATAGTTATATAATGTCTTAAAATCTGGTAGGCTGATTCCTCCTCTTTATTCATCTTTCACAAAATTGATTCACCTGTTTCACTTCCTTTGCCTTTAATATAAACTTTGGAATAATCTTGTCTATTACTACAAGATATCTTGATGGGATTTGGATAAGTATTGCATTAAATCTGTATATCAATTTGGAGAGAATTGACATCTTTACTATGTGAATCTTCCAATTAATGGAAATAATATGTTTCTCTATTTATTTAGAGTCTTAGAATTAGATTCTATGATTTTTTTATTAGCCTTCTGTCATTTTTGTCATACAAGTTCTGTACATGTTTTTCTAGATTTATACTTATCATTCTTTGTTTTTGTTTTAGTAATTCCGTCTATGTGTTAATTGCTAGTATTTATAAATAAATTTGATTTTTGTATTTTTATCTTCTATCCTGTGATGTTGGCTGAAATTCTTGTTTAAGAGTTCTTGGAACTATCTATGTAGACTATCATGTCATCTTTAAGTAGTACAGTTTTATTTCCTTTCTTTTTCTTCAATTTGTCTGATTTTTATTTCCATTTCTTATTGTACTGGCTAAAATTTCCAGTACTGTGCTAAATAAGTGTGGTGACAAAAGACATCTTTGCTTTGTTCTTGAAATTAAGAAGGAAGTATTCAATCTTTCTTTATTAAGTACCATTTTACCTGTAGGATTTGTGTAGATATTTATCAAGTTGACGAAGTTCCCCTTTATTACTAGTTTTCTGAAAGATTTTATCATAAATTACTGCTGAATTTTTTCCAATTATTTTTCTGAACTGATTTGCAAGATGACGTGGCTTTTGCTTTTAGCCTGTTAATTACCATATGACCCAGCAATTCCACTCCTATGTATATATCCAAAAGAATTGAAAACAGGTGTTCAAATAAAACTTCTACATGAATGTTTCTAGCAGCATTATCCACATTAGCCAAAGGCGGAAACAACCCAAATGTTAACCAACAAATGAATGGATAAACATGTGGTGTATCCATACAAGGGAGGGTAATTCAGCTATTAAAAAGAATGAAGTACTGATACATGCCACAACATGAGTGAACCTTGACAACATTGTGATAAGTGAAAGAAACTAGTCACAAATGACTACATATTACAGTAATTCATTTATAGGAAATATCCAGAATAGGCAAGTCCATATAGAGAAAGAAAGTAAAATAGTGGTTTCTTAGTGCCCAGAGGATAGGGAAGTAGGGGATAATAGCTAAATGACTTGGGGTTTCTCTTTGTGGCAATGGAAGTGTTCTAGAATTGGTTGTGGTGATGGTTGTACATATCTGTGAGTATACTAAAAACCATTGAATTGCACATTTGAAATGGATGAATTGTATGGTAAGTGAATTAAAAATCAGTAAAGCTGTTCTTAAAAAGTGAATGTGATTAAATTATACAGTATCATATTGGTAAATAAACAATGCCGTCTTAAAAAACAAAGAAACAAAAGGGAACTGACGAAACTCACAACCACATCTTTCTGTAGGTCCTGAGTTCCTTGCCCTATCCACCTTCTTCTCTCCACCTTTCAGTCTTTTCTGTCGCTTTATGGATAATGGCCAAGGATTTTACTTTTATTTAGCAGAAGGGACAGGGAAAAATACATCTACTCCATCTTACTGGAGGTAGAATTCCCCATTGCGTGTTATTTTAAGCAAATAAATTTGTAGTAAGATTGTTATGCAACAACAAATAATACATGTAATTGTATGTGCGTCCATTAAGTACCAGGAGGTAAATATTTACCACAGAGCACTACTGTGAGCATTAAATACATAATATCAATAAATTTATAATAACATACAAAGCTCACCTATTTCCCAGCTTTACATAGTGGCAGAGCACAAATAGATGAGAGTTCTAATCCCTGCTCCTCCAACTATTTAAAGTATCCACTAACCATGTTTCTAAACCCCACTGGCATGTTAGAATCACCTGAGGAGGTGTAAAGAATTACAAATCCCTCAGGAAAGACTGATTAAATAAGAATATCTGGGCATGGATTCCTTGAGTCAATATTTTTAAAAACATGTCACGCAATTCTGATGGTCAGTAAGTTTTAAGAACCACTCCTCTAAATCTCTCTGAAATTTTCTTCTTCTGAAAAATGAGGAGAATAATGGGAGAATAATAAGACAATGATGTCTGTGCCACAATTTGCTGTAAGACATGAATAACTTAGTCTAAATCAAGTTCCAAGTACAGTACCAGAATTTTCATGTAGCAGGAGTACATGTTTTGTAACCAGGTTGATGATTATCTGTACCACTTCTTAGGTCTGGCACTGATCAAATCAAACAAGCTTTGAGCCTCAGTTTCCTCATTTCTAAGCTGGAGGAAACCATAACTAATTCATGAAGTTAAGACAAGGATGAAATTGGATAACATATATAAAGGCACTTTACATATTGTAGGTCCATTAGTTCCCATACCTTCTTCCTTAAATGTTTCTGCAAAGTACAAATGAAATCATCCTTCCATATTACAAAGTTTCATATGGAATTTTAAATATTAGGAATAAAAAAAGACACCTTATATTGGTCCAGCCCTCTGGATGCTATTGATATTTCTTTGACCTCTTCTAGGCCTGGTCACTGGTGTAGTATGGTTTTCCGAGAAAGAAGTTGCACAATTTGCCTCGTTAAGGAAAAAGTTGGTTGATTTTTCAGTCATCAATTACTGGAATTTCCTTATTACTTCTTCCATACTATCTATTTTATCTCCTTTTCCCAAGATTTCTGCCTGACACTCTTGTCCCAGGAATCACTGAGTTCAAAGAGCCAAGATGTCATCCCCAAGATGTCTCTTCTGACCTTCTAGAATTGTTGTGCAATTAAAAGATGTTGTCTTGTATCTGTAAAATTGAGACTGTCTCCCCAAAGTTAGCAGCCTAGTATGATTTCTAGGGTATGCAATAGAAGAATTCTCAGACTCTCTCTGCATTATCTATCCTTTATTTTAACCTCATGAAATTTGTTCAGAATCCACGAAAGTGGGTTATACTGTAGTACATGTGAAACAGACTTCTGAGGATCTGAAAGATGTAATGCAAATCCCACAATTGCCCTGTTCACTATCTATATAGTATATATAATACACATATGCATAGTATATATATATGTATATTTCATAACTCACAGATTCAACGTTTTGACTCAGTAAACATAATGGTTACCCAAATTTCCACCAATCTGAAGGTTTGGTTGAGTGCAGAAATCAATCGTTCATTTTTGGAACTTTACAAAATTCCTCTCTTCCTGGTGTCGTTAAACTATAAAACATTACTTGATCTGTTGTTTTATCTTCAGACATCAGACCAGTGAAAGCATGACTAGATTCTAGAGGCCAACATTTGGGATTACACACTACACCAAATCAGCAGTTGAAATAACCCACTAAACCCATTACGAGAGCTCCAAAGACAAAACCCCTCAGTCTGCAACAAATAGACTTAATATAAAATGACAAAAGAAAATCTAGTGCCCAAAGGAAAACAAGTAACATTTTCTCTTTAAGAGTACCATTAGAATAACTATGTCACATTGTGAAAGTAAGACAATAAAATGGCTTGTTTTAATAAGCTATTGCCAAGATATTTTAGGAAAAGAATATTTTGTGACAACAGAACTGAGTCATACATAAGTACAGATTATATTTTCTAAACAGATTCTTTTGGTGAGGGTCTGAGTCTCATTTTTGGCCAATTTTTAAATACTTTCTTACAAAAGAACTATTTTTAACTGAGTCATGATATTTTTTTCATCCTCAAAAGTAGTTTTGTGGGATCAGGTTTGGAAAGGCTGAAAATAGATGGATCGGATACTAACAAAAGCATGTAGCTAAAGGACAAAGATGGCTAGCATTTAAAGTAGTGATTTAGGGTTCCAGGATTTCTGTTGACTTCTTTACCTTGAAAAACTCTAAGCCTTTTCATTTTCTTGAATCTAAACAGAAGCAAAATGGACTCTCAACTATTCCAATCTAAACTAAGGTCCTATTTTCCTACTAAAAAGTACTATTAACTCTCCTCTGAGAAAGATAGGTTACATAAGAGACAAATAAATAAGACTCCATTTAGAGGACCCTAAGAGTGCATACAATGAACACAAAAATCAATGTGAGCCCCTTTGACAGCTGAAATTAGATGTCTCATAGGTTTTGCCGGCTTCATAGAGCATTGTATATTTTCAAGGTACTCTCTCTGCCTTTGTGCTCCCTTATCTTCTTTTGCCTCTCTTGTTAAAAATACAATTTTGCCCTTTTGCTAACATTTTATGGGCTCAGGGATTTTCTTTTAAGACCTGGCCACAAAACCTTGAATTGGTGGCAACAGCGTTGCTAACAGCAAATTAACCTGGAAGAATATGCACTTCGGGGTTATTCAATAACGCGTTACCATCTAGACAAAAATGAACAAAGACTACAGAGAGTTGTCTGGAAGAAACAAATGTCTTGTGATTTTGCAGAATCAGTGGCATTCTCATGTCTAAAGATATAGTATTGAAATGTGAGGCACAGGTTTAAAGTTAGAAGGGGGGATGGGAAACTAGTTAGCTAGCTGGTTCAAATCAGGTTTCTTAGGGACAAGGGAAAACTACAGGAGTAAAGCAGTACCACTTATTAAACACATGGACAAAGAAACCTCTACTTAATAAAATATCTTAAATACTAGATGTGATTTGCTGAAGTTTTTATACCTTACTCTGAGAGTTGATTTTATTTTTAAGGAAGAATTAAGAAAATCCTTAATTTCGGGCAATAATTTTTCTTTTACACAAATGGCATGGCTTACAACAAACTTTGAGGCCCTCCTCTAATCTCTCATTTAAAATCCAACCCCTCATCCCCAACGCAGCATTCTGCTTTACCTTAACTTGCTCTACTTTTCCTTTTTGTACATTCTAACATAATTACATAATTTACATATTTTTTAGGTTTATTGTTTATTGAAGATCTCCTCATACTAAAATATAAAATCTACAAGAGTGAAGGTCTTCGTTTTGTCCATTGGTGTATCTCAAGAATGTAGAATAATGCCTAGCAGCACATTTTTAGTGAATGAACGAATGAATGAATGAATGAAAAGTACTATGATATGTATCAGTCAGGATCTTTGTTTCCTGCCACATGGAAATCAGTCCACTGGGAGCTGACTTAGCTTTTAGTGTTGGCTTACATTTTATCTCTGTATTAGCTATTTGCCATAATTTACTCTTCCTGCCTTCATTTTACAGACATAAAATCTATGGTTTGAAAAATACTCCATTTTCTCCCAGTCTCAAATGAATTATGCAATAAAACCAGAAACAGACTGTGGACCATATAGCAGCACTATTATATATATATGTTGCAATACAGTGTTAAATACTGGAAAGATTTATCCAACCAAAAGTCTCTATTCTTTAAATAAAGAACAAATAAAAAGAAGAAAAAGGAAAAAGAAGGAGTGGGTTTATATCATTTTCCATTGGCTTAGTGAACTGACAGGATAAAATATTTAAATGATTTTTAAAAATTTACATATAAAAATCAACCCCACAGATCTAGAGAGAGCTTGTGTCTCACTGCCAAAGTTCTGAACTTCAATATAGAGGAATGGCAGATTTCTGTTTAGAAAATGATTCTTCGTGACATTTCAGTGAGTTGTCAAATCTATAACCTCCATTTTTTGAACTGTTGCTGTAGGACAGATGCCTTTCCTGTGGGGGTTATACCTCTGTGAGGGTTTAAAAAAAGGAAGGGTGAGCTTTCTGCACACGGCACCATTATTCACTGAAGAAGGTTATTTTCATGCTAAATCATCTGCACAAAACCATATGGTTAGAAGAAAATAGACTGCTAGCCAATATAGAGCATCTCCAGAGGGCACTAGACTGGCATTAGATGCCTGCTGATTTGTTTGCTATTTGAATAGATGCATTCCTTTCCTTGGCTCATTGAAGGAAACTGTGATTTGGAATAATAATTCCACTTTGAAAGATAGAATAGAACAGAATGTCTTCAAATAAGAAATACTTCCCAGTATACATATTCATATTTTATTCTGTTTTCAAGGTGTTATCTAATGCCATTTGTTCACCTTTGCCTCAGAAATGATATAAATCCCTTTCAATTCATCATAATATATGTGATAGGCTGAATTGTATCCCTTCCCTCAAAATTCATATGTTGAAGATCTAACCCCATTACCTCAGAATGTAACTGTATTTGGAGAGTTTGCTGTTGTTGTTAGTGCCATCGAGCAGATTCCAACTCTTAGCCATCTTGTGTACAGCAGAGTGGAACCCTGTCAGGTCTTTTTGGGCCATCCTTTCACCTTCCAGCGCTATATCAGACAATGCTCCTCTGCTATTCATAGGGTTTTCTTGGCCAATTTTTTTGAATGGGTGACAGGTCCTCCTTCCTAGTCTGTCTTAGTCTGTAAGACTCCACTGAAACCTGTCCGCCGTAGGTGACCCTGTTGTATTTGAAATCCTGGTGGCATAGCTTTCAGCATCACAGCAACATGCAGTTACTACAATATGACAACTGACAGATGTGTGATGTGGTTCCCTGACCAGGAAACAAACCCAGGGCCACAGTGGTGAGAGTGCTGAATAGACCACCAGGGTTTGCATATTTGGAGATAGGGTCTTTAAAATGGGAATTAAATTAACGTGAGGTCATTGCAATATGTCCTAATCCAATATGCCTTGTGTCCTTATAAGAAGAGGAAATTTGGACAGACAAGTACAGAGAGAAAATCATGTGTAGATATAGAGAAAAATGGCCATCTACAACCCAAAAAGAGAGGCCTCGAACAGATCATTTCCTCAGAAGGAACCAGCTCTGCAGACATCTTGATCTTGGACTTCTAACCTCCAGAAATGTGAGAAAATAAAATTCCTGGTGCTTAGATTACCTAGTTTGTGGTACTTTGTTATGACAGCCCTAGCAAATTAATATAACACATAAGAATCCAAAAACTGTCTCTTCTGGAATTGAGGATAACCAGCAAACTGATGGAGGACAGGAGATTTCTGCTCCCATAAAGATGGAAATAATCAGAGCCCACTATCTTTGTGGGAAAATGTCTCTATTTAGGGATAAAGATAAACATAATATTAAACATACAAGAATTTTAGAGAAATAATAATGATAAATACAAAACAACTAATGTTTGTAATGTACTTTTGCTAACACTCTTGTTGAAGGTGACCCATCTTGTGAAGTGGGTTTGTAGGGTTCTGTGTGCAGGTTGGCTTATCCAATGCACACAGCTGGGACTTCAGTCCAAGTCCTTTAACTTTACTTCTTATTGTGTCACAATGTCACCTCTGTGTGCTAATTTCATTTGGGTTTAACTTCTTTTGTGTTAATTGCTTTTAATGAAGGAAGCCCAATTTTTCTTTTTTTTACCATGGTAAAGACCAAGTTTCTTTTAGGCAATGGAAATACTGACAATCAGGATGTGTATTAGGTGAGTTCTTTTTAATTGCCAATAATTTTAAATTATTAATTATTTTGTTCTTAGATGACAATTAATTCAGTTCCTGAAAACATTAAGATCACACAGCCTTGTGAGTTTGCACTCTATGTTTTAAAATTGATGGCCAAATGTGTTACTCACTATTTTAGAGCATCTAAGATATAAGAGAGAAATACTTCAATTATCTAAGCAGAACCCAGTCACTTTCAGCATGATTATTGCCACATTTATTGTTATGGGGTAAGAACTGATTTATTTCAATTTTTGTTATTTTCTATATTGTTGTGTAATGAGAATTAATGTTTAGGATGAGGGAACTGTAAATTTTCTAACATCAAATAGCGAATTATATCAAATAAGCCTATTTACCAGTCAAGAAATTGGAGATACATGTTTCCATTATATTTTTGACCAAAAACATTGAAATAAATAACACTGTGTGTTTTTATATAGTATTTATCACTTTCTACTTTCACTATAGTTTTGTATGTACATGTTTTACCCTCATGATTTGTAAATTCTTGAAATCAAGATTTGTATCTCATTCATTTTGCAACCTCATTGTGTCTTCTTTATAGTATATGTTCAATAAATAATAATTCACAAATGAATGAATTAAACTCAAAATAGTTTTCTTTGTATAACTCAGACATTAAAAATATGAATTAAATCAGATAATCCACTAAGCAATTACAGTCATGTGCCACATAATGACATTTCAGTCAACAACAGACAGCATATATGACAGTAGTCCCATAAGATAAGTATCACATAGCTAGGTGTGTAGTGGGCTATATCATCTAGGTTTGTGTAAGTACATTCTATTATGTTCACTCAATGAGAAAATCACCTAACAACACACTCTCAGACCATATACCCATTGTTAACCAACACTTGACCGTATTTTATAGCAAAGAAAACTTGTGTATCAAAATTAGAGTATTTATACCTCAGTCAGATTCTAAACCAATGAAGTACTAAGATATGTAGGGTCTTTTTCATTTGTATTAAATAGACTTTTTTAATATTAATTTATGAATGGTGTTTATCAAATTTTCATGGAATAAAAAAGTTTTCTCCCTTAAAATCTCTGCATTTGTTCTCTGGCTTAAGAAACTGAAGTCCATTAGTCTAGCTTATTTATGCCATCACCTTGGCCCATAGGACTCCCCTGGGATATCTGGAAAGTAACCATTCTCCCCCACTGTTTCAATTAGCACTCTAGAACACTCATTATCTTGAGTAGAAACCATCCTTGAAACCGCATCACCCTTTAGCTTGAAGTATATTTTTTGACTGTTCAGAGATAAAAGGTTTAGGACTTTTACTGAGGGACTCATATCGGGATGAAAATTACAAGTGGAGGAAGACCTTAGCCAAGACATTGAGAGACAGTGTTCACTGGTCCCTCCTGATGCTTAGCAAAATAATAAAGTCCACATATTAGGGCACAGCTGAGGTTAAAATGTTGGGAACACACGTTGCCAGCTCTCCAAATAAGAGTCTCATTCCTAAGCTATCCCCTTCATCAGCTCAGGTTACAAGACCTACTTTCTCACTCTGCCTCCGCTTGAGTTGAGAAAAGTACAAACATTTCTTTAAGCTTTCCTCATTTGACTATGTGGCTCCAGCCACCAGTCAATAAGGTTTATGGAGCCTCTTTTGTGTGAAGAGCCTGTATTGCTGTGCTGTGTATCAGCACAAAAGAATGGAGGAAAATTACCTTTGCCTTCGAAGATCTCCACATACGAGGAACCTAGGGAAGACGTTAATTCCTGCATCACTTAATTATTTTATTGGACTGTACAGAGGAAGACACAGAAATTAATATGAATAAGTCCCACCAAAGCCACTTTCTTCTTATGATTTGAGTGTACTGTAATGACAAAGAAACATGGGATAAAATAAGGATCCTTAGCTCACACAAATTGGCCTCATTTTTAGGCAAGTGCCCCACATGAATTTGAAAACACACACCATTTACTGAAAGGTGACCTTATTAGGAAAATTAGCAACTACGTGCTGTAAAGGCATGAAATGTATAATAAAATGATTCTGAAAATATCGTAGTGTAGGCTTCAAATTTTCAGGCAGAGGCTGCTTGATTAAAGCAGGTGAAATCAAAGGTTTATCAAAATCTCATCTTTTAAGCAAACAATTGTTTTAACAGAAAGATTTGCAGGAATTCTTATCAAAATGTTTTATCTTCCATTAAAATTTTATTGGGGATTTTTGTGTTCGTTCGTTTGTTTTTTCTGTTTCCTGAAATCTCATCTGCTGTGGGAAGTACAGTGTTTTGATAAAGACAATGTGCAGCAGCTCACTGGGAGAAGAAAGCCAATTTCTAGAACCATTTTGTGATAACTTTAATCTCTCTTAATATCCTTTCCCTTCCAATGTTTTTTATGATCGATAAATAAGTTTCTCAGTGTTCCTGAGATTGATTGGTTTTATCACAGGCAAGAAGTTTATTCTACCTACGTTCACTGAGTGCTATCCTCAACACAATTCTTGCAGTCATTTCCCCTTGCTCTTTCTACTCTTTTTTTCATGAAGCAATTTAGGGGAAAGGGAAAAAATCTAGACTAAAGGTGATTAAGAACTATGACAGGAAATTCTTTGCTAAATATTGACCTCTGGATAGTAGAGGGGTAGCTAAAGTTGAGTTTCCGGCTACACAAGAGTCAGAAACTTTCATATAAGTGAGAGGGAACACCTAATTTGTTACACCTATAGAGTACCAAATAATCAATGCATCCTATTAAAACTGATTTTTTTTTAAAGATTTTATTTTTTCCTTTTTCTCCCCAAAGCCCCCGGTACATAGTTGTATATTCTTCATTGTGGGTCCTTCTAGTTGTGGTATGTGGGATGCTGCCTCAGCATGGTTTGATGAGCAGTGCCATGTCTGCGCCCAGGATTCGAATCAACAAAACATGGGCCGCCTGCAGTGGAGCGCGTGAAATTAACCACTCAGCCATGGGGCCAGCCCCCTATTAAAACTGATTATTAATAGGTCATACTTTTACTGACCTCTATTTTAGTGAAATAAAACTATTAAGCTTTTGTCCTTTCTATGTGGAGTTATGAGAGGTTAAAATAGCAATGGCTTTCCACTAGAGAGATATTTCTTCTAAATAATCTACAATAGTGTTCCCTGGGACATTTTCTCTTGAAGTATTCAGCTACTGCAAACAAAGAGAGCTGGGAATTGGAGCAGACCAGGGTGCTGTAGTGTGTGAAGAAGGAGTGGGTGGTAATTTGATTAGGAAGTCAGGACAGTCAGTTCTGAAACAAACGTTATTTCACAAAAGAACCACATTAATGGACCAAAAGGAAAAAGAGGAAAATAATGATAGGTTCTGTAGTTAATGTTAATGGCAGTTTTATTACTTTGAAGGCAAGATTAACTAACTTTATAAAACATACTCTGATGTCTTATTAAAAAGATTTTTAATTATTTTAGGACACTTTATGCATGTATAGACTCAGACACTGATTGAGGCTCTACATGAAGCTCACTGTATTTTCTTCTGAAGGAAGGGGAAATATTTTGTTTCTTGAATTTGAATTTCTGTGTCTTTCATGCCAGAGAGCTTATTCTAAGTTCTCACTTTAGGATAATATAGATGTACTCATGATTAAAAATCAGAGATTTATTTCTCTCTGTGGGTAGAGAGTTGACTGGAAACATTCACTAATTCAACAAATACATATTTAGCTTTTTCTGGGTTTTAGGCACACACAAAGTTGAGGGAGGTTACAAAGTGCTATGGAACTGAGAGGATAAACAAAGAAAAAATAGTTCTTCATGGAGAAATTAGCAAAGGTTTCATTGAGATAGTAGCCCTTGAATTGGGCCTTAACATTTGGACAAAATTTAAATGAGACGAATTGGGAGGAAGAACTTTGGACAGAATGATAACATTAACAAGAACCCAGAGGAGTAAGAATGCAGGTGTGTTCCTTGAGACTGAATAATCTAGTCTGATTAGATAGCAGAGTGTGGGAAAAAGAAGACAGAAAAGGCAACTTGATAAAAAATCATGCACGTTCTTGAATACCAAGCTAAGGAATTTGGACTTTATTCCTCAAGCAATGATTGAGAATGAGAACTACTCTATACTGCATGCATTGTATAGTTTCCAAAACCAATTCTTTACCTATGCTCTATCATTTAATTTCCTCATCAGCCCCATAAGGTAAGCAATTTACATACAGGAGTCTGTAAATGGCATTCAAGCAGGTCTCATTCCTAAGCTCTTTCATCTATACGATCTCTTTGTGGTCATGAACAACTTTCAGAACCTCATCAAAGCTATGAACTTCTTCACAGAATAATGCATAGCACATCTATACACAAAAATTTTCTTACAAAGTGATGTCAGCATCATGACAGAGTGAGCTCTCCCTGTAAACTCTCCCCTCTAAGATACAATGAAAGAACAGTCACATTCCAACAGAGGACATACACACAACACAAAAGACATCTGAAAGACCCATGCAGCCATAGATCTGAAGGTGGAGGTGCTAGAGCACCCCACCCCGAGGAAGTGGAACGAGGTAAGATTCTCTTCCTCCCAAAGGGCAGTGACCCAGGGACTGCACACAGCTCCAAGAGGAAAGGGTGGAGGGGTGGCCCTCTTCAGGAGCACCATCACTCTCCAAAGTTCCTCACAGCCTAGGGGAAAGCCTCATACAGAGGTGAATAGCTATTGTTGGGGTGTCTTCATCAAGCTACCACCTCAGGAGAGCAGATAGCGAGGACACAGCAAGAAGCCCCCAAGATCACGCAGGAGAAAGAAAGCACCCCTCCCCCACACCTGGCACTCCCAGTTAAAAGCAGTGGCTGGGAGCTGAACTGTGGATCACAGTGGGCTCAGAATACACAGCTCTTGATATCCATCCAGTGGCAGCAGGTGGAAGTGGCAATCAAATACTACCATTATGTGAAAGCACAAATCCATGCTCTCTAGCAGTATGAAAAAATACATTAAATCTCCAGTCCAGAAGAAAAATGACAAGTACCCAAAAATCAATACTTAGGGCACAGAAACCTATAATCTAAATGACAAGAATTCAAAATGGCTATCATAAAAGAAATCAATGAGTTATAAGAAAATGCAGATAGACAGTTCAATGAATTCAGGAACTTATTCACAAAGGAGACTGAAACTATAAAAAGAACCAATCAGAAATATTGGAGATGAAGGGGTCGGCCCGGTGGCACAGTGGTTAAGTGTGCCCGTTCTCCTTCAGCGGCCTGGGGTTCGCCGGTTTGGATGCCAGGTGCAGACATGGCACCACTTGGCACGCCATGCTGTGGTAGGCATCCCACATATAAAGTAGAGGAAGATGGGCATGGATATTAGCTAAGGGCCAGTCTTCCTCAGCAAAAAGTGGAGGATTGGCAGCAGTTAGCTCAGGACTAATGTTCCTCAGAAAAAAAAATAGAAATATTGGAGATGAAAAACACAATGGCTGAGATAAATAAGAATATGGATTCTCTGAATAAGGGATCTGATATTATGGAGGAATGAATCAGCAATATTGAGGATAGAAATATAGAAATGCTTCAGATGGAGGAGGAGAGAGAACTAAGACTAAAAGGAAATGAAGAAATTATCTGAGAAATATCTGACTCGATTAGGAAATGCAACATAAGGATTATAGTTATTCCAGAGTGAGAAGAGAAGGAGAATGGAGCAGAAAGCTAGTTAAAAGAAATACTAGCTGAGAACTTCCAAGTCCTGGGGAAGGAGCTGGAAATGCAAGTGAAAGAAACCAATAGATGTTCTAACTCTATCAGTGTGAAAAGACCTACTGCAAGGCATATAATAGTGAAGCTGGCAAAAGTCAATGACAAAGAAAAAACACTAAGGGCAGCAAGGCAGAAGAAAATAACCTACAAAGGAACCCCTATCAGGCTTTCAGTGGATTTCTCTGCAGAAACATTATAGGCTAGGAGAGACTGGAATGACATATTCAAAACTCTAAAAGACAAAAACTTTCAGCCAAGAATGCTCTATTCACAGAAAATATTCTTCAGATATAACAGAAAAATAAAAACTTTCCCAGATAAACAAAACCTAAGGGAATTCATCACCACAAGACCCCCCTACAAGAAATCCTCAAGAAGGTCATCATACCTGAAAAAAAAAAAAAAAAAAAAGAAAGAAAGGGGTTACAAAGCCCTGGGAAAGAAGGTAAATAGGTAGACACAATCAGAAAATTGCAGCTCTCCATCAGAACAGGTTAGCAGAAACTCAAATTTTAACATTAAAGATAAAGGTAAGGAAAACACCAAAAATAAACATAATCCTGTCACTTTAACCACAAACTCACAATACAAGATGGAGTAAGATGTGACGAAAACAACTTACAAGGGGAAGGGGCAACGGATGGAATCAGCTTAGTCAAGGAAATAAGAGGTTATCAGAAAATGGATTCTCCCATCTATGAGATTTTTCAAAAAAAAACCCTATGGTAACCACTAAACAAATAAGTAGAAGAGAGACACAAATAATAAATAAGGAGAAAACTAAGAAAACTGGCATAGGAAACTACCTAACCAAACTGGTAGTCTGAAATACATGGGATGAGAAACAGAAAATGCAGAAAAACCAGAAAATGAGTGATGAAATGGCATCTTTAAGCCCTCATATTTCAATAATCACTCTAAATGCAAATGGATTGAATTCTCCAATCAAAAGACACAGAGTGGAGGGATGGATTAAACAACATGATCCAACAATATGCTGCATCCAGGAAACACATCTCAGCTCCAATAACAAATACAGGGTCAGAGTGAAGGGATGAAGGGTGATACTCCAAGCTAATGGCAGACAAAACAAAGCAGGTATTGCCATACTTATACCAGACAAAGTAGACTTCGAGATAAAACAGGTAAAGAGAAACAAAGAGGGGAAGAATATAATGATAAAAGGGATACTCCACCAAGAGGGCATAAGACTTATAAATATATATGCACTCAACACTGGAGAACCAAAGTACATAAAGCAACTATTAACAAACCTAAAAAAGAGATACTAACAACAACACAATAACAGTAGGGGACCTCAACACTCCACGTACATCAATGGATAGATAATCCAAACAGAAAGTCAACAAAGAAATTGTGGAATTAAATGAAAAACCAGACCAGATGGACTTAATAGATATATACTATCTATATCTATATCTATATCTGTATCTATAGCTATAGCTATATCTATCTATCTATATATATATATAATACTACAAAACTAGAAATCAACTACAAGAAAAAAGCTAGGAAAGTGACAAACGTGGAGACTAAATAACATGCTACTGAACAACCAATGAATCATTGAAGAAATTAAAGGAGAAAGCAAAAAATATCTGAAGACAAGTGAAAATGAAAACATACCATACCAACTCATGTGGGATGCAACAAAAGCAATCCTCAGAGGGCTATTCATCGCAACAGAGGCCCACCTTAACAAACAAGAAAAATCTCAAATAAGCAACCTCAAACCACACCTAACAGATCTAGAAAAAGAACAAACAAAGCCCAAAGTCAGCAGAAGGAGAGGAATATTAGAAATCAGAGCAGAATTAAATGAAATTGAAACAAAAACAAAACAGTAGAAAGGATTAATGAACCTAAGAGCTGGTTCTTTGATAAAATAAACAAAATTGACAAACACTTAGCCATACTTACTAAGAAAAAAGAAAGAAGACTCAAATAAATAATATTAGAAATAAAGAGGAGAAATTACAAAAGATACCACAGAAATACAAAAGATTATAAGAGAATACAATGAAAAACTATATGCCAACAAATTGGGCAATCTAGAAGAAATGGATAAATTCTTAGATGCTTACAACCTCCCAAAGATGAATCAAGAAGAAATAGAGAGTCTAAATAGACCAATCCCCAGTAAGAGCTTGAAACAGCAATCAGAAACCTCCCAAAATATAAAATTCCAGGACCAGACAGCTTCTCTGGAGAATTCTACCAAAAATTCAATGAAGATTTAATACTTAGACTGTTCAAACTATTCCAGAACATTGGGTTAGATGGAACACTTCCTAACACATTCTACAAGGCCAACATCACCCTGATACCAAAGCCAAGAAAAACACACAAAAAGGAAAATTACAGACCAATATCACTGATGAACATAGATGCAAAAATCTTCAACAAAATATTGGCAACCCAAATACAGCAACACGTCAAAAAGATCATACACCATGATCAAGTGGGATTTATACCAGGGATACAAGGATGGTTTAACATCTACAAGTCAATCAATGTGATATACCACATTAACAAAATGAGGAACAAAAACCACATGATCATCTCAATAGATGCAGAGAAAGCATTCTACAAGATCCAACATACATTTATGATAAAAACTCTTAATAAACTTGGGTTAGAAGGAATGTAGCCCAACATATTAAAGGCCATATATGACAAACCCACAGACAAGATCATACTCAATGGGGAAAACCTGAAAGCTATCCTTCTGAGAACAGGAACAAGAGAAGGATGCCCACACTCACCACTCTTATTCAACACATTCTGATTCTGGCCAGAGCAATTAGGCAAGAAAAAGAAAGAAAAGGAATCCAAATAGGAAATGAAGAAGCGAATCTCTCACTGTTTGCAGACGACATGATTTTATGTATAGAAAACCCTAAAGAATCCATTGGAAAACTACAAGAAATAATCAACAACTACAGCAAAGTTTCAGGACACAAAATCAACTTGCAAATATCTGTTGCATTTTGGGGCTGGCCCAGTGGCACAGCAATTAAGTTTTCATGCTCCACTTTGGCAGCATGGGTTTCGCCAGTTTGGATCCCAGGTGCAATCTAGGCACTGCTCCTCAGGCCATGCTGTGGCAGGCATCACACATATCAATTAGAGTAAGGTGGGCATGGATGTTAGTTCAGGGCCAGTCTTCCCCAGCAAAAAGACAAGGATTAGCAGTGGATGTTAGCTCAGGGCTACTCTTACTCAAAAAAAAAAAAAAATCAGTTGCATTTCTATACTCTATTATGAACTGGCTGAAAGAGAACTCAAGAATACACTTCCATTTACAATCACAACAAAAAGAATGAAATATCTAGGAACAAAGT
Source organism: Equus asinus (assembly GCF_041296235.1). Taxonomy (NCBI): domain Eukaryota; kingdom Metazoa; phylum Chordata; class Mammalia; order Perissodactyla; family Equidae; genus Equus; species Equus asinus. Next base: position 52,212,712 of record NC_091793.1, read on the forward strand.
TAACCAAGGAGGCGAAAGACTTAAACAATGAAAACTATAAGACATTACTGAAAGAAATATTTAAAAAAATTGTTTTTGCACTTTTGGGGTATTCACTAATTCTTATTTTCACTCCCTGTTAGAAACTCTTGCATCATTCAAAGATATCGCTCAGTGAAAGAATGAATTTCTTTCTAACTCCATGATCCAGTAATATTTCAATATAATATATCAGAGAATGTTAAAGAAGTAAGTTATTGAACGAGGTCTTACTTTTTCTTTTTCTATAGATACGAAGAGAGTATGTAAATTAAATGACTAGCTAAAACAATGTAATAATTTCACCCTAAATTTGGAAATGTTTCTCTTATAAAATAAGAACAATAGATCAGAATCCACACTAACCCACAATCATTTAAGTCCTTTTGAATTTTAGTTTCACTAGCTTTTGGTCTATTTGTCTTAATAGTTTATTTAATACTATCTCACTTTCAGAAACTCAAATATCATGTTAACTTTACCAGTATCTTCCAATTCAAGTATCAACATTTTCATCAATTGAGAATAGAGGACAAGGCTTTAGGGAAAAAATATGTAAATCTCAATTCCAAATCCATACTTAGTATGTGAACCTGAGCACAATACACCTTCATTAAGCCCACAAAAATCTTTCAGATTCTTCCCTTTAAAACTGGGATGATAATAATTATTCTCTTCCTTAAAAGGTTATTATATCTACAAAATGTTTATAATAAATAAAATAGCATATAATTCAAACCAAAAGATTCAAGAAAGCAAAATGTTCACCCATTGTACTAAAGACAAATTAGCTACTGCAGATTAGATGCTCACGAGCTGGTTTGATGGTTTGAAATAAGTTTTATTTCATGCAAAGCAAGATAAGGAATAACTGTTCTAATGAGAGTCATTCTCTAAATCTGAAATCGAGGATAACAAGATGAGACCCTGCTTTGATAACTTTGGACATTTTGGCAAAAGGAGATAGTTATCTGTCCTTTCCACAACTCTGCAGGGAAGATAAGCCAGAAAGAAAGTATGACAGTTGATATTTTGCACAGAGATGATTTAATAGACATTTGAAAAATTAAAAGTAAATAAACAGGGTACCATTTTCCTCATACTACATTGTATATGTACAGGTCTGTTGTTATTATTATTATTATTTATTTTGGTCTCTGAGCTCTTAAGAGTAGAGATTCATGTCTCATATATGTTGTTATAAGTCACCAACAACCTAGCTATGTTCCATAAATATATGATAAGATAAAAAGTGGTACAAACATTACAGCAATAAAATGAAGTCCATGGTGACTTAACTTCTCACGTGTGCTCTTCAATTTCTTTTGGCTCTGATTCAAATTTTCAGGACCTCTGAGCTTCTCCCCAATCAGCAGCTCTTTCCATATACCTAAGGACTGCCCTGACCTTCAGGTCCAGCACTTACAAACACTCCCTAATTCTTATCAACTAATTGGCAGCTATTACTAGTGCTGAATTTACGAAGCACAACAAAGCTTCCTACTCCATCAAGTAGTGAAAAATATATAGAAATAAACTGATCAACTTTAACATTATGCCCCAATTCCATGAAGATCAGGAAATGAGTAAAGGCTTATGAATCCAGAACTGGAGAGGGAGTTTTCCCAGAGAGCGCTCATACAGATCACTTGGGACCAGAATATTAATGCTGAGCTACCTAAAGTGATTTCCATATGATAATTGGAGAAGTAGGAGAACATGTTCTTCCAAATGTGAATAAGTTTCTCCCAAATTTCCCAATGTTGGGCATGGCTGTGTAAAAATATATTGATGATTGATTAAGAAATGTTTATAAAAGTATGTAAATTCTTCACAGCTCCTCCTGCAATTGTTATACCAAATATTTATGGCAAAGGATCAGAAACTCCTGTGAAATTATCTCCCTATTTATTTCTCTTCAAAATAAATATTATCTCTATATAATCCATTTTCTAATCCAAAAATATAATGGTCTACAGTAAAATTCTGTTATAATAAATAATTGTGCCTAGCTTTTAGCTGATCTGGCACAGAAATGTGCCAGAAATTGGTTTTAAAACTATAAAGTCATCAGCTCCTTTTTAGTTCTTATCTCCTGACCTGAGGGAGATACATAATTTCTGAAGTAGATAATATTATTGTTCACACATATTTGGTGCCCCTTTTTAGAGCCCTCCTTGTAGAGGATGTTACACCTCCACCCTGTTTAACAAATTTGGCCATGTGACTTGCTTGGGCCAATGAAATGTGAGCAGGATGCCATGCATCACTTCTGAATCAAAGTTTAAAAGTGAGTGTGTGGTTTGTGTGTTCTTTATTTCCTTTGACAACTCAATCAACGGGCAGTGTTTCAGAGAATGGCTGCTTGATCATGGATCCTAGAGTAAAGATAATGTGGAGTAAATCCACAAGTGCCCTACAATGGACATGTAGCATGAAAAAGAAATCCTTTTTTTTTTTCTTGGTAAGCCACTAGAATTTTGTAGTTGTTGTTACCACACAATTACCTAGCCTATTAGCCTGTCTGACATACCTTCATCAATATGCACTGAAAATCGTTAAGGACTTGCTATGAGGGAGTGACTGGCCATTATTCACACATCAGAACCTCTAAAAGAATTTATTCAATAGGATCATTTATCATAAGAAATTAATTTAAACAGATGAACAAGTCACTGTTATTGTGGTCATATCACAGGACATAGAGATAGTTTTGCTTTAAAAATTCTCTTTGTTAAGCAGATTTTATCCAAGTCTGTCAAATAAAATTATCACACCCAAGTTTAACCCATGAGTTTGTATCAATGTGAGCTTTCTCATTTTACAAAGTTTTTATATAGAGAAGAAAGAGTGAAGAACATAATTGGTGAAACTACATATAATTATTCCCCTTTCTGTAAGAAGCACATAGATTTAATTTTTTTTTCCCCAACAACAATGGAAAAGCACTGCTCCCTGGTCCAATGAGAAAAATCAGATGCAGGGAAAATGTTCTTTCGTTCAAAGCCTAAATTTTCCAACTTGCTTCGCATTTTATTCTTGAAGTGCTGGTGCTGAGGAGTAATTTTACACTGTAAACAGCTCAATATTCCCTTCATTTCTGGTAGTTGCTAATGGCCTTTTATTGTGACTTATCAGAATTATTTTTTCTCTTTTCTGCTACATAATATGTCAGATAGATCATATTTAAACTAAAAGAAGGTGACTAGGTGCCACGGCAGCGATGGTGTTAAATTCTTAAAAGCACAGTCCTGCAGTGTGGACAGGAAATGTTATTAGCATCGGTAATCCTGAAAGAGAGGGAAGGGCAGGGGAGAGGGAGACAGGGACAGAGGGAGAGGAGCGACCATAGCCATAGCAATAGGCTGCCTAGTAGCCTTGGAAGGGGACTGACAGGTTTTATTTTATCACCTTTCCTGTTAAAAATATGAAGAACTTCAGCACACACTTGCAGAGAATGATTTGCAATTAGAGAAGTCTTCTTTTACATTAAAATATAGGTAGATTTTCCAGCTCAATAGGTTTTATAAAATGCCCAGCAATAAAACAGCAAATTGGACCAGATTAAGAAAACAAAAATATCAAGATACTTTCTCTGAGCTACAGAGTGGAGGCCTTAACTGTGTGCTATGTTTAAAAAGATGGTCTGTGCCACCAATAATTGTTGCCTTCTATCTTTAGATGGCAGATGATCAGTCTTCAAGAACACCATGGTGTTTGTTGTAGGTGCCCTGCGACACTGGGCGCCTCGTGTCTGACTGCAGATACATTTTGTTTTCATATCTGTAAACACAATATCTTTATTTGCAAGGTCTGTCATTCTGACTTGCCTTGAAAAATGATTTCTTCTTCAAGAGATAGTCTGTGCTCATCTTGCTCAGACACAAGTCCTCAGCAGGGGCAGCCAATGGAGGAGAGTGCTAACACCAAGAATACACAAATGTCTTCTTTTAGAAGAAGATATTTTTAGGGATCATCATTCTAAGAAAGGGGGGAGGGAAGTAGTTAGAAAACACTGTCAGTTCAATAACCCACTTCCTACCTTTTCTCTTTCCAGAAAAATAAAATATACATGAGTGAAAGATATAAAAGCAGTCAGGCACAGCGAAGCTGTTTGCCTGTTGAGCAATTAGCCTTCAGACGCTCTTCAAAAGCAGGAAGAGTGAAGGAGATTTCTTGGTCTTCAAGGAAATTATTTGAAATTACGATGATTAGAAATAAGTTTATGCAGAAAAGAAGTTAAGCTTCTCTTACTCAAAAACCGGATAAAACACAAAACAGAGAACTTCAAACAATGCTGATTAGACACAACTCAGGGCAGGCACAGAAACCTAAAAGTCCCAGTATTTGTAAACATGCAGAAGATAATAAAGAAAACAAAATCAGAAAGTCATCGCAACACTCAAAACTCTAGTACACTATTCTGAACTAAAGGGGACAAAGCTTCCCATTTGGATGATCAATTAGAACGTGTTTAGAGTACAGATTTTTTCCTAAGGCAAACTACTATGTAGCCAGGAAAGTATTTTAACATGGTAAAGTATTATTTTCAACAATATCTGAATTGATAAGCATGCCTGATCTCAGCCTAAGTATCAATCTTAGTTGTTCAGGAAAGATACAGCCCATGAGGAGCCATCTGTCTCAATGTATTTTCTTCTGTGCTATCTTTAGGGTATTATGACATGCTGATCTTAATCCCTAGCTACGAACATGGCATCTAGGAGAAGCTAGCCGATGAAACCCTGAGTGGGCAGTTTTCACTTCTGAGACAGGCATGATTGCCCTGGCCTTTAAATGTCAGGGGCTGTGCAGGAAAGGTCGAGACACTGCTCTTAAAGATCTAGCAGCACCAGGATCCTCCCTGCTGTGGAGGAAAAAGCAAGTGTCTCATTTCTTTCAAAATCTAGGAAATGTATGCTCCTCAAATTACGCAGCACAGGCAAACATTTATCTCTTTTGTCCTTCAATCAAGATAGAACTGTTATACTTAGCAACTTTCTTAAAGGTAGTCTTTAATCTCCAAATGATGTGTCTGAAGCATGTTCTTAAAAGGAGAAAAGTTAAACCTAAGATAAGGGCCCTACCCCAAGTAGCATAAATGTAAAGAGCTTATAGCCCTAAGGAAAGTGATATTTGTACCCCTGTTCATCTAGAATATGGCTGTCTCTTAAGAAAACTGCCTTAATGTTTAAACTGGGAAAAAAAATACATATTCTAACAGAAAGGAGGATAAATATAGCTTATTAATATTTCTATTGAACATTTATAGCCATTTTTATAAGTATCCATGGAATTAGGATAGTGAATGGAAATTATTTCTCTAGAATAGCACTGTCCAAAAGAAATCTAATGAACCACATAGGCAATTCTAAATTTTCTAGTAGCCATGTTGAAAAAAAGTAAAAAGAAAGCAAAGAAACAAATTTTAATATGATATTTAAACTAATTTCATTTCAACAAGTAATCAATATTAAAACAAATTTACGCTGTTTGTGTTGAGCTTTAAATGTAAATGAATTAAAATTAAATTAAATTAAAAAGTTACTCTCTCAGTTGCAACAGCTATATTTCAAGTGCTCAAGAGCCACATGTGGCTAATGGTCTGTATCAGATGATGCAGCCTTGGAACACATCAAGTTCAATGTACACTCAGGTAAAAGTTTAGGAAACCGAGGCTCAGAGTAGGTTAATGAACTTCTCAAGGCTGCTTAGCTGGCAACCTCAACTAGAACCTTTTTATCTAGGCTATGACATTTCTGCTCTGTAAAGTTTGGTTGAACTCAAATGAGCTAAGTTTAAATTTTACATACCAAAGTAGAAAACTCTAAGGAATATCCTTACTTGTTATTTAATAATGCAGATCTATGAAAAATAGTCCATTGATTACACTATAAAACTCAGACGTTTCCAAATGGGGCTCTTTATGACACAGCTGCTCCACAGCTTGGTAGGAGAAATGTGCCCTCCTAGGGTTCACCTTGTACTCTTGTCCTGAAGTCAGTCAAATGTCTAAATTGTCACAAGTTACCTTCCCTTGGTTTTGTTTCTCATTTTAGTTGGTCACTAGGGTAGTGGTTTTCACTGAAGTTCTTGTGGCAGGATCAGCCACATTCCGGAAATAAAGCACATGTCTTGCCATATTCCGATTCTTTTTTAAAGTGTGCTTTCAGACAACTGGCCACAGGCAGAGTCACTTCAATTAGCTCAACTGTAACAGATGATGGATCTCCTTCACTGTGAGATCTCTCATCCATCATAAAGCATACCCTGGCCTCTGCAGAAGTAATATTCATTACAGGGCTCAGGGCCATAAGAACGAAGAATCACAAAGAATAATATGCAAGAGAATGTGTTTTGTCAGTGCAGGAGAGGGCCACATCAAACACACAAAAACTTAGAATCCTCATCAGGTGTGAGTACGTTTTCCTTATGAAAATCCTCTTGTTTGATACCCACTTTTGTCTGCTACAAACAAGCTTTGTTGCTGCGTCAAATTAGGAGTCCTCCTTTGCCATCTCAGACCTTGTATCTCTTTTATTGAATTATCCTCTAATGCCCTTCACTCAACTGGGAACTGTCCCAGCGCCTTGTCAATTCCTTTTATTTCTGTTATGAAGCAGGTCTTACCTGAAGGAGATGCCCATTTGTTGCCAAACTTAATTAAGGAAGGTTGGATCTTTTAAAGCAGGAAAGGTTATGAGTTGCTAAATAGCAAAGGACATGTTGTTTGTGTGTGTGTTTCTACAGCACTAAATTGACACCATGTTCTTTCCATCTGAGCCAACAGACAAAACAAAAGACTTCTAACCCCTTCTTAGGTTGTCCTCATTATTTGATCATCATTATCCCCATTTAACAGGCGGGGAAATTGAGATAGTGAATGACAATTGGAGCTACCTAGTGCTGGGAAATAGAAGCCAGAGCTAGAAGTTATTAACTTTGTCAATTTCCACAGCACAGCTGAGGCGCTGTGGTTTTGAAAAAGAACAGATGGTAAGTGAAGGCAAGAACTAAGAAGGAGGCCTTCCTTTAGTAACTTGGAAGGCTGTTGGGTGCTATTCTGCATGCTAAATAGGAAAGAAATTCCAGACATTGAAAGCAAGCCATACTGCCTTAAATGAGGCTGTAAAAATAGCTCTCTTCGGAAAAGGTGGCCTATATTTACAATATCCTCAGTGTCCTATTTTCAGGGGGTTCAATTCAAACAAGCATTTTTTTAAGAGCAGGTGGTCTTCTCAGTGGTCTGTTTAAAATGTATTACCCTAAGTAATAGGCCACGGTTGCACATTTTAGGTGAAATTTCTCTGGCTCTCTCTCTCTCTCTCTCTTTTTTTTTTTTGCCATTCATTTCTACAGAGCATTCAGAAAAATCTAATCCACAAATTAAGTCCACCACTTTTTTCCCATGGAAAATAAACTCTATTCTATCAAGGTTTTACTTCTCTCTCCAGAAAGCTTAGGGAAAAATTTCTTCTGAACTGCAAACTTGAGGACCAAGAAGTCCGGATACTTGGCTTTTAAGATGTTATTTTCGATATGCTTACGATGTCCTGCCTTCTTGACACATGAGAGAAGGGCTGCTCTAAGCTATGAGGCATAATCTCCTTCTGCTATATTCTTATCACTGATATTATTTAATTTTAATATTCTAATAACTTTTAATTTCATCCTACAATTAAGATAAACTAAACTATCCAACTTTTAATTACACTCTAAAGCTGCATGGTCTAACGTGGTGGCCACTAGCCACGTGTGTCTACTCGAATTTGAAATGTGGCAAGTTCGAATTGAGCTGTGCTGTAAGTATAAAAATCACACTGGATTTTGAAGACTTAGTACAAAAAAAGAATGAAAAATATTTCATTAATAAGTTTTAATATTTATTATATCAAAATGATAATAATTGGGATATATTAGGCTAAACATATATTTTTACAATTAATTTCACCGTGGGTTTTAAAAAAAATTTTTTTTAATGTGCCTATCAGAAAATTTAAAACTACACATGTGGCTCTTATTATATTTCTAGTGGACAATGGTACTGTAGAGCAGAAGTTGGCAAATTTCTCTTGTGAAGGCCCAGATAGTAAATATTTTAGGTTTTGCGGCCATATGGTCTCTGTTCAGATTCCTCTACTCTGCCATGAGAGCATGAAAGCAAGCATAGATAATACGCAAATAAATGAGTGTGGCTGTGTTCCAATGAAACTTTATTTATGGACACAAATTTGAATGTCATAAAATTTTCACGTATCATGAAATGTTATTCTTCTTTTGACTTTCTTCCCAACTGTTTTAAAATGTAAAACAGATTCTTTCCTCATAGGTCACAGAAAATGGGATGGAGGATGATCAGTCAGCTTGGGCCTATGGAACGTAGTTTACCAACCCCTGCTGTAGCGTATAGGTTACAGAAAGAGCAATATAAGGACAGTCCTATTGTCCACCAAAGCCAACTGCTCATGCTAAAGAGACCAAGTTATGTTATAATGTTAGAATAGAAGAGGATATCTTAAATGAGGTTTGCAGGGATGAAAAGTAGGGGGAAGTTTACTGGACTGATTTTGCAAATACCACATTTTGTTTTCCCGTGGAAATTAACTATCAATTTTTGTTACAAATATTCTTATGCTAGTAAATATTTTTCATGCAAGTTTAAAAAAATGCATGAGATGATGATGCTGAAACAGAAGGTAGAAAATTCACAGGGGCCAGCTCAGTGGCGTAGTTAGGTTCATGTGCTCCACTTCAGCGGCTCAGGATTTGCAGTTTCAGATCCCTGGTGTGGACCTACACACTGCTCATCAAGCCATGCTGTGGTGGCATCCCACATACAAAACAGAGGAAGATTGGCACAGATGTTAGCTCAGGGACCACCTTCCTCAAGCAAAAAGAGGAAGACTGGCAACAGATGTTACCTCAGGGCCAATCTTCCTCATCAAAAAGAAAAGAAAAGAAAAGAAAAGAATTCACAGATGTTAGCTAATTCTCCTGTGCAGGTTTCAGTTGCTCTGCCCACTGGGAAGTATGTAAATCAACTGGGAGATTGAAAAGAGAAGTCTGTGAAAAGCAAAGTCTGCCCCTTGGCAGAGCTGAATAACAGATGAAGTTTGTCACTGACATTTTCCCATCTCTTCTATCTTTGCCTGTTAGTCCCTGGCCTCAAACAGCTTGTAGTCTAGTAGGACAAACAGGCTTTAAGCAAACAGACAGATATGTCATTTAAAAATGTGAAAATACTACAAAATAAAGGACAAGTACACTAGAAGAGTGTTTCTCAAACTTAAATATGCATGTGGGTAATCTGAGGATCTTGTTAGAAGGCAGAATGTGATTTAGGAGGTCTGGGTGACCCCTACATTCCTAGTTTTTTACAGGCTTTCAGGTGATGCTGGCATTCTTGGTCCTTGGACCACTTCACTGAAATGCAAGGCTTACAACAGCAGGTACTTTTGTCTCTTTGGTTCACTGATGTATCCAAAGTACCTAAAACAGTGCTTAGCCCATCATAGGCATTCAATAAATATGTTTTGAATGAAAGAAAGTTGACATAGGAGAAAATCACATGGAGGGACACAATTTAGATTGAGATATCTTAAAAAAGTCTGTGTTGGAGAAATATTTTAGCTGAGGCTGGACCCAGAGCCCTCTTACCTTCTGAATGCTGCCACTCTATCCCTATCCTGTCCCCTCTATCACTTACTCTCAACTCTAAGAATGGGTTCTCATAAAAGACCTCAAATAAAAATGGAAATTATGGATAATAGTCAAATATGTTGGCTCTCCTGTGACATTTGCATTCCTAACATTGGTGTCTGAAGAGGAACATTTTCAAAGGAATGACTCTCTAATGGTGGAGTTTAAGGACTACTCACAACAAAATAGCGAAATATTTGGTGTCAGTGTCCTTTTGATCACACCAACTGATAAAACAACTTACTACCAGTCTCTACATAAAACTCATGAAACAATCATTAACAAGAATGAGTCACTTTTTCTTTTAAGTTAAGACATTTATGATTAATACCATTTCCCCTTACAGAGGAACCGATAACAGAATCCTGTGGCTCTTAGAGTTGCAAAGGATCTGAGAGATCACCTACTTCAACCACTTTCTTAAGGTAGGAATTTTTTATTGCATGTCCTGCCTTTGAATGGTCATACAGTGTGAGCTTCCTCACAAAACAATCCATTCCATTCTTAGCACCTGGTAAATGACATTAAGTTGTTTCTTTAATTATTTCTTTCTCCCTAGAACTTGTATTTACCAGTTCTGGTTCATCTATTCAACAGATATTTTAGTGCCAGCCACGTGCTGGAATGTACTGGTATAGTCACTTGTGGGCCCTGCTTATATCATCCTGCCTGATGGAAACCATCAGAATAAGTCTTATCTATCTTTCCTGTGACAGCACCTCATAATTTTGGAAGACAGTTACTCTTAAAGATGTGGAAAACTGCCCATTCATCTTTATCGGAAGTTATTTCATTGGGTCATTCTTTCACAACTGCCATGTGCCAGCTGCTGTCCTAAGCACTGGGGATATTGCTCTCACAAGACAGACATGGTCCTTGTCCTCAAGGAAATGAAAGTTTATGTGGAAGCATATGCATTGAACAAGTTAGTACAATATTGAGTATTATGACAAGGCAAGAAATGAGGATGAAATCCAGGTGGTCAGAGGATAGGGTTCCTAACAAACTGACATTTAAACTGAAATCTAAAGAACTGAGGTTGACCAGTGTGGGGAAAAGACTATCCCAGGGTAGGGAACAGCAACTGCAAAGACCCCATTTGAGAAAGAGAATGTCACATTTGGAACAAAGATGGCTATAGCATAGTGTAGGAAGGGAAAATGTTATGAGATGAAGCTGGGGAGGAAATCAGGAACCTGGTCGTAAAGGGTGTGGTAATTTAACTTGAAGTTCTTGTACAAGGGACAAGGAGAAGAAATTGAAGGGTTTTAGCTAGAGAGTGATATGATCAGATTTGAATTTTATAATGATTGCTGTGGCTTCAGTGTTCAGAAAGGAATAGAGGTGAATAAAGCTGGAGGCAGGGAGCTATGTCAATGTTTCTCAAAATGTAGCATGCATATAAATCATCTTAGATCTTGTCAAAATGCAACGATAAGTAGGTTCGGGTGGGGCCTAAGTTTTTATATTTCCAACAAACTCCTGAGTGATGCTGATGCTGATGAACTGAGATCCTCACTTTGAGTAGCAAGTAGAAGGTTATGAAGTAAGAAATGATGGAGGGTGGATGAGGTGACAACAGTGCATGTGAAGAGAAATAGATGGATTCAGGTGAGTTATAGAAAGTAGACTCAGTAGGTCTTCATAACCAATTGAGTGGGAGATGAGGAAAGAATGCTTCCCAGATTTCTGGCTTAGCAAATGGGCATGTGGGGGTTGAGGTGTCTTTAAACATATTATTTATAATTCCCAAAACAATATAAAACTTTCAGCTTCTCATAAATATAACAGTTGTGTCCAGTCCATGAAATATGATGTATTTATTCTAAAATGTGTTAAGTGGCTTAGAAAATGCATAAGCTTAGGCATATTGCCTTGATATGGTATTTGGGTTCTTTAAAGACAAACAATCTAGGGATTAGCTTTCTGTAGACATAGCAACGTGCACGTTCAGTCTTGCAAGCGTGCAGATCACTGTGCATTGTGGACTTCAATGGCTTGCATACCGATGGGTCTCTTTTGGCTTTAGCAGCAGACATGGGTAACTAGAGATGAAAAGGCTCATTTCCTAAATTTTCGCTACTGGTGTGGTAGTAATAGTGGAAATCACATTTCTGTGATGGGCCGACATGGTTTTGAACAGCTAAGATTCCTTCTACATTCCCACAGCATATTCCCTGGCAGATTTCTGTTAAACAGAAGAGGGAATTTAAAGGTTTGATTGTTACAGATTTCTTGAAGTTTAATGCACATGCCAATTGCAGCCAGCCTTGGTAGAATAGTTGAGGAGGGTGGGGGGTGGGAATCTGATGTATTGAAACGAGGAAACCCCATTTTGAGCAACAGCTCTGTTCTCTCCTGTCTGAAATATCATATCCATGTCTTGTTTTATGAACAAAGTATTTATCTGTTGAAGTATTGGGGCATAGGATTGATGACCAGGTCCTAGGCTTGGCAGCTGACTTGGAGAGCTAAAATATTCCTAGTTGCAAAGCTTAAAAAAGATTGCTGTTTATGTTATATATTCCATAGTTTTCTATCTGCTTAAATTGAAGCTGACAGAAATTCAAAGTGGATGCCTTCCTTATAAAGTGATCCTTTGTGATGTAATTACAGAATGAAATCTCACAGCTAAAATAGGATTTTCTCCCTTAGAGATGACATTAAAAAGAAATAGAGATTACCAATAAACAATCTGAGAACCTAGATAAGTACCAGTGAAAGGAAGTAAAGTCATCTCTTTAATTCTCTTGAATGCTGTCAGAAAATAACATCGTTCAGTTGAAACAAGCAACTCAACCTAGGCTGCGGCAACTGAGCAAGCCAACCGCGGCATTGCCGAAGCCCCAGGAAAAGCCAGGCAATTGTCTCATCATTGAAGACATCTTTGGGATATCTGCCCAGCATCCAACATTGTTCTGACAACTTCCCTGATGACCAACAAGGATGGGTCCCTGTGGCAAAGATAATTCCATTTCCTTTACTCCTGAGCTTATGGGTAGACTGAATTTCCCTGCCTCTCTTGCATATAGATGGGTACTGTGACTGAGCCTTGGCAACAGAAAATGGGTGGAAGTGATAAATGCCACTTCTAGGACTGGCACCTAAAAATCCTTCCAGAAGCTGCTCCACCTGCTCTCTGTCTTTTGGCTTCCCAGTTGCAGAAGATCCAATGGAGAACTCTGACATCGCAGGAGAAGCCAAAGTCGTGAAAGTCACTGCTTTTTTTTTTTTTTAATCACAGCAGCCACCACACTATGACTAATATAGTCCCTGTGAGCAATGTCTTGTGACTCCGGGGCTCAAGTTAATTGGACCCAGAATGAATAGTTTATTCTTGCTGGGCCAGGCTCTCATCTCCTGCTGCTGACCTCTAGAACTGAGGACACGTGAATTTAGACACTTCGGTCATACGCAGGTGGAAGTAGATAAAATCAGCCTGCCTAAGTGAATAACCAGGCAGAGTGCCTAGGAAAGAGACCATGAGACCACAGAGAATAATGTGAGATGTGATGGAACAGCTTGGTTTCTTCAAAGTTTGTTAGTTCCTGGTTCTCTTTTCTCATTAAATAAACTTTTTCTTTCAACTAGCAGACTTCTGCTGATCAAAGGTAGGAGTTGGGAAAGTTCTTACAGAAGGCCTCAGATCAAGGCCATTTATTGCTCTTTTTCCAGAGACTCATAATTGAATTCATTCTAGGGAAGAATCAAGAGTTCAAATCATATTGTTTCTACTCAGTAATTCAGGCTATTCTTCCACAGTTGCAACAGGGAGCAAGAATCACTATCCCATCTGGACTGCCTGTTGCTTTATTTCAGATTGCACTGTGTGTTCAGAACAGCAAGGCCCATTAGCTAAATGAATACCCGCCGGCTTCAGTGGTGGGAAGAGAGAAGGAGGGGAAAGTGTGAAAATAGTTTGATTCAATTTAGAAAGAAGGAAGGGAAGAAGAAGGATAGAAGTTGATGGTGGAGGATAAGGAGCAGATCAGAGGCAGGACGAAAGGGAAAATAAGGCAGAAAAAAACGAACTGAAGAGAAGGGGTGGAAGCAAACACTGTACTCTCTCCATCTAACTGGTCTCTGGCTGCTGGTCAAGTTTACTACTCACAGGGGCAGCAAAAAAGAAGAAAATGGAGAAAAACATGGCTCTTGTAAGCCTCAACCAGCTCAGTTTTCCTCAAAACAAACTGCAGTGACGAGGAGAGGATGATGTTCCTTCTGGGTTTGGAGCTGAAGTGTTCAGGAAGCAGGAGAGAAGGCCTGTTGATAAACGTAGCTATTCCTGCACAGAATTTGTAAACTCTGCATCTGAAATGCTATGTATATGGAAGAAGGAGTGGGAATCTGCACCCTGATAGGAAAGGCAAGTAAAAATTTACAGGCTACTGAAATGGCCTTAATGTGGATAATGCAATTTTTAAATTGATTGGAAAGCCAACCAATCATTATTTTTAAGCGATGATCATGGCTAATCCTGTTGTTCTGGAATCTGTTGTTTTCTCTTCTCCACTTTCCCTCTCTTCAGGTCCTTCTACACTCAGTTTCTCTTTCTTAGTGCTACCAGAATGATATATTTACAGCATAAATCTGACTTTTCCATCTCTTGTGTAAAATATCTTCATGATATTGTATACTTTTTGATTAAGCAGCATCTCCTAATTAGCCAATGCAAACTCCTTAACACAGAAGTTCGGGCCTACATCTTCCTTCTTCCTTGTCGATTTGCAGCCAAACTAAGCTACTGCCTCTTCCTCTAACACTTGGCATGTTGCTGTCTTAGGCTGACGTGTCCTTCCCGTTCCTCTCCTTTAATAAATCCTTGACAACCCTTAAAGGGCATCTTTAAAGGCTAATCTAAAGTGTTTGTTCCTTTAGTGGTCTCTCCCTTCTCTTAAACCCAGGACATTGTTTTTTAACTGTTAATGAATTTGCTAGAGGCTAAGCACTTCACTCAATTAACTCATTTTCTTTGAAACAACCCTAAGAGGTAGGTACTATTATTATCATCTGCTTTATTTTAATTGAGATATAATTGACATATAACATTATGTTAGTTTCAGGTCTACAACATAATGATTCAATATTTGTATATATTGTGAAATGATCACACAGTAGGTCTAGTTAATATCCCATCACCACACATAGTTACAAAAATTGTTTTTCTTGTGATGAGGACCTTCAAGATCTACTCTCATAGCAAGTTTCAAATATGCAGTATAGTATTATTAATTATAGTCACCATGCTGTACATTACATCCTCATGATTTATTTATTTTTTTACTGGAAGTTTGTATCTTTTGACTTCCTTTACCCTTTTTTGCCCACCTCTCAAGCTGCCTACTACCTCTGGCAACTACCAATCCATTTTCTATAACAACAAGTTCACTTTTTTAGATTCAACATATAAGTGAGATCATATGGTACTTATCTTTCTCTGTTTGACTTATTTCACTTAGCATACTGCCCTCAAGGTCCATCCATGTTGGCAAGATTTCCTTCTTTTTATGGCTGAATAGTATTCCATGGTGTATATATATATATATACCACATCTTCTTTATCCATTCATCTGTCGGTGGACCCTTACGTTGTTTCCACATCTTGGCTATTGTGAATAATGCTGCAGTGGACATCGGAGTGCAGATATCTTTTCAACTTAGTGTTTTTTTCCTTTCAGATAAATATCCAATCATCTGCTTTCTAAAGAAACCAGAAAAGTAATCTTTCCAAAGCTACAGAAATATTAGAATGCAGAGCCAAGATTTTAATTCTGGGATGCTGGCTCCAGACCCCACTATTCTTACCATGCTGCCACTTTTACAACTCCTGCTCTGTCCACAGTTATTTGCAATTTGCTTGTCACCCTACAAGAGTATAAGCTCATTAAAGGCAGATATATCTTATTTTCCTTTATATTCCAAGGAATAATTAGAATATTACAGTGCGTACATGGATTTTTCCTTAAATGAATTGACTAGAGAAGCATAGTACTGTTTGGAAGGCTATATATAGAAAGATATAGAATTTTATACTGTGATTAAGTATTCATCTGTGATACTTCTGGTAAAGACAGACAATCAATTTATAAGCAGCAGATCTAATAAAATAACCCACATTCTGTGGTTAAAAGAAAAGAACTTTTATTTTTATTACCCACAAACTCTGTGGCATGAATTCTTTTCTTACTAGGAGATATAAAACTAGAGAGAAGACTACATTGAACCTAAGGTAAAAGGATCTCCAGAACATAAAAATGTGACCACATTCCACAACCATCCAAATGAAATATCCCTTATTTTCAAGATGGTGCTTCATAGCCTTTTTAAATATTGTTTTTCTATCTTTACTTATACTACTTTCATAGCATTACCAATGAATATCGCTTTGGCATTATGAATCCATAAAATTTAATTTCTCCAATGTGTAGTGGAGACTTAAGGGATTCACTCTAATCTCTTTGACCATGATACAAATGACCAGATATCGTTTTGATCCAAATGGTTCCACTGGCTTTTTATCATAAAACTGAAATGCCACCCCTTTCCTGGCTTCTTTTCATGCTCACCATGTGAGGCTATTTGTTTGTTTGTTTTTATATGTCTCACGAGCAAGTCTCAGCAACCATAAAGTGTAAGCTGCTTGCAGTCCTTTAAATGAAGGTTATGGTGGATGCTATCCATTCCATTTGTATCTTTTAAAAGTAATTTCTGAGCAGTTACTTAATCCTATTACATTTAGTAAATGTTTTCAAACTCTGACAACACGTAAAATAAAAACTAAAAATACAAATGATTTCTTTGACGTAAGCATTTTTTTTAAACTCCCATTATTTCATTAGATTACTTGATTGTTTTCCTTGTTATTTAATGGAGATTGTGCTACACAAGCATGAGAGTGGATAGCTGCTACGTTCACTTCGAAATGAACTATCTGCCTCTGATTACTCAACTCTTATTACATTGGAATTCTAGCATATTTCCTCCAAAAGCAAGAAACATGGCACATAAATGTGCCAGAGACAAGTTTGTATTGCCTTTTTCCAGAGCACTGGACCAGACCATTCTAAACTTGGAATGCTGCACTGCCATCTGGGGGATAAAATTTTAACAGTTCATTTGCTGTTGAGCTGAGATGGAGGGGTGAGATTCCACAAGTCTGAAGAAATTGGGAGCAATGGGAAGTTTTCTAAGATACAGTGTGAAGTCCCGCACTACACCTTGTATTGTTTCCCAAAAGCAAAATATTTACATCTAAAGACAACCCTTTCTGTCCAAACAGGCTTCCGTCATTACGATGTGTCACTTTCTTTTTTCGATTAATTTTTATTTCCTTTAAGTCATAATCTGAACCTGAAGGAGTTCTAGGGCTCATCCAGCACAAGTCCTTCATTGTAGTGATGAGGAAATGGAGGTCCACATATTGCTGCAATTTGCCCTGTCAAATAACTTATTAGTGGTAGATCCAAGAGATACAAGTCTCCCACCTCCCGATTGAATGTCCTCATTTCTGCAAGATCCTGTTCCCAATAATATCAGAGGATAGATGCTTTCCAACCTTGTAAATAGCCACTTAGCCAAATCTGCCAGGAGTAAAACACATATACAAGGGAGTCAACAAAAGTGTTGATTTTAAGGTTCTATTACACACATTTCTTTGGCAGAAGGCAAATAAATAAGATATTAAGGTGGAAGAGTGAGTGGCACTGATTGATTTTTGTGCTTATTTTATAGACTAGTGTACTTATCCTTTGTTAGTCTTTGATGTTTATCTCCCATAAGGTCCAGAGCTGTTGCTGTTGTATTTTAAGAAGGAAATTTAAAAAAACAACAACATTGGTCCACGCTTAGTTAACATTATAATTTAAAAAAACCTAAAACATGTTAATTTGACCTCTGTTTAGTAAGATAACTAATCATTGGATTATATGAGAAGCAGAAATAAGTCATAAGTCACCAAGAAACATGGCTTCATGTAGTCAAGTATTTTTCACTTTTTTCTGTTAATTTTAGCATATTTCTTATATGTGAGCAACAGTGACACTACTCATTTATTAATTTATTCATCAATGCTTACATTATTCCTGCTCAAAAAGGGCTGGGCAATTTGTTGATACAAGCCAAAATTACATTATCACTGCAAGCATTAAAATTCAAAAGTCCTGGGGCTGGCCCCATGGCAGAGTGGTTAAAGTTTGGCATGCTCCACTTCAGCGGCCTGGGGTTTGCAGGTTTGGATCCTGGGGGCCGACCCCCCCACTCATCAGCCATGCTGTGGAGGCATCCCACGTACAAAGTAGAGGAAGACTGTCATAGATGTTAGCTCAGGGCTAATCTTCCTCAAGCAAAAAAAAAAAAAAAAGGAGGAGTGTTGGAAACAGATGTTAGCTCAGGGCAAATCTTCCTCACAAAAAAAAAAAAAAAATCAAAAGTCCTAAATCTTACTTTCCAAGGAATGGGCTTCCCAAGGGTCTTACCCTTATGTACAGGGAACAGCTGAGGCTTCCTGTGAACTCCTCCATTGCTTCCTACATCTCCCTATTCCTTTAGGCATAATAGGTTGGACACCTTACTTACTAGCCAAGCCTTTGGTAGTCTGCATGCTAGACAGCTCAAAGCACTTTGAATTTGGAGTAACTGATGAAAGGGAGCAGAATTTGCCACCCCAAAACATGCCTCTTTGGCATAA
This sequence comes from Equus asinus, assembly GCF_041296235.1. Classification (NCBI taxonomy): domain Eukaryota; kingdom Metazoa; phylum Chordata; class Mammalia; order Perissodactyla; family Equidae; genus Equus; species Equus asinus. Next base: position 52,231,115 of record NC_091793.1, read on the forward strand.
GGATTATCTTGAGCTGGTTACTTTTAAGAAACTGCAGACACAAGAGAAGCTCTGAAAACCAAGTAGAAGCTACCTTTTTGTAAGAAAAATTTATAGTTATAAGGGAAATCTCCATTTGTCAGATGTCTTCATCTCTGTACCAGGGAGAAGAGGATGACCAAATCCCTGAAAGTCTTATCAATGGAGAAGGCACAGATTCAAATCTGCATAACAGCCATACCTTTGTTTACTATGCTTTTCCTGGTAAGCTCCCATAACTGGCCTCCCCCGACACACAACTTTTGTCTTTAGCTGCAAATGGTATTTAAGGTGGTGGCTTGGGACGTTTTGGAGAGTTGCTCAGTTTTCCTGGTCTCTCCCATGTACCTAGGAGGTATACATGTTATTAAACTTCTGTTTGTTTTTCTCCTGTTAATCTGTCTTTTATTACAGGACGTTCTCAGCCAAGAACCTAGAAAGGCAGAGGGAAAATTATCTTTCTTCTCCCACATTGAGTACAGAAGTCATTCCTAGGGAAGGGTGACAGCATAATTACCATGGAGGGGCATTGAGTTCATGAGCCCTTGATCTCTTGTGGTGGCAAGAAGAAGAGAATGCTTGGGAGAAATGAATGAACATCAGATTAAAAGAATATTAATAGAATTAATACAAAGGAAAAGTCTAAATTTATTTTAACTACAACCCACAGCAAAAATAAATTTTATTGTTAATTACACATACGTATATACATAAAGTAAGCTGCCTGTCCATATGCTTTAACAGCCAGACCTGTTATACAGTGACAAATTAAATAAGAAAGAAGTCTATTTGTCTTATGTAAAGTTCCAAATAGGAGGCCCGGGCTTGAAATATTGACCCACATGCCTATCTTGTGTCCTGCCTTCCTGATCAGACCTTCAGGGAGGTTGTTTCATGTCCATTATCTCCACAGCCACACATGAAGTAGATAAGAGAGTATTCCCAAGTTGGCAGCTTCAGAATGTCAGGCTGCTTCCTGCTGGTTGGACAGGTTTAGGGAGACAAAGTTTGCTTTTAGGGGTGAACTGTGACAGAATTTTGCAAGCTTGGCCTGTGACTTCTTTGGTAACACAATGCAGCAAAAAACTTTAGAAAATCCATAGACTCTTTTTTTCCATCAATTTTGGTTACTTTCAGGAAGGAAAAGTTTTTCCTCTACCCTTCTAAGTTATTCTGGCTGATCTAAGAATTATATTGATATGAGGCAGATTAACAGGAGAAAATCAAACAAAACTTTAATAGTGTGTATACCTCCTGTATACGTGGGAGAGACCCAGGAAGATTGCGTAACTTGCCAAAATTGCCAAAGACACCACCTTAAATACCATCTTCAGCTAAAGACAAAAGAAAATGTTGGGAGTGGGGGACATCAGTTATGGCAGGTTACCAGTAAGAGCACAGTAAGCATGGGTAAAGCTGTAATGCAGACTTAAGTTGTTGCCTTCTGCATGGAGAAGAGTTTCTAGAGATAAGGCATCCCCCTCTACCCTGGAAGAAGACACCCTTACAAATGGAGATTTCCCTTGCAAATGTAAATGTCTTTTCAAAAAGGTAATTTCGACTTGGTTTTCAGAGCTTCTCCCCTGTCCACTGTTTCTTAAAAATAACCAGCGTAAAATAATCGTTATGCCAAAAAGACACAGTTTCAGGTGACAAATTCTGCTCCTCTACACAAGTAAACAAAGAGGAAGTTCTCATCTGTATGTTACTTTTTAGCTTGAAAATTCTGGTCTTTTGTTTGCCTGCTTCTGTGTCCTGTCAATCATTCTCTTGTTCGATTTAATAGTGGCTACCTTAAGGCCAAATAAAACAATTGGCTTCAGTAGGAAGGCAATGTCCTTAATCTAATGTTTCCCACTGGGCTGGCTCCCATTGTCTGGCAGTCTTGATGGTTTTGTCCAGTCTTATCTCCTGCTAAGACAATTTCTTGATTTAGAGACTCATTTTATCACTGCCTCAGTTTGGGCACAAATGCCTTTGTTTCCTGTCAGGACTGATTTATAAGGCCCTACATTATAAGACTTTCAGTCAATTTAGATTGCAGGCCAAAGAAACAGAAAGCCTACCTTGCTAGAGTTTCATTCGCCTCCTTTTCTCCTTGCAAGTGGCTAGTTCTTAACTAGAGTTCACCTCTCTGGTAGGGCTTGTCATATGGCAAAAAAATAAAAAATTTAAAAAAAGAAATAAACAGCCAATAGGCAATAAGAGTATGCATTAAATGCTTGGTTGACACATGGTCTTACATCCAAGATCTTTCCAAGCCAAATTTGGTAAATGTTTTGCCACAACGTACTTATTGTCAACAGGTTCCTAATCCATCATCTGTGTCCTCACTCCATGCTATGCCAATATAATATTTTTAGGTGTTGTTCCTATAGCCCCACCCCTGGATACCATGGTCTGCATTCGTTGAAACATCAATTCAGCCATGGTCAGAGAGAATCCAAAATGATAAAAGCTTTCAAAAGAGAGTTGTTTGTTTATCTCTTAATTAGAAGTCAAATAGGAAGTCCAGGGCTGATATGGAGGCTCCATAATTATTAGGAAGCCGGAATCATTCAATCTCCTTGTCTAGCCATTCACTCATTAAATAGAAATGTGACTTTTATTTAATGGTTTGGCTACTCCAGCTGTCACCAATATGTTTGCATTCCAGTGAGGGGGAGCAGAATATGTGACCCCAAAATATGCCACTTTGTCATATGGATTATTTTGAGCTGAAGGCAATTAAGGCCCAACAGACTCAGGAAGAGAGTCTCTTCCTTACCTGCCTAAAAGAATTTAGACAGGGAGCCTGCACCAGGAAGACAGCTATTACCAGAGGTAACTTTTTACATCACAAAGACTTATCTACATGGCATGGCAAACACTTTTTATCAAACATTTGCTCTTCCCATCTTTCTGTAAATTGTCTTCCTCCCCTTGGAAGTCCCAGACCCATAGCCCCTTCTCCTTGGCTCAGTATGGTATTTATGTCTCACTTGCCTGACTATCTTGGAGCCTCATATCTTTGAGGTTCCTGTATGTATGAAATTAAACTTGTTTTTTTTCTCCTGTTAATCTGTCTTATGTCAGTTTAATTATTAGACCAGCCAAAGAACTTAGAAGAGAAGAAGGAAAATTGTGCTTCCTCTATACCAGCTAAAGTGGAAGCCAGAAGAAGGAAGAGGGCACATTTCCTTTCCTGAAAAGCACAACCCCAAAGCACCATACTTCATTTCTGCTCACATCCCTTTAGCTAGAATTAGTCATGGGGAGGAAAAAAATCTTTTCCTCTACCCATCTTAGCTCTTCCAACTGGGACCCTGTAAATTAGACTGGCCAAAGACAGAGAAAAACAAACAGCACGTTTTTTGCATTACACATATACACATGGTGGCACCCAGCAATGCGCAATTCAAAGAAGTGGTTAGAACTTGGGCTAATATACCATCTTAGGCTAACCAAAGGAAAAGGGATTTGGGGCTTCTGGGCAGGGGAGGCAAGTTATGGGAAAGGTGATCAGATAAGTATGATAAACAAGTGTTGTTTAGTAAGATTTTTTATGCAGATGTAAGTGCGTGCCTTCTCCATTGATAACACTTGTTTAGAGTCCTCCTCTTTCTGGTTCAGGAGAGAGAAACACCCTTTACAAATGGAAATTTCCTTTATAAATGTAAATTTCCTTTACAAAAGGAAAACTTGTGCCCTGTTCTTAGAGCATTTCCTGCCTCTGCTGTTTTTCAATGGGCTTTAGTTCAAAATAAGCCATACGCCAAAGAGGCATATTTTGGGGTGGCATATTCTGGTACCTTTCAAAGTCATATGGCCACACAAATAGAAGCTGGTTGGGAAATGCAGTTGAAATATAGTTGTTTACTACTTAAGAAGAGGAGATAGGTATTTGGGGGGAAAATCCAGCAGTCTTTTCCATTCGTTTGTATATAAAACTGAAAGAAAAATTTAACAACATGAAACCTACCCTAACCAACTGTAACATCCTCTGGTATATTCTGCTTGAGTCTATTCCAATAAAAGTACTGGTCAAACTCACAAAATTAATTTCTCCACTCACCAATGAATCAAAACCATCAGCTTTAAATCTATGGCTCCTGAAGGCAAGTTCAAGTTTTATATGCTTCAGTCAAATTCTGCATCCTTGATTATTAAAGGAAGCTTACATTTAGTGATAATTTCAGGCATAGGATGACTTCAGGAACAAAAAAAAAACCTACTCCTAGACACAAGAGAAAACAGCAAGGACAAAAGGAGAAGAAAGTGAAAATAAATCTCTCCCATCAGCCTTTAACTGGAGACTAAGTCCTTCACAATTAGAGATAAAAAGCTTAGAGATGCCAGTACCTGGAGGCGACACCACGTGACTGAATGAGTTTCAGTGGGTTTCACACCCTGCAGGCTAACAACAGTCTACTGCTTTTGCTATTCAAAATAAATAATAATGTCGCTATTACCATACCTTAAATTCTTAGGATCCCTCTCAGCTACAGTCACATCCTTTCTAAGGCTGTATTTATCCTCAGTACATGACTAGGATAGGAAAAAGCAGCTGGCTTTTTCTCAGCACAGGTCTGAGGGTGTACTCCATATAGCGTCACAATAGACAAAAATAAAATGTACATCGTTAAAGTACTAATTATTTTCCCTTTTTTGATTTTTAAAAAAAATTTCAGCTTTGGAATTACATGAAATCTGGAGGAAAATAAACACTGATTCTCAGTGGATAAAAATTTCCACAATGAACAAGGTTTTGCAAGTGCTCAAACAAAAATGAATTTTAGATGAAGCTTTATTTTGAAAATATGGTTTGAGGCAATATATTGACTCTTCAGAGAAGGTGGTGGTGCTGAACTTTGATGCTTCTGGGTCTTTTTATTATTATTATTTAAATAAAATTGCTAGTAAAATAGCATATGCCATTAAGATTTTTAGTCACAGAAATAACAAACTCAACATCCCATAAGTATTTCCAGAGCAGATACAAAATAGCAAATCCACTTCAGAATAATAAAGTGTTGTTTTGCCTGTCATGACAAGCTAACAAAGAATCCTGCTCCTTCTCCAGCAGGCCCCTCTGTAACGAGGACTATATCTAACATATTCATCATTTTTCATTCTTCTTCAGTTTAACCACACTCTGTAATTGATTATCATGGTCTGATATCTCCTGTATTATGACATAAAATAGTATAACATCCAGAAACAAATTTACCATTGAGCACTAGAAGATGCTAATTCATAAAGTACAGATTTGTCTACTAACATATACTAAAAGACAAAGAGTAATTCCAAACAGATGGCATTTAACTTGTTATATTTCAGAGTTGTTTCTCTTTGATGTTCACCCCCTCCTTTCCCCCACCCCATGCTTCCCTTTGGCCACATAAGGGGAAGTCAAGCTGACCTCGCAGTGTTATTAGGCTCACACAATCTGCACAGCGACCCTCATTAGTTCCATCTATGCATGCGAATGTTAGCTTCAAATCCCATCCCTCTTTATCTTGCACTTGAACCTTGAGCAATGCTCAATCAACCTAAACATTATGTGGCTCCAGCTCAAAGTTTTGTTCCTGGCATCTGCTTTATCTGGAATTCATCCTCGTTTTAGTAATCCCACTCCCTCCTGCATGCTCCCTTAAAATCTCACGCTTACTTGGAGTTTAAACGTAACACATGCACTGTAATTGATTGTATTCACAACTGCCCTTTCTTTTAGACCATGAGTGCCGTAAGAATATTGCCTGTACCTCCTTCACCTTGTTTACGCCAGCATCTAGAACAGTGCCATACATAAGAACACCTTAATGAAGCCTTCTTAAATGAACTCATCAACATAAGTATATGACAGTGCTCAGAGCAGCCAGAACACACAGTGCCCTGGAGTGGGAGTGGAAGGAAGGGGAAGGTCAGGTGCAGCAAGGGGGAGAATGTTTAACAAACTGTGCCACGGGAAAGTCACCATTAAACATTCACATCTCGTATTTCTGACTCATGGGCACATTCTAAACTTAAAGTTGATTTGGATGCAATTACAACTGTATTTATAAAATATACAAGTACCGAATTGGGTAAACATTTTCTTTCTCTCAGTTTGCAAAGATGGAGATTTTGCCCAAGCCAAGTAACAAGCATTCTTAACTATCAGGTTCTGATGCTAAACCAAGTTTTATAGCCTGAATTTTATGGTCTGGCAGCTAGAGCACCTGTGATAGCTCACACTGGAGACTTTCTGGTGACTGGCATCTATCTTCCAAGCCATCAAAAGCCTTCCAGAAGAGTCCAGAATTGATCATTATAAAGCAGTGTATAGAAATCATCAGAATGGTCCATTGTGTCCTGACAAAAATGTAACAATGCAATATTTGGTTGAGTATTGAGTTTACTAATAAAATATAAAATGTAATGGAGGAAAGCAATAGATAAATGAATTACTTTTTTTGGCAACTAAAACTCTTTCAACTGAAATTTTTTTTAAATTTATTTCTATAACTTCTTCAGTGACAGCTGTCATTTATACACAGTTTTCTCTTGCATAGACTTTAATCTGTAAGAAGTAAGACTTCTAGCATTTGCACTGAAATGATATGGGCCAGAGCACATAGCAAAGGCATTCACACAGTTAGACATTATATACCAAAAACAAAGGAACAACAATGGAAAGGCTATACTTTTGTCTCACTTTCTCTGGAGCAGGTTTGAAGGCAATTAAAAGTATTTTCTTCTCAAGAATATTTGCCCAAGGCCTTCTCCAAGCCAGACTGCTAAGAGGGGATATTCCCCTCTCCTGCTCTGAGAAGTCTGATTTTTTTCTTAATATTAGAGAGAGATAATTTGGAATAAACAAACAAACCACAATCACCTGAGAAAGAACATAGATCTTAAATTTATTCCACAAAGAATGGCTGCAGCAATTGATCCTGCTACAAAGCCACCACCAGTTCTATACGGTATAAGAAACCCTAAGGAATTCAACCCTCATAACCAGGTCCTTTTTCCTACATCTTGTACCACCCTTCACTATCCTTCAAAGTGGACTCAAAGAGAAAAATAAGAGGCTGTAACGTGCTACCTTAGGATTAATCAGGCAGCAAGACAGAATGTGATTACTTCTTTATTCACTTGTCCAGAAAATACTTACTGAGAATTTGGGGTATAGCATATACTAGCCCCTGAGGCTACAGCCAATCAAGACAAGTTGCTCATAGTCCACTAGGGGGAGACAAACACGTAAGGCAATATATGTAGTCCATTTCTAAACCCTCAAATAGCAGTCTCTCAGCTTAGGGTCAGGGCACAAAGAATTCTACCAGCTTGTCCAGGAAAACCTTCGTAAAACAAAGAACACATATAGACATGTATCAGTGGTAGAGAAAAGAAAGAGATGGGGTTAGGAAGTAGAAAATGATGTTTGAGGAACTATAAATTTGTTGATATGGCTGCAAGATGTAAGGGATGGCTGATAAGGAATTAAGTGGGAAAGACGGTAAATGTTGACATCACCGATTCCTTTGGAAATCACACTAGTTGTTTGAATCTCATCTTGAAGTCAATAAAGAGCCTGAAAATAAATTGCAAATAAGTACAACAGGGAGACCCATCAGAGAACTAATCCAATAGTCTAAAGGAAAGATAATAAAGGTCTGAATGAATCAATGGCAGTAAGAATAGACAGGAAGTGGTTAAACCAAGAGATGTTAATGAGAAAATATGTATAAGCACTAGCTTGGTGGCTGTCAAATAGAAATCACTAGACGTATATTGGTTATATTCCATGTTGTATTTACTATCGATAAGCAGATTCTTTTTAGTAGAGTAGTGGGCTAAGGAAAAGTTCCTGATTGTTTAAGAAATGGATAAGGAGCCTTCTATTTCCAGCAGTATAATAGCAATAATGGCCCTAGATCCAAGCATGAGAGGCCTATGCCTGAGTCCTGCACTTTAGAGAGCCTGGAATCATCTTCTTCTGGCCACATCCATCTTCAGCGGGTAAGGAATGGGGACTCAAGGAGACCTGCCCAGTCAGAGTCCCTTGCTCCCCTCTTCTAGATCACGGGCCTGGTAAGAAACCCAAATTCCATGCCCATGTGACCTTAGCCTATTCTACATTTCACTTGGGTCTCTCACGTCTGTTGATTATCCTAAGAGGAGATTGAGCCACTGATATTCACATCCCTAGGCTGGTGGGATGACTAAGGGAGAGCTTTTAATGGGGGCAGGGATGGAGCTTAGAGGCATGAATGCCATGTCTACATGCAAGTGGGAGAATCCCCTATATCATCGGATGGATGCAATGGTGGGTAGAGAAGGGGTGCAGGTAGCAGGCTGCAGCTGGGGGCCTGGGGCTAGGAGACGGCTTTCTTTGTACCACGACATTCTAGCACAGATATATGAAGAGATCGAAAATGCTAAATTCAAACTTGACCTTTCACATCAGAATGAAGGTTTGTCAAGATTGGAAGATAGAACATATTTTATTTAGTGGCTTAGTTTATAATGTTTAAATAGATGTATGACATGTAGGCTTATATTTTTACACTTGTCCTGAGCCCTGAAGATTAGGGATGGAACTTATAGAAAACTGAATTTTCCTGGAAAACATTACCAAACAAAATTTACATTGGATAAAATTTGACAAACACTTACTAATACAGAGGTACTTTCACAAGAAGGTAAGGAATATTTCCAAATTCACAGAAAAACAATAGGAAGATGAAAAGACATGAGAAATGTCTTCCAGTTCAAAAAAGAGAATAAAAGCAAAAGGGAAGAAGCAAAGTTTTCAATGAAATAATGTCCAAAAACTTTTAGAATTTATAGAGATATGATTCTCCAAGTTCAGGGAGGTCAACAAATCCAAAGCTGGATACATAGAAACTAATCGAAACCTAAACTTCTAACAGTAAAAATTCATAAAACAAGGGGGATTTCATAGGGGAAAGATGCAATATGGACATAGGAGTAAAAATGGCACCAACAAGAGACTCCCATAGCAGCAAAAGAAGCAAAAGACAGTAGAGCAATATCTTCAAACTTCTGAAAGAAAATAACTTTCAGCCCAGAACCAAGTACACAGATAACTATCATTCAAGAGCTAGGGCAAAATAAAGACATTTCTAGCTAAAGGTGGATAGTTTATTGCAAATAGAACCTCACTAAAAAACTTGTTTTGAGGAAGTAAGGAATCAAATCCAGGAACATTTTAGAAGCTAACATTTTAGAGCAAAGAAAATGATAAACATGGATAAATGTAAACAAATATTGACAGTAAAAATTGATAATCATCATCAGCATAATGTCTAATTTGGGGAGTGTTATGGGTTGAATTGTGTCTCCCCAGCATTCAGATATTGAAGTCCTTAACCCCTAGTAGCTCAGAATGTGGCCGTATTTTGAGATAGGGTCTTTACAGAGGTAATCAACTTAAAATAAGGTCATTGGGGTGGGCCCTAATCTAATATGACTGGAATCTTTATAAAAAGGGGACACAGAGATGTGCATAGAGGGAAGATGATGCAAAGACACATAGGGAAAAGGCCACCTACAAGCCAAGGAGAGCGACCTGACACAGATTCTTCTCTCCCAGCCCTCAGAAGGAGCCAACCATGCCAACACCTTGATTTTGGACACCTAGACCCTAAAACTGTGAAACAAAAAATTTTCTGTTATTTAAGTCACTCATATTGTGGTAAAAAATCAGTTAAATTATAATTTGTAGTTAATGACATGTAAGACTGGGGGAGTTGTAAACTTCCTAAGGACCCAGAATATTACAGAGATATTAACATCATATTTTAAGCATGCATGTGAAAATTATGATGAATAAATGACAGGAATAGAGAGCGTACTTCCAAAGTCAATTGAAGGGGGAAAACAGAATTTAAAACTAATCCCTCAAACAACAAAAAAAGAAGACAATAAATATGAAGAAAAACCTAAAGGAAGGAAAAACACGTAAAAAGAAAGTACACCGTGAGATGGCAGAAGTAATTGCAAATATTAATATACTCTTTATTTAAAAAAATTAAATGAACAAAATCCAATGTTTGAAAGGAAAAGATAATTAGATTGCATAAAGAAACAAAATCTAGCAATATCATTTACAAAAGATACATCTAAAACATAAGGGCATACTCACATATACCAGGTGCCCAGAAGAATGTCTGAGAAGCAGTTTGGAAAAAGAATTACAAGAAAATTATGGAATGGCTATAAAATAGCCTTTGAGTATGTCTTTAAAATGCCATGGCATATTTTTACAAATTATTTTTAAAACATCTTAAGTAATAGCATTTCCCATCCCACTAAAAGATGGTATATATTATTTATATAAGAACAGATAATTAGGAAGAAAACACTACTTTTTCTTTTCCTTTTGCTTTAATATCTGAAAAACATATTGGGTTTTTAAATAAGAAATTTACCTTCCTAAATTAAAATACTGAAACTCGACAAAGTCAAGAAACTGCTTTCTTATTAGTATGTTTGTAATGGCGGGCCCTCCAGGGCCAGTTCAACTGACCCCATCTATCCACAGAGTAATTAAGACTTGTCTTTCAGGAACCGAGATCCCTTGTCCAGTTCATGGTGGTTGAGACTACCAACTCATCAACTGGGCCTTCATAAATGCTTGATAAATGACCTTGTTTTTCCTTTTTATTTTGAGGAAGATTAGCCCTGAGCTTACATCCATGCCCATCTTCCTCTACTTTATGTGTGGGATGCCTGCCACAGCATGGCTCAATAAGCAGTAGGTCCGCACCTGGGATCCGAACTGGGGAATTTAACCACTGTGCCACTGGACTGGCCTCGCTAAGTGCCCCTTTTGAGGTCAAGGAGCTAAAAACTCCACCCTCAGATCATGGTGATGATCCCATTTTGTAAAAATGCTTTCTATGAAGAGGCAGGAAGCTTGACTAGGCTTGCGCAGGTCATCAATTCCCTCATTTCTCCTTCCCTCCAATCACCTATCTCCACACTTCAGACCACCCTGCCCTTCATCCCATAAATTGTACCCCAAGTCCTGGACCAGGGAGCCAAATTTGAGAGCACATGCCCCCTGTCTCCTTATAGATTGATCTTGAAAAATAAAGCTACATTTCTTTCCCCAAAAGCTCATGATGTAATAACTGGCTTTTTTTATGTGCATCGGGCAGGAGAACCCCAATTTTGTGTGGTAACACATTTTCTGCACTAAGTATAAATGAATATTATACTATTATTACAGTAAGATGACTTTTCAAGTAACTTTGATATTCATTAAATTATTAGTATAGTAGTTGTCTAGAGATAGCAAAGTGAAATAAAATTTCAACTAGGAACATCTGAAATACGTATTTTCACTTTTTTTGATAAATCATGTTCTAGGTCAGCTGAAAATTAATACAGTAATTATGTAGAACCTTGACAGAAAAATTACAATTTATAACTCATCGAGCTAGCAAAGAATTAGTGACTCCAAATGTGTGAAAAGGTATAAGTTTAAAGATAAAAAATAACATTTTTGATTTGCTAGAAAAGCAGTCATTATTGATTGATTGATTCAGCATTACACTGTTTCCCAAATTTAATTAAGACCACAAATAATTTTTTCTATATTTTCATGTATGTGTTCATAAAGTAAGTAGTACTAAATACATGAGGAAGTGCTGAAATAAATGAAAAAATTCTAGGAGTATCTGACTGCCTCACACTTAAGTAATGATTTCAGTACTAAGAACGTTTTGAACTGGATGATTCTTGGTTTGTATGTGGGGAGGAGGGAGTCGGGCTGTCCTGTGCATTGTGGGACATTTAGCAGCATCGCTGGCCTTTACTCATTAGATGCCAGCAGCATCTGGTTCCTCCACCCCTCCCCAACGTTGTGATAACCAATAATGTCTACACGCATGTCTCCTGTAGGACAAAACCATCCCTGGTTAAGAATCATTGGTTTAATCTGAGTATTTCTAGCTCATTTTCTTTTTCTTCTTAGTGATACTTCAATCAGTCTCAATTTTATTTAATTTTATTTCAGATTATTAATACGCCTAATACACAGTCCAAGAAACTTTTTCTAAGACAGTGATGACACTTGAATGGAAGGAGTGATATCTATATGGAACACATCTTTAACAGGGCATTTTTAAGTAGGCTAAAAGATTTTTAGTTCTCTAATATGATTACTAAGGAAGCTCATTAGCCTTCATTTTGGCTGGCGCTATGTATTAGTTAGGGATCACAGTTGCAAATAGATTTTAATTTAAAGAAGGAGGAGTTTGAGGATATCTTGTGAACCCAAAGGCAAGAAAGCAGCTGAGCTATCTTCTATAAGCTGGATACTGTGAGGCCCAAAACTATTCTCACTCTTCTTGTATCTCCTTATGTGCCTACTTTATGTCTTTATTTTAAACTTTTACCATAAAAATTTTCAATTTTACACAAAATCAGAGGGAAGAGTATAGTTAACACCAATTCACCTATAACTTAGTTTCATCAATTACAATATTTTGTCTTTCTTGTCTCATCTCTTACCTTCTCCTTTCACTCTACATTATTGGAGCATATGGAAGCAAATTCTAGACATTATAACATTTCATTAGTAAATATTTCTGTACATTCTGCTCAAAGATATGCTCCTTTTTTGTAATACAACCATAAGACCATTGTCACATATAAAGTCAAAATAAAATTAATTTATTAATATTATCAAATATGCAATCAGCATCCAACTCTCCCTGATTGTCTCATAAATGTCTTTTAATAGTTGATTTGTTTAAATTAGAGTCCAAACAAGCTCAACATTTAGCACTTGGTTGATCTGTCACTTAAATTTGTTTTAATCTATAACAATTCCCAGGTCCTCTTTTTTTTTCCCTAGTCCTTTAGATTGGTCAAAGAAACTGGATTATTTGTTCCACAGAATTTTCTAAAATACGGATTTTACTGACTGTATCACCTTACCATTTAATGTTCCCCTTTCCTGTGTATATCCTTTAATTTGGTAGTTAGCTCTAGAGGTTGATCAGATTCAGGTTCAAATTTTTGGTAAGAATATTTCCTAGATTGAACTGTATAGTTAGTTCTTATTACATCATATCAGAAGGTAAAAATGTAAAATAGTCTCTTTTTTGTGAAGTTAAGTTCCCTATCTCTGCTTGTCTTTATTAAATGTCTGATTGTCCAAAATTACGTATTTAGCATTACGTAGCTTTAGTGTGTACAAGCATGCCATATTGACAACCAGTTTTCTTTAAAATCAGAGTAGGCCCATTAAGAGTGATTCTTTCTCTATTTTTGAATGGATTTTAAATCATGTTTGAGCAATAGCAGCATCATTGCAATAAGTAGATAACTTCCCAAATATTATTTGAAGAGGCTAAAACTCATTCAGATGTATAATTGCTAGTAAATTTATTTAAAACAAAAATCTCATGGCCTTATAATCACACTATAAAGCTGGTGACAAAACTAACAATAATGATCCACTAGATGTGACTAGTGCTTTAGACTTTACTAAGCATTTCACATTCATAATTTCATTCAGTTCTCAAGACAGATGAAGGCCATGCTGGCAGAGTGGCTTGCGCATTCAGGATGGATGTGGAGCACACCTACCTGAGAGTCCATCTGTTGTCCCCCACCAGAAGGGGTCTGGCAGTTGATAATGTGATTGTTTATTTAATGAATGCAATGTTTCTACCAGAGATTGCTTACTCAATTTTAATAATTAACTTTAAAATATGAAAATCAAAGTGGCAAAATTAGACTGGGTCTTGATGGGTGATACTATTAAAACAAGATGCACAGGTTGGAAAAGACCCCATGGGTCATCTGCATCACATTACAGAAGAGGAAACTGAGACCAAAAGTAAGAAATGAAAAAATGAGGCAATCATGTGTAGATATTGTGTTTATATTTACTAATTTATCACTAATTGCTAAGATTCTTATCTGTACATAAAAATGTACTATTACCAATATTACACTAGGCAGAGAGATTAAAAATTCAAAATTAGATCTCTGTGAGAAAATGTTGACAGAAGGCCTGTCAGTGAGATGTATGCACTAATTCCTGGCCAGGCTGTTTCAAAGACAGGAAAAGAGTAAAAAATAAATCAAACATATGGATGCTCATGAACACAGGAAAGATTACTTAACTTCATTATCTTAAATGTAACTATACCAATTCTGGCTTGATAAATATTTGAGGGTCCTGTACATCCAAGGATCTCAGCCAGTGCTGTAGAAGGCATAGTTAGGGATTGGAAATAGTCTTCAACTTCAAGCATGTGGGTTAACATGAAATGTGATAAATAATTGAAATAAACAATTAAAATGAAGTGATGACGGTTGTAAGTGCTATAAAAATGTTATAGGTAAAAAAACTATAGACAGCCAATTCCAACAAGACCTAGTTAGAAAGACTTCATGAAGGAGGTGGCAATTTTAAAGGAAGAATAGGGCTTCTAGGCAGAATTTTTGCTTGCGCAAAACAGAGAAGTTTAAAAAAAAAGCTCAGGTCATCTATAGGGAACAATGAATACCATGGTGTGAGGAAAGAGTAACACAGAGGAAGGATGGAGGGAAGAGATAAAAGCTCAGTGGGGTGAAGTTGGGAGGGCTTTGGCTGGGGGATGGGGCTTTATTTTATTGACAATGGGATACCTTCAAAGGATTTTTAGCAGAGCCACACTATTTAATACATTGATGTAGAAAGATTCTTCTAACAGCTGTATTAAAGATTAATTGAAAGGGAAAAAGAGTCAAGGTTGTCAGGGAGACTATCAACCAACCTCTAAATTAGGAAATGAAAGCAGGGAAAGAAAAATGAACAAGCCAGTGGAAGAAAGAAAAAGCTACTAGGCCATGACTACGTAACAGCTAAAACTACCTGTCACAATAATTTATGTTTCAATTAGGTTTTTGTGTTTAAACTTCTATTTGAATTTCTAAATAATGTAATTTTAAAACACCAAAAATCACATCAACTGGATAATAGCATAGATGTATACTGTTTCATTCTTTATGCCATACAATAGTATCTAACAATGCCCAGCACTGTTAATGAATTTTTTTAAAGGTTGAGTGTGAAAAAATTGTTGGTTGTAAACACGGTATTGACTAATAAGATAACAGCATTCACTTGCCTTAGTTTTAGGTTTTAGTGACTCAAGTGAGAAACAATTGAAGACCACAATCATTAAAAGGCCTATCTAGACATTCATTTATAGAACTACTCAACGTTTATATGTAAAATTTATGGTTAGAAATAATATGTGAAATGTATATCTTTTGGGCCAGCGTGAGTTTATCTCTTGCATGAGAAAAGGAGGGAGAATTAATCCAGAAATTAAATTTTGTATCCAGGGGTAAAATTGAAGAAATCTTATGAGGATCAGCTTGCTACCATCTAGAAAGAGTGCAAAGTACAACATTATATACAACTCAGTGTACAAATATTTAAAAGAAAATATCAGAGTAGCTCATGTTCCTTGTGATAGAGAGGCTGACATCGTTGATGAGAAGAAAGCCCTCAATGACTATGTAGTGTCAGGACTTACATCAGAATTTTGTTTTCATCATAGGGAATATTTCTGAACACAATCCAGTTCAACATCCTGTTGCAAGATACCGGGACAGATAGAATGCCAGTTGACTTCTATGTCTTCATGTCGCCTTGGCCCCATGGACGCTACTCCCGCTCCATCAGGCAGTTGAGAGTAGCCCCGGGGGACTCTTTGTCTCCTTTTTTTTGTTATAGTTTGTTGCTTTTAGTTATTTCTTTAAAATGGGAATAAAATGTTTTTCTAAGTAAATGGACTTTTCTCTTTCACATTTAAATGTATTCAATCTCCTCCCAAATCAGACTGAAGCATGGCTCTCTCTATGGTGGACAGGGGACAGGGGCAAGGTGGGATCATTACAATAGGAATACGGAGAGACAAGTGTTAATATTTAGTTTCTGATCATCTTTTCCACAACCCATAGACTAACCTGGGAGTGGCCATACTTGTTCATTTATTCATTCCTTCATTCATCTAACCAATAAATATTTCCCAAATGCCTATTTTATTCAAAAAAAAATGCACTGCTCTAGGCCTTGGAGATACATTGTGAACAAACTTCTTTTTCTCATGGAGCTTATGTCCTAGTCATGTTTCTAGAAAAGCAAATAGGTAATATTTTAGGTGGTGATACATGTTGTGGGAAAACAAAGCAGATTAAGGAGAAAAGAGGGTGGTGGGCGGAGGTGAGAGAAAAGTGGTATCTTTAAGGGGGCCTCAGTCAAGGCCTTGCTGAATAAGATAACATTTGAGCAAGTCCTGAAAGAAAGGAAGGATTGAACCATACCGATAACTGGGAGAGAATTTCAGGCTAATGAAAGAGAAAGACAAAGGCTCTGAGAAGGGAGCATGCTTGGTTCATTTGAGGAACAGCAAGGAGATGGACCAGTGAGACTGGAGGGGAGTAAATGAGGGAAAAAGGGTGATTTGTGCCTGGGTCTTAATTTATAAAGCTGATTGAGTGAGGAAAGAGAGTCTAATGTCATTGAAGAAAGACATTTCTTAACAGCTCCCGAGAGAAGACAGCATGCCACACCACCCAAAGCCACATACGGAGGCACTAGGTTTGATCCAGAGGCTGAAGCATGAGCAAGGAAAATCATGAGGAAGAACCATGAATAGTGTTTTGGAAGCTATGTGAAAAATCTGTTTTGAGAAGGAAGGAGTAATAAAACATTGAATTCTCCTCATGATTTTAATAAGATGAGGTCTGAAAATTGGTTAGATTGAGCAATTTAGAGGACTCTGGTGGCATTAATAAGATGTGTTTTAATGGAGTAGTATGGATGAAAGACTAACTGGGGAGAATTCAAGAGAAAATAGGAGGAGAGAAATTTTAGATAAAGTATAGCTGACCTTTTTGAAGAGTTTTGTTGTACAGGTGAACAGAGAACTGGAGGGACAGCTGGAGATAAATATAGGGTCAAGGAGGTTGTTACTTTGTTTTTAACATGATTGATATCACAGTGTGTTTTCATGTCTGTGGGGCTGAGTCAGCAAAGTGGGAAAAAATAAAGATACTGGATAGAGAGGGAGAAATTAATGGGGAAATGGTCTTAAGTAAGAGGGGATAAGCTCAAGTGAGCAAACAAGAGAGTTAGTCTTTGATAGGAGGAGGAGCATTTTAGCAGTGACTGCAGAATTCAGGTTATAGGTGCACATATGTAATGGTGGGTGTGGTAGAAGTTACTTCTTGATTGCTTTCTATGTTCTTCAGTGCAATAAGAAGCTGAGATTGCAGAATGAGGAGGAAGCATTGGATCTTTTTTCCTTCACATCCCTGAAGTATGTACCATTCCCCCATCATAAGAAACTAACTAACCTACTGTAGTGCTTGCATCCAGAGGGTCACATCTCTGGAGGAGTGTATGTCAGAATATGCAAGAGCTAAGGACAGCCTCCCTCTGTGGAACACAGATGTGCCTCTTTAGAGAAGTGTTGCCTTATCCCACCTCCATTGGGAATCTATTATTTAGAATGAGTTTTCTCTAAAGATATTCTCTTCCCCTTACAAATATATTTCTACTGGGTCTGTCCTTATTGCTTGCTAGACAAGTCCAGGCTTTTATGATTGTTAGGAATAGATTTAGGCCTGGTTCCAACTGAGAGAGATATTAATGTTACACAACTGTCTAATTACCAATGCTCATAAGTGCTGTGAAAGTAGGAGGTAAATTTTGAGCTGAAATCTGAAGGAGAAAGGGGATAGGCAAAAAGGAAGAGAAGAAAGAGTATGCACAAAGACTTTTAAGCAGGTGTTAGAGAAACCAAAAAGAGGACAGTAGGACAGGAGCCAGAAAGCTGATGGAGACAGGGAGTGATAAAATTGGGGAGATATGCCAGAGTTAGGCCGTGCAGAAACTTGTAAGTCATTTTCTGAATTTTGGTCCTTATCATAAGACCAATGGAAAGCCAAAGAAGTCATTTATACAAAGATGTGACATGATCAGATCTGCACTGCAAAATAAGTTCATAACTAAGGCAGCCAGAGGTGAGAATTTGGTTTTCCTTTTCGAGCAGCCAGCTCCAAGTGTAGGTCTGGTGGTTAAAGGAGCCACTGAGGGAGAATCAGACATGCAAGAGCAAAGTACTGTAAGTATATAAAGACCAAAAGGATGAACACATAAAATGAAGCTGGGAAGGTAAGATTGATTTAGTCCATCTTTTAATTCTTCCGCCTTGCAATTCTGTATCCCACAGACATTAACCATCTCCATTATTTGTCTCACCAGTAAGTTCCTTTCCTGAATCCCCCTTTCCTATCTTTCCCCAAATCCAGTACTGGTCTCTTCAACATTCTCACTGAATCTTAACAACTGTCCTCTCTTCAGCTTTCCCAAAGATTCCATATGCTCAGAATACATTCTTATAGGACATCTTTTCCTCCACTATACTATTTACTTCTGAATTTCTGCCACTATGGCTACATTAAAGTAGTTGTACTTTCTCACTTCAGTAAGTCACTCACAGCCTATTAATTAGAGTTGTCTCTCCCTCTAACTCTCTCAATCTTGGGGCAGGATTCAGGGATCAACTAAATGTGTTGCCCCAAGACTAGGCAATCATTTGCTTGAAAGCAATCAGGTAGAATTAATTTGGTTGAAAATTTGATCCATGTGAGAATTTTATAAAACATAACGGTGTGCTGAAGAATTACTATTATACTAGATATTGGTTTTCAGCCATATCTCATTAGTAACCATTAGATTGATCCAAAATGTCCTCATATAGTTGGGAGCCCCAATTATAGAAGAGAGAGGGTCATATAGTTTTTCTTCTAACATGAGCAAAAGTTACCGAGTCTGATGAGCTTTAATAAAGTGGTTAGGGGGTGCTATAAACACCAATGAAGAAGGAAAAACAGGGTAAAAGATTTTTCAAATGGTAACTGAATAAATGGCTAACTTAAAATGTACATGTCATTATCCTAAAGCATAACAGTTTTTGTGAGCTTCAAAGTATTTTCAGATTAAGTTGTTCAATAATGACAATAACACCACCTAGACTTTATTTTTCATACAATGTGTGTACACTCACGTATATTATATCAGCGTGATTTTTAAATTATAGACCTTTTCATAGTGATGGTGAATATTAATAGGAACAATATAATAGCACTATTCCAAAGATCCCTCTGAACCATCTTTGAGACTTGCTTTTTATCTCTGCTTAGAGATTAATTTGGTTTAAGGATCTGCTCAGTTAACTCCATGGGTGAGTTCTCTGGCATAACCCTCAATTTTTCCAGTCAATGGCAATTTTAAATGAAATTTCATCAAAGTTCAGTACAGGAAATTAGCTCTGGGCTAGGAAGATTTGTGCAGAGTTATAGAAAAGACAACAGTCTTGCTCTTTATATTTTACATTGGAAATTAAATTTATAAGGTGTGGAGGAGGACACTTTTGGTTGCTTAAGCAATAGCCATTCCCTCCTCTGCTCTGTTCTTCTTTGCTAGTAGATCCTACTTTCCATACTATATAGGCCAGAAATGCCACAAAGTCATGGGCCTGTGATTCAATCTCCATCAGTAGGACACAAGGTTAAGTTTGCTGATAGGATCCTGGGAAACATTTTTGTTCTTCATAAAAAGAGGACGTGCTACCTGGAACTGTTGCAGCCTTCCAGTGATCAAGAGGAAAGAAACCTCCAGAGAAAATCCAACAAACTGAAACTGCAGAGCAGAAAGGAGAAAAGAGCGTGGGTCCCTGATGTCATAATAACGTCTCTGAACCAACCTTGGTGCCATCCTATGTTTACACTTAACGTTATATGGTCTAGTACATTTTCCTCTTGTGTAAGCTGTCTTTATTTGGGAAAAATTACCTGACTAAAAAATCTAAGTAAACATGTTAAGTAAACATCTTAGTAGTAGTTACAGGTAGAAAGGTAATGCAGAGTTCTTATCTCTGGATGCTTTTAACAGAATCTATCTTGATCATTCAGATTGTTAATGGTAAACAGAGCTGGAATTTATGGATTTATGAAGTATGGCCAGCTACAAAATACCATGTCAGCTACATAATTAACAGAGTATAAAATGAAGAGTTCTATGGCCATCACACCGGCCTTTGTGTCAGTGATGCCCTACTGTATCACTTAGAGACTTTACATAGTAAATGTGGGCCAGGGTGGATGCTAATATTATAAGGAAAGACACAGAAAACTGTGTTGTTAGTCCCAGATTTTACCGCAGTTCACTTCTATTTCCTTTGACTTGTTAGTAAAGTTTGATACAGGGTCAGATCTCTGGATTTTTGCGAATTTGATTTGACAACTGAACCCCTACTGGCATCTCACTGTCACTCCTTATAGCTTTCATTTTCATATGAGAAATATAAAATGGTAATGCAAGCAGGACAAGAATCTTTTCAGAAGATATCTAAACAGCAACACTTGATGTTTTCTCCCCTCTAATTAACTCTGTATGGGTCCTTTCTAACAAAAGCCAGACTCTGAAACCGGCCATGAATATAATTTTTATTTTAAACTGTAATTTGAGATCTGAAGAGGAAAAGCGTACATCCTCCAGAAATCCTGGACTTTGAGCTGAGTTCAGTGAGTGGCTGTCTCATTTGAGGAGGAGGTGCGGGGGAGCATGCTTAAGGTAGAGGGAGGAGTGTGTGTCTGAAAATTTGAATGGCTTACTGTAGAGACTAATATTTTCCTCTCAAATCCGTTCTTCCTTTCTTACATAGTAATAGGATTTTTGGTTGAACACAAAGCTGATCAACATAAGACAACATTCTCCAAACCTTACAACTAGGTATGGCTTTGTGACTAAGTTCTGGCCAATGAAATGTGAATGGGGTTACCATGTACAATTTCCAAATCATGATCATAAAAGAAAGAAATATGCCCTCTGTTTTCCAGTTTTTCTCTCCTTTCCTCTGACTAGCAAAAACCATATTGTACCATGAGATAGAAGCTGTCTGTTAAAGAGGAAGGGAAAACAAAATAGAAGGAGCACGGATATTTGATATTTATGGAATTACCAGGCTAGCCCGGACCAACTTCCTAGGTTTTCACATGAAAGAGAAAAAAATCCATTTTGATCAAACCATTATTATCTTTGCTTGCTATTGCTGAGCTGAGTCAATGTTCAAGCTAATTTATTCTCTCACCCCCAATACGATTTGGCATTTGCCTCATCTATATGTACATGTGTTATATTTGGTCTTTTAAATATATAAAGCTTTCATTTATTTTTTTCCATTCTCTCTTTAAAAAATCTTAATATGCTCCAGTAAAAGTGTAATTACTATGCAAAAAAGAAAGACTAGATATTGGGGAACATCTAGCAGTTTCTGTTATATTGGATTATTTTCATAAATGAACAAAATACAATGTCATGGGCTTAAATATTATTTAACAAACGTATTTCTCAATTATCACTATCCACAGATTTTCCTCATTTTAAGAAATGTTAGCATTTGCCTAAAGTTCTCAATATAAACTCTTTTTTGCACCACGAGACTTCCCAAAATAATCAGGTGGTTTAAAACTTGTTCCTAGAAAATTATTCTGGTTGGAAGGATGTCAATACAGAAGTTTCTACATTTATGAACTTTTAAATTAAGAAGTTTGAGGCATGTAAAAAAGCTGTACTCTAGGGCAAAAGTACCTTAACTCTCAACTTTACAAGCATTTGGAAGAAGGCTAATATAGGGTCATTTTATTTTCTTCCACCTAGGTTTTTTTTTGGCAGTTTTTTCCTTTTAGAGTTGGTTTTATGTATTTTATTCAATTATTTTCACCAACACTTGACAAATGCAAAAGCAGTGAGAATGTGAAAAGCTCCTGGAAAGAAGACTTGTTATTTAGAATGAAAATAGTAATAATAAAATTAAGTAGTTTGTGAGAAAATAAGATTACACGTACCCAAAGAAGTAATAGTAGGAAGTATTATCTTAAAAAAAAGAGTAAATCATGAAATGTGTGGAAAGAGCTGTGGGCCTTTGCAATTCATAATCACCAAGTTATAAGAAAAATGAGTTACAAATGGGAAAACCACGTCTGTGAACTATAGTTCACAAACTATGCCAGATGTTGGACTCACTGAGAGGGCATCGAAAATACTGATGTGTGGTTGCCCCTCCCCAGAGATCCTAATTTAATTGGTCTGTGATGTAGCATGTAGCCTGGATATCTAGATTTTTAAAATTTCCCCAAGCAGTTCTAATGTGCAGCCAAGGTTGGGGATCACTGAATTAAGGTAATAGTGTCACTGCCAGATGCCAACTATATAACGTTAATGCAAGAGAAAGTTGGAAACTCATTCAAAACCAAAATTTAAGATTGGAGAACGGTCTGATTATAAAAATATCTCAAGCCACAGAAGGTCAGAGCCTATCACGCCAGCTGTGAAGGAGTAGATCCTAAGATTCTGTAAGATAACACTGGCCTATACAACTTTCTTCACTGATGGAAATGTTTTGTGTCTGTGTAGTCTAATACAATAACCACTTACCACATGTGACTATTCAGGATTGGAAATGTGGCTAGTACAACTGAGGAAATCTCTAATTCTAATACATTTCTAATATATTTAGTTAATAAATAATTTTTGAAATATTACAATTAAATTTTAATTAATTTGTATTAAATTTAAATAGCCATAAGTAGCAAGTATCTATCTTACTGGATAACAGAGACCTAAGATAAACTCAAAGAACATCAACTTGGAGCATAAGCTGATTCCACAGGTTTTCAATGTTGATAAAGTGGGTGGTGTAGTTTACATAAAGTTGTCATACAGAACATGTATTTGCAAGAAAAAAAGACCATGCATTTTTTCAAAGCTTCAAAGAATATAGTCATAGTCTTATACCTGCCGAAAGAACTAAAGCTTAAATCATCCTTTGTAAATCTTGAACCCCTGAACAAATAGATTTATAAATAGACTTTCAGAACAAAAATCTAGTTGCAAATATGAATTTATATATGGTTTTTATTTTGATGATTTTTAACTTTTTAAATTTATTTTATTTTATTTTATTGCAGTAACATTGGATTATAACATTATATAACTTTCAGATGTACATCGTAATTTTGAATTCTGTGTAGATTACATGATGTTCACCACCCAAAAACTAATTATAGTCCATCCCCTCACATGTGAGCCTAATCAACCCTTTTGCCCTCCTCCCTTCCCCCTTCCCCTATGGTAACCATCAATCCAATCTCCATTGCTATGTGTTTGTTTGTCATTATTTTTATCTTCTACTTATAAGTGAGATCATAAGGTATTTGACTTTCTCAATCTGACTTATTTCACTTCGCATAATACCCTCTAGGTCCATCCATGTTGTCACAAATGGCCAGATTTCATCATTTCTTATGGCTGAGTAGTATTCCATTATGTATATATACCACATCTTCTTTATCCATGCGTCCCTTAATGGGCACTTAGGTTGCTTCCAAGTCTTGGCTATTGTGAATAATGCTGCAATGAACATAGGGGTGCATGTATCTTTATGCATTTGTGTTTTCAAGTTCTTTGGATAAATACCCAGCAGCTGGATAGCTGGATCATACGGTAGGTCTATTCTTAATTTTCTCAGGATACTCCATACTGTTTTTTATAGTGGCTGCACCAGTTTGCACTCCCACCAGCAGTGTAGGAGGGTTCCCTTCTCTACACATCCTTGTCAACAATTGTTATTTCCTGTCTTAATTATAGCCATTCTGACCAGAGTGAGGTGATACCTCATTGTAGTTTTGATTTGCATTTCCCCATAGCTAATGATGTCGAGCATCTTTTAATATGGCTGTTGGCATATCCGTATATCTTCTTTGGAGAAATCTCTGTTCAGATATTTTGCCCATTTTTTAATTGGCTTGTTGGATTCTTTGTTGCTGAGATGTATGAGTTCTTTGTATATTTTGGATATTAACCCCTTTTCTGGTATATGGTTTGCAAACATCTTCTCCCATTTGTTAGGTTGTCTTTCGTTTTGTTAATGGTTTCCTTTACTGTGCAGAAGCTTTTTAGTTTGATGTAGTTCCATTTGTTCATTTTTTCTTTTGTTTCCCTTGACAGTCAGACATGGGACTTGAAAATATGCTGCTCAGACCAGTGTCATAGAGCATACTGCCTATGTTGTCTTCTAGTAGTTTCATGGTTTTGGGTCTTACATTCAAGTCTTTAATCCATTTTGAGTTGATTTTTGTGCATGGTGTAAGGGAATGGTCTACTTTCATTCTTTTGCATGTGGCTGTCCAGTTTTCCCAACACCATTTATTGAAGAGACTCTCCTTTCTCTTTCGTATGCTCTTGGCTCCCTTGTTGAATATTAGCTGTCCATAAATGTGTGGGTTTATTTCTGGGCTCTCTATTCTGTTCCATTGATCTGTGTGTCTGTTTTTGTGCCAGTACCGTGCTGTTTTGGTTACTCCGGTTTTGTAGTATATTTTGAAACCAAGAAGTGTGATACCTCCAGCTTTGTTCTTTTTTCTCAGGAATCCTTTGGCTATTCAGGGTCTTTTGTTGTTCCATATAAATTTTAGGATTCTCTGTTGCATTTCTGTGAAAAACATTATTGGAACTTTGATAGGGATTGCATTGAATCTACAGATTGCTTTAGGAAGTATGGACATTTTAACTAGGTTAATTCTTCCAATCCAAGAGCACAGAATATCTTTCCATTTCTTTGTGTCTTCTTCAGTTTCTTTCAACAATGTTTTATAGTTTTTGGTGTACAGATCTTTCACCTCTTTGGTTAAGTTCATTCCCAGGTATTTTATTCTTTGTGTTGCAATTGTTAATGGGGCTGTATTGTTAATTTCTCTTTCTGCTAACTTGTTGTTAGTGTATAGAAACACAACCAATTTTCGTATGTTGATTTTGTATCCTGTGACTTGACTGTATTCATTTACTATTTCTAAAAGATTTTTAGTGGATTCTTTAGGGTTTTCTATATATAAAATCATGTTGTCTGCAAAGAGTGCCAGTTTCACATCTTCTTTTTCAATGTGGACCCCTTTTATTTCTTTTCCTTGCCTGATTGCTCTGGCTAGGACTTCCAATACTATGTTAAATTAAGAGTGGTGAAAGTGGGCATCCTTGTCTGGTTCCTGTTCTTAGACGGATGGCTTTTAGTTTTTCTCCTTTGAGAATGATATTGGCTGTAGGTTTGGCATCTACAGTCTTTATTATGCTGAGGCATTTTCCTTCTATACGCATTTTATTTAGATTTTTATCATAAGTGGATGCTGTATCTTGTCAAATGATTTCTCTGCATCTATTGAGATGATCATAGGATTTTTATTCTTCATTTTGTTAATGTAGTGTATCATGTTGATAGATTTGTGGATGTTGAACCATTCCTGCATCCCTGGAATGAAACCCACTTGATCATGATGTACGATCTTTTTAATGTAGTGTTGTATTCGATTTGCTAGTATTTTGTTGAAGATTTTTGCATCGATGTTCATCAGTGATATTGGCCTGTAATTTTCTTTTTTTGTGTTGCCCTTGTCTGTTTTTGGTATCAGGATAATGCTGGCTTCGTAGAAGATGTTAGGAAGCCTCCCATTCCCTTCGATTTTTTGGAAGAGTTTGAGAAGAATAGGTATTAAGTCTTCTTTGAATGTTTAGTAGAATTCACCAGGGAAGCCACCTGGTCCCGGACTTTTATTTTTGGGGAGATTTTTGATTGCTGTTTCAATCTCCTACTGTTGGTTGGTCTATTCAAATTCTCTACTTCTTGGTTCAATTTTGGAAGGTTGCATGTTTCTAAGAATTTATGCATTTCTTCTAGATTATCCAATTTGTTGGTGTATATCTTTTCACAGTATTCTCTTATTATCTTTTTTATTTCTCAGGTGTCCATTGTAATCTCTCCTCTTTCATTTCTCATTTTATTTATTTGACCCTTCTCTCTTTTTTTCTTGGTGAGTCTAGCTAAGGGTTTCTCAATTTTGTTTATCTTTTCAAAGAACCAGCTCTTGGTTTCATTAATTTTTTCTACTGTTTTTTAAGTCTCTATTTCATTTGTTTCTGCTCTGATTTTATTATTTCCTTCCTTCTGCTGATTTTGGGCTTTGTTTGTTCTTCTTTTTCCACTGCCTTTAGATGCGCTTTTAGATTGTTTATTTGGGATTTTTCTTGTTTGTTGTGGTAGGCCTTAATTGCTATAAACTTCCCTCTTAGAACAGCTTTTGCTGTGTCCCATAGATTTTGGCGTGTCGTATTTTCATTTTCATTTGTCTCCAGGAAATTTTTGATTTCTCCTTTGATTTCTCATTGACCCAATCCTTGTTCAGTAGCATTTTGTTTAATTTCCACATTTTTGTGTCTCTTCTGGTTTTCTTCCTGTAGTTGATTTCTAGGTTCATACCTTTGAGGTCAGAAAAGATGCATGGTATTATTTTGATCTTCTTAAATTTATTGAGATTCGTTTTGTGGCCTAATATGTGATCAATCCTGGAGAATATTCCATGTGCATTTGAAAAGAACGTGTTTTATGTGGTTTTTGGATGGAATATTCTGTATATATCTACTAAGTCCATCTGGTCTAATGTGTCCTTTGAGGCCAGTGTTTGGATGGTGTATCCATTGGTGTAAGTGGAGTGTTAAAGTCCCCTACTATTATTGCATTACTGTCTATTTCTCCTTTTATGTCTGTTAATAATTGCTTTATATATTTAGGTGGTCCTATGTTGGGTGCATAGATATTTACAAGTGTTATATCTTCTTGTTAGACTGTTCCATTTATTATTATGTAGTGCCCTTCTTTGTCTCTTGTTACACTTTTTGTTTTAAAGTCTATTTTGTCTAAGTATTGCCACCCCCACTTTCTTTTCTTTGCCATTTGCATGGAATATCATTTTTCATCCTTTCACTTTCAGTTTGTGAGTGTCTTTAGGTCTGAAGTGTGTCTCCTGTATGCAGCATATACATGGGTCTTGTTTTTTTATCTAGTTGGTCACCCTATGTCTTTTGATTGGAGCATTTAGTCCATTGACATTTAAAGTAGCTATTGATAAACATGTATTTATTGCCATTGTGTTACTTTTTTTCTGTGTAGTTTAGTAGTTCTCCTCTGTTCCTTTCTTTTTCTCTTGCTCTCTTCCCTTGTGGTTTGATGGATTTCTTTACTAATATGTTTGATTTCTTTTGTCTTACTTATTTTCTTACTTATTACGGTTTCTGATTTGTGACTACCATGAGGAATCTATATAATATTCTATGTATGTAACAGTCTATGTTGAGTTTATAGACTCTTTAGCTTACCCTCTTTCTAAAAGCTTTACTTTTTCACTCCCTTCCTCACATATTTTATGTTTTTGAAATCATATATAGTCTCTTCTTTAGTGTGTGTCTATCCATAGTCCTCTTATCATCAAAATAGGTAATTTTAGTATATTTGTCTTTTAACCTTTATCTTATCTTCACAGGTGGTTGATTTGTTACCTTTACTATATTTTTACCTTTACCAGTGATTTTATTGCCTGGTTTTTCTGGGGGGGTTATTTTTTTTAAATAATTTTTTTATCCCTATTTGTGGTCATTGCTTTCCCACTTAAATAAGTCCCTTCAACATTTCCTGTAGAATTGGTTTCTTGTTGATAAACTCCTTTAATTTTTGCTTGTCTGGGAAGCTCTTTAGCTCTCCTTCCATTTTGAATGACAACCTTGATGAATACAGTATTCTTGGCTGTAGGTTTTTTCCTTTTAGCACTTTAAATACATCATGCCAAACTCTTCTCGCCTGTAGGGTTTTGGCTGAGAAGTCCACTGATAGCCTTATGGGCTTTCCTTTGTATGTCACTTGTTGCCTTTCTCTTGCTGCTTTTATGATTCTCTCTTTATCTTTAATTTTTGGATATTTTAATTATAATGTTTCTTGGTGTGGGCCTTTTGGGGCTTATCTTGTTTGGAGCTCTCAGTGCTTCCAGTACTTCAATGTGTTTCCTTCTTTAGATTAGGAGAATTTTCATCTATTATTTCTTCAAATAAATTTTCTGCCCCTTTGTCTCTCTGTTCTCCTTCTGGGACATCTATAATATGAATGCTAGTGTTCTTGATATTGTCCCAGGGTTCCCCTAGACTGTTCTCATTCTGTCTAATTCCTTTTTCTTTTTTCTGTTCAGCTTGGGTGATTTCCTCTAGTCTTTCATCTATCCCGCCGATCCATTCTTCTGTATCTTGTATTCTGCTATTGAGTCCCTCTAGTGAATTTTTCATTTCCAGTACTGTATTCTTCACTTCGGATTGGTTCTTTTTTATATTTTCCAGCTCTTTGTTGACGAGCTCACTTTGTTCATCCTTTCTTCTCGTAAAATCTGTGAGCATCCTTATGAGATTTTGTTGGAAGTCTTTGTTGGGTAGGTCGCTTATTTCTGTTTCATTTAGTCCTTTTTCTAGGGTTTTGTCCTGTTCCCTTGCTTGGAATGCATTCCTTTGTCTCCTCATTATGCTTCTTTCTCTGTGCTTATTTCTATGTATTAGGTGAGTCAGATATGTCCCATGATCTTGGAGAGGTAGCCTTAAGTAAGAGATGCCTTTTGAGGCCCAGCAGTGTGCTTCCTTCTTGTCACTAGTCCAAAAGATCCAGGAGTGACCCATTTGTGGGCTTTGTGTCCATCTGCTGTGTAGGGCTCCTCTTAATGCAGGTACCCAGGGAGTCTAGTCTTTCCTTCCCTGGTCAGCTGTTTGTAAATCCAGTTTGGGGAGCCTTAGCACCATTGACTACAAGCTTTAATAGCACACTCCTATTACAGTTTTCCTCTTAATTGGGTTGGTACCCAGTGTGGCTGGTTGCTAGGCTCAGGGGCTTACAGTTCTGATAGGCCTCAGGCCTACAAGGCTGTTGTCAGTTCTCTTAGGAATGCAGCTAAGTTGGTCTGGCCCTAGACATGGGAGCACTCAATTGTTTTAGGCTTTGGAAAGTGGGGCTAATCCTTTTTATGGCTTTTTGTGAAGCACAGGTCTTCTGCTGCTGATAAGCCTCACCCCCCACAGGACCACACACCCTCAAGATAGTCCTGGTCTATGCACACTTCCCAACCACCTGAAGCGTACCCTGACTCCCCATGGCAGAGGCCCCCACCTCTCCACCAATGCCCCCCACAGTTCACCTGGTCCTCACAGAGGCCCTGCCCCACAGAGGTGGATACACTTGCCTGCCTGTAGAGGATCAAGGCAACCAGTCACTGCAGGCTGACAAGTAGCCTGAGGGCTTTCTGTTGGGTGGGGCAGGTCCCTAGGGTGGGCTCCTTGTCCTGGCTGAATTGAATTAAATCTGCACTCTTGTGGGTGTGGCAGCGTCCTGGGCTAACAGGCCAGGGGAAGAACCTTAATGGTGTCTGCTGGGGTCTGTGTCAGCATGCCTGGACTATGTCACAACAATGGCCCCCACCAATGTCTCAGTCTCCAGAGAGGTCCCTTCTCTCACTGAGATGCCCCCAGAGCCCACCAGGTGAGTCTCTTTTCACCAAAGGACTGTCAGCCTTCTCTCTGGTGATTTTAGGTTGCTGAGATGGGTGAGTTTGTGTGTGGGCCCTTTAAGACCTGGGTCTTTTTGGTTTTCGTCTGATAGCTTTTCTGGGGGTATTCCCTGCTGCAGTTAATAGCCAGTGAAGCCAGATAGTAAGACCCTCATCTCAGTTGTGCTGAATCTGAAGGATGCTTATAGCAGTATTGGCCCTCACTGCTCCCGGGAGGACTGCATACCTTAGGGTGGTTCCTGCCTGGCTGGCTGAGAAACTCTGCTGCTCCCGAAGGTGACTTTTTTCTCTCCAGCAGGAATTTCTGCCTCTTCCGCCTTAGTCAGGACTTTCTCTTGTTGTGGGGGTTCTTTTTATCCAGCTCTCAGTTTTCTATACAGGGTAATTTTTCCAAAAATAGTTTTAATAGTTATAACCTGGTTGTATTCATAAGAGGAGATTAGTTTAGAGTCTGTTTATGCTGCTATCTTGATGAGATCCCCTACTTTGATGATTTTTATTAAATCAACTACTTAATCTATAAATATAAAAGTATGGCTATAATCTTTTGTCTAAAATAAATTTATATGAAGGCACACATATAGAGGTATTAGTTAAGACTCTGTGCCAATAAAATAAGCATGCATTCTTTTTTGTTATTTTACTTTTTGAGGAAGTTTAGCCCTGAGCTAACATCTGTGCCCATCTTCCTCTATTTTATGTGTGGTACATCTGCCACAGCATGGCTTGACAGGCAGTGGATTGGTTCATACCTGGGATCTGAACTAGTGAACCCCAGGCTGCCAAAGCAGAGTGTGAGAACTTAACCACTGCACCACCAGGCTGGCCCCTCTTTTTTTCTATCTTTACTTGAATAACTAGAATTATGTGCATACTATAGACTAGACACTGTGCTTGCAGCTCTGGATGCATATTCCCATTTTACTCTCCTAATCATCTAATGAGGTAGCTACTGTCATCCACATTAAACACTTGAGGAATTGAGGCTCACAGCAGTTAATAATTTTTTCAAATTTTCCCAGCTCAGGAATGTTAATGCTGACTGCTGTATTCTATCTTTATTAATAGTAATAATTGACAAACCTCCTTATAATTATATAGGAACATTTAATAATATTATTTTTCTTGCTATTCAACATTTCAATACCACTACTGAAATAAATGTTCTATAAACAGAAAATAATTGCTCACTGTCTGAACAAGGTGTAATCTGTATATTTGTGAATGCATTTCACTTTGTTCCTATACCAATTATATTTCTATAGCTCTAGCTCTCCCACAGTAGCTTGAACAAAGCCAAATTCTAGAAGCCACAGTAGCAAAATTCATTACCATTCATAAATTAGAACAAGTGACTGCTTCCAATTGTCTGCTGTAGTTTTGCCAAGGTTGCAAGAACAAAGGTAGGATAATGATTATTGCCCATGCCTTTTGTTTGGGAACTATCCATTAAGCAAAGATAATTTAGCCAAAATACACTTCAAAAAGACTTGCTGATTTGCACATTTCTTGCAAATGCATTCAGCAAGTGATAAAGGCATTTAAAATCTAAATTTACAGTAAAGAGATATCACAGGGTTTTGAAGTAGCAAAGTCATTTCTAGCTGCTGAAGTGCAAGACTGAAGAGACAAAATAATAAGACCTTGGGAACATGTCTAAAAATGTGACAGCAACGCAGTGAACATCCATCTCATGCTGTCTCCAGAAAGTTTGACATGCACTTAAAATGCACGACACCACCATACCAGGGCCTTTCTCAAAATTTATCACCTGGTTTTGTATATTTGACTCTAGATTCCATTAGAAAGATGTTGAACTACCTGATTTACTGTCACCAGCCAGTGAGTTCTTTCAAGATTATTCTCCAAATACCTTGAGGATCAATATCTGGAAGGCCTCATATAATAGACCATAGTGGCCATTTCAAATGAGTGAAATGAGACAGTACACTTGAAGATTCACATTATCAGGGGTTGGCCCTGTGGCCTAATCATTAAGTTTGGCATGCTCCACTTTGGCAACCTGAGTTTGGTTCCCAGGTGTGGACCTAGACCACTTGTTAGCAGCCATGCTGTGGCAGCGACCCACATACAAAATAGAGGAAGATGGGCATAGATGTTAGCTCAGGGTGAGGAAGATTGACAACAGTTGTTAGCTCAGGGCAAACCTTCTTCAGA
The DNA here is from genome assembly GCF_041296235.1 of Equus asinus. NCBI lineage: Eukaryota > Metazoa > Chordata > Mammalia > Perissodactyla > Equidae > Equus > Equus asinus. Next base: position 52,262,801 of record NC_091793.1, read on the forward strand.
AAAAAGAAAAATTCATGTTATCATATTTTTCAAGGCTGGCTTTATTTTCGGTTAACATAAATGTATATGTTCTTATTAATATTCAAATATTTAAAAAATATGGAATCATCTAAAATAAAATCCAACTTCAATAATGAATCAAAGCTATTTATTGAATACATAATATATATGTGCCAGGTACTGCACTTGTTTTATCTCATTTAATCCCCTCTGTGTTGTAACGAAGACATTATCTTCTGTAGTGTGCCTATGAGGAAACTGAAGCTGAGAGGTACGTGACGTTCCTACAGTGACATGGCTAACAGGGAGGTGTGCCTGGTGTGCTGTGCTCTCAACTCTCTCCTCTGCACTGACATAAGGAACACACCTGGGGGAGCGGAAAGTGTTCTGTTGTCTGAATCACACTACCACTTCTTCCATAGAAAACAGTTACCTTGTAAAAACCACGGAATGTTGTCTTAAAATTTACTCCAAAGATATCTTTACTTTCCCCCAAGGTGTCCAAAAGTGGTCAATAAGAAATCATTTCTTTCATTTTTACAACGTGCTGGAGTCTTTCCTTATTTTATTAAACGAATTTAAAATCTTTAATTTATTAACTTAAATTCATTTTATTATGTTTTTATTCTATACTGTGAATTGGTTCCTTTCTTATTGAGAATCAAAACTGAGTCAGAAGTATACTGTCACATTGTTACAGAGCACTAGAACAGGTGGTAACGTAAGCAAAGAAGGGAAAACAAGATGGTGTCAACGCTAGAAGAACATATGGATGCATACTTTCTTTATAGAGTTCCAGTAGAGAAAGGTTTCCAAATTATGATCTCAATTCCAGAAGTCATAAAAACGCTATAAATTCAACCTTTGCATGATTAAAAATATTCTAAGAAAATGCAAAGAACAAGCCTAAAAATCATGTATGCCACAGAAAGAAGGATAAGAAGCTCCTAGAAACTAAGTAAAAAACCAATACTCAATAGAAAAATGGGCAAAGATTATGAACCTAGTGTTTATAGATTAAAAGAAAAAAACAAATGTCTCAAACCTGTGAAAGCATAATCAACCTCTCTGAATTAAAAAAAAAAAAAAAGCAAACTAAAAACTATACCAAGATATAATTTTAGCCTATATAGATATGGCAAAAATCTAAAATTTACAACGAACTCTGTTAGCCAGTTTGTGAGGAAATAATTCCTCTAACATACTACTAAGAGTAAAATGATACAACCTCTCTTGAGGCAACTTAAGATGACTATTAAAATGAAAATGCATTTACAATTCGATACATGCATCTCTACTCCTAAGGATTTATTCTGCCAATTTACATGCATATATACAATATCACACATCTACAGAGTTACTCATTCCATCACTTTTCTGTAATAGCAAAAGACTGAGGAAGAATAACAACAACAATCTATCAAATAGGGGCATACGCCATAACTGACAACTACTTTCCCGTGATTGAATTTTTTTCCTGTTTTCACTTTTTTCCCCCTAATATTACATGCCCCAGCCTTGTACCAGAGGGGAAATGACATAAGCTGGGCTGTGATAAGATGGACTCCTGGGAGCCAAATTAAACGGTTGCTGAGAACAGAATTCGCATGACCTTTCAGCTCTGGAGAGACTCTGGCACATCACAGCCACCAAGTCGGGGGAGGGGAGAAGACTAGAGCAATTACCTAGGTGGTAATTAGTGTTCAAAGGGAAATACCACTCTAAGAGAAGAGATTGAAGTAATGGCATTAGGAGAAGAAACAGATGGAAGACTCATTTGAACCATATCCAGGTCTTTTGGAGATGATGAGAAAGAAGAGAAAGAGACTATTGCCTCAGATAATTTTGCCGAAAAATTTGCCTCCGATAATTTGAGAGTAATGTCAGAGACCTGAGGAGATAAGAAATACTCCAGGCAAAAGGCAGTGAAAAAAAAAAATGCAAACAAGTAAATACAGTCTTCCTTTCTCTCCCTAACCTCGCCAGGATAAATTTACTAAGACACTACCTGATAGCCAAGCTTCATGTTTCTCTTCTGACACCTTTGCAGTTGGTCTTAACACTGTACAGGAACATTTCAGAACTTGACTCATTAATGGTAGGAAAGCTCTAAACAGATTAGATGATCTGGATACCGTTTTACTTGCCAGGCAGCATAGCTCCAGATCTTGACCTACCATCATGGCAGGTGAAAAAATGACTAACATGCAATAAATACAATTTATTAAAAAATCACAAGTTTATTTCTGCTGATTGATATTGTCAAGTTGAGTTCCAATGAGATGGATTTTTGCGGAAAAAAGGGAAAGACAAATATAAGCATTAATTATATTTGTTGTATGTGGCAGGCAAAATGTCAGCACATTACTTGCATTTTCTCACTTAGTATTCTCATAAATGTTAAAAATTAGGCATTATCTTCCTTCCTGGAGATGAGGAAATTGGGTCTTGGAGAGGTTTCAAGACTTACCTAGGATAACTTAGAGGCAGAGATCAAATCTGAATATGAAATAGTCTGATTCTAAAGTTCATGTTCCTTCTAAATACACTACGCTGTCTCTATGCCAAATGTCAAGAACCGAGATTTTACCCTATTTGCCAAATAAGAAGTAAATCTGTCATAGTTTCACGAATGCTGGCAGAGCACAGAAGACTCCAGGGTTGGAGACAAAAGACAGTTTAACAGAAATAGCAAGAAAATCATAATTTTTCTTGTTCCTCAAGCCCCAATTCCCACTGGGTGACATGAAGAAGGGCAGGTGACACCTGAATACTCAGTGGGCTGTGTTACAAGAGAGGAACCCTCAGTTTTTCTATAATCCAAATTTTTCATAATGGACAGTAAGCATAACTGCGTTGGCCTGGGGTGCGGGGAGGGGTGCATTTTTTTTATTATACTGGAAAGTAAAAAGACTCTGTCCCTATCTTCCAAGGCTGTTTGCTATAAAATATCCCTGAAAAGATTATCTACAACATAGGCCATTGGTGCTTTGGTGTTCACCAGATGTCCTGAAAAATGAGAGACCTATGAAGAATTGACTCCCAATACCAAATAAATGATATTATAATATTGCTAAATAAAAAATTTATAAAATTTGCAATTCCTTCTAAAGATTATATGTGTGTAACTTCCCAAGAAATTCATTTGTATCCAGGTACAATCATTTTTACAATATTGTTAATTTAACAGGTGTAGAATTATTCCCAAGGTTAAGTTAATTGACATTTATTTTATTACTAGAAAGTAATAATTTCCATGCAATTACATTGAATATTTGTATTCCTTTCTGTGCAAATTGTTTTATTCTTTGTATGTTTATCTCTAAGAATTTCAAAATGAATCTTGTATGTTTGGCTGTGCTCTTTATATAATATAGATATTAAGTGCTTTTAAGAAGTGCATATAGTTTTCCATTTTCATTTTATTATACCTAATTAAAAGAATTTTTTTGAATTGTGGAAGACTCTATCAACCCTTTCATTATTTTTTCTACCATCTCAAAAATATGAAAGTTATCTCACAGGATTGATAGATATTAAATTCTAATTTCAGCTTTTCTTTCACAAAATTTCAGTTCATATTAAATTGTTTCTATATCAACCTCCAATTTAAATTATTATTAAAGACCTAAAACAAACATCTTCCCCAAAAACGTTTTTCAAAGTACTTCCAGGTACATTATTTCAGTCAATGTCCAGAAAAATCTTGTAAAATACAGAGGAGAGTATGAAAGGCGATCACTTATCATTTCACCTTTCATCTATTTAATAATTGAACTCCTGAAACATTTGCCCAATAATGGTCCAGCCTGTATTGAAAACCCCCTAATGAGGAATTGATTATTCTCTTGAGTGACTCATTTTATCTTGGGACAAGGTAACTCCATTACAAAATTCTCCTTTAAATCAAGGCTGAATCTGCCCCTTTTTCATTTGCCTATATACCCTTGGCACCTTGTAGCCTAAGCTTCATCTCTCATTTCAATGACAATGAAGACAATACTACTTTTTTCTGCCTCCCCCTAAATCTTCTCTCTTGTAGCATAAACATGCCTAATGCCTTCAATCCTTCTTTTTATGTCTGTTTACCATGTGGTTTACTAGAACCTCAAACATATAAAATAAAAATTCCATTCATAAACTCACCAATGAAAGTAGAGTCATCATGCCCACACTGGTTTGAGATAGTATACCTCTATTAATTTGGAAAATTTTCACCTAGATTTCAAAGTCTTTTTTTGTCAATTGTTGGTTCTAAGCCATATCTCAGTATCTCATTATCCCATTTCTTGTCAGGGAAAAGGAGTGATGTTGGGGAAAAGGTTGAAGTTCTAGACTTGATTTATTGCATTCATCCCAAAAGACTATAAGGGGCCAGCCTGGTGGTGCAGGGGTTAAGTTCGAATGGGTACGGACCTATGCATGGCTTGTCAGGCCATGCTGTGGCAGGCATTCCACATATAAAGTAGGGGGAGATGGGCATGGATGTTAGCTCAGGGCTGCTCTTCCTCAGCAAAAAAAGGAAAAAGGATTGGCAGCAGATGTTAGCTCAGGGCTAATCTTCCTAAAACAAACAAACAAACAAACAAAAGACTGTAAAGGCATTGGATATCTTGAAATAAAAATATATTGCATTTGTAAATACACATCTTGAATCATCACAAATTGAATGAATATGCCTATATAAATTCCCTATCTGTAGATACAGTACTGAATAGGGTAGATTCGTGCAGCCCATGACTAGACACTTCCTTTCTGATTAACAATGGTTATAATTTCTTATCACTTAGTAAGTTACCTCTTATTTTTGCTTATATTCAAAGCTTAAAGATGAGATGTTCGTGATAAATCTTAAATGTCCTACTGTAGTCCAGATGTCCTAGCTTTTCCATATGTCCATTACCTACACTATCACACATGCAAGAGAGTAGTTACTTATAATACTGGCAGCAGTGAAGCCCAACATTAAAATAATGAATCTTATTCCAGTCATATTGGCATTAACCTAGGCAATTGTCAAGATATTCAAAGTAAGGGGAAAACCTGAGCAACAATCAGATATTCTCAATATTGCACTGGTAGATCTGAGTCAGTTATTTAGGAATCTGTTATAGCTGGATAAAAATAACCGAACAAATTTGAAAAGAATCACTTCAATTGTACATAAAAAGACAGGTTGAATTTTTCAATGTGCATAGTTCCAGCTATATCCAGAATATTAAGTTTTCTTCTCTGTGCTTATTTAAAATAGTTTTGGAAACTCTAATGCTATAATTCTGAATATGTAAAGTCTCAGGAGGCCTTATTTTAGCCGCAGAAATCTGACTGGCTAAACCACTTTGTAATATGCAATTGGAGCATCAATACTTTACGACTGTATAAATCTCAACTAATATTATCTGATTTTACTGGAAGTTTTTTTGGAAAAGTGATAATTTAAATTAAGTGGACATTTCATGCAAAAGAGTAACTATTAGGAGAATAGTGTTTTTTTTTTAAATCACTACGTTTTACAGATGGACAAATGAGATTTAATAATTCACTCTAGTAGATCTAATAATGAGTATTTGTTAATTTATCTAATAACAAGGGTTTTGGATTTTTTTTCAAAGAGTTCCTATCTCCAATCATTAAGACGGAGCCACTTAGAGGACATATATGTCATTCTGCAAAAAATACAGCCCTTACAGGATGATGCAGGGTGTGATTTATTCTGTTTGAAATAATACCTCCTTCTGAATAAATTACAAACAATTTCATGAGAGGGGTTTTGGGAGTCTGGTTTTTGGAGTGATTATTTTAACAGTCTTGCTATGTATTATAAAATTACTTGTTACAATGCTTATGGAATTTGAGCCATAAGAATTGAACTAAATTAATCCTGAGCCTGACAATGTTATTAAATCATATGAGACCCTGGCAATGCACTGCCTATGATGTCAGGATCAGACAGGATTTTGTAGAAAATACCCATTTAAACTAAATACAAAAAAATATATATGTAGATGAAGAGTATCCATTGTAGGGAAATTTCAATAAAATTCTATGTTTGAACTTTATTAGGTGTTAAGAGAACATGATGACCCAAGTGCTCTGTCTACAAAAACAGATGAGTAGGACATAACTTGGTTCTAGTACCTTCAATGGTTGGTAGAAGAGGTTTCCCTGGGATGAGAAGCCTCACAGCAAGCAGAAGAAGAAAGAGACCCAAGACCAAATGCACTCTTTGACCCCATCTTTCACTTACAGAATTTAAGAAATTTTAGGTATTCTCTACATTTCTACAGTTAGAAATACAAAGAGGCCAAAAGATTTTAAAAACAAGTTGTCAGAAATGGCCAAAAATAACCCCAACACTTTTACTTTTACACATAATGTAGACAAGATCAACTCTCCCTTTGGACTTTAGGCAAAGTATATCTTAATTATCCAGCAGCATTGTTGCTCCTCTTCACATAATTTTTAAGAATAGAAATACTGATATGCTAATATTTGTGATATTATTTCTTATCTATGAAAAACTGCTGGTTGTTTCGTAATATCTTTCTCTCCTTTGTCCATAATATGATTGCAGCTGAGCATATGGCTTCCCAGATAGAGAAAACATTTCTCAGCCCCCCTTGCAACTAGGTATGGTCATATGACTAAATTCACAACAATGGAATGTAAGCATAACGGCAACCCCCTCCTCACTTATTTAAGATGAAATTGATTCTCTCTATTTGGTGTTTTTATCCCCGTCCATGAGTGGGTGGTGACCCAGCCTCAACCACAGGGACAAGCATACTACCTTTGAGAGTGGAGTTTCTGTTAATGTGCTCCGACTCCTGGAACCCTATGAATGAATGATGTCCACAATGTCCTGTCTTCAACATCCCTACTCAGCGTCTGTAGACTCATGTCTCTGGGTTCCTTTATGGAATCAATCCATTTGATATTTTCTCTTCCTCTTTTCCTGTTGCCTGCTACTTTCCCCAGCATTATTATCATTTCCAAAGAATCATGCCTTCTCATGACATGCCCATAGTAGATCAGCCTCAGTTTTATCATTTTTGCCTCCAGTGATAGTTCAGATCTAATTTGCTCTAGAACCTGCTTGTTCATGTTTCTGGCAGTCCAGGGTATCAGTAGAGCTCTGGTCCAACACCATATTCCAAATGAATCATCTTTTTTTCGTGTTGGCCTTCTTCACTGTCCAGCTTTTGTATGCACACAGCAATTAGGAATATGAGGGTGTGGATAACCTTGGCCTTAGTCTCTAATGACACTTCTTTACTCTTGATTATCTTTCCTAATTTTTTCATTGCTGCCCTTCTGAGTCTTAGTCTTCTCTTGGTTTCTTGTTTGCAGTCTCCTTTTAAATTGATGATTGAAACCAAGGTAAACAAAATCTTTAACAATCTCAGTGTCTTCATTGTTTACATTAAAGTTATGTAGTTCTTCTGTAGTCATGAGTTCTGCTTCTTGATGTTCAAATGCAGTCCTGCTTTGCTGCTTTCTTCTTTCAGGTTTGTCAGAAGTTGTTTCAAGTCATTACTGCTTTCTGCTAGTAAGATGGTGTCATCTGCATATCATAGATTGTTGATATTTCTTCCACCAATTTTCACTTCTCCTTCATCTAAGTCTAGCCCAGTTTTTCATATGATATTGTCTGCATACAGATTAAACAGATAAGGAGACAAAATGCACCCTTGTCTGACACCTTTGCCTATAGAAAATTATTCTGTCTGTCCATATTCTGTCCCTCCATATTCTGTCCTGACATTGGGTTATTGTCCCTAATACAGTTGGGTTATTGTATCCCTAATACAGGATACACATCAGGGCAACCAAGTGCTGAGGCACGTCATTCCTTTCAGAGCAGCCCATAGCTTTTCATGATCCACACACTCAAAGGCTTTACTGTCATCTCTAAAACATAGACTAACCTTCTTCTGAAATTCTTTGGATCACTCCAGTAGCCAAAGAATAACCTCAATTAGATCTCATATGCCTCTCCCTTGTCGAAATCTAGTTCAGGCATCTGTATTTCTTGTTCCACATGAGGTAAAAGCCTTTGTTGCAGCACCTTGAGCATCATTGTATTTGCACAGGAAATTAGAGCAGTGGTCCTATAGTTACTACACACCCTGCATCTCTTGTTTTGGAGATTGGGATTACATATTGAACATTTCTAGTCTATAGGCCAGTGTTTTATTTTCCATATTTGTTGGCATATTCTTGTTAGGATTTTGACAGATTCAGTCTCTGTGGCTCGAAATAATTCTATTAATATCCCATCTACCCCTGGTGACTTATTTCTTCCCAGCTCCTTCAAGGCAGCTTTTACCTTACTTCCTAAAATTATAGGTTCTTCCTCATAGGAATCTTCTTTAAAGGCATCTGTCATTCTTTGTCTCTTCTGTGTAGATTTTCAGTATACTGTTTCCATCTTGCCTTTATCTTCTCCTGATCAGGTCATGTGCTTCCAAGTTGGTCATTTAGCATCCCTAATCTAGGTTTACATGTCCCTTTGATTTCCTGAATCTTCTGAAAGAGATCTCCCATTTTTCCTTTTTCGTTGTTCTCTTCTGTCTCTTTGCATTGGCCATTATAGTAGTTCTGTTTATCTCTACATGATAGCCATTGGAAAATTGCATTCCAGGTGGAGGGACAGGGTGGAAACAACAGTTCCCTAACACCTCCTGGAGCAAGGCTGCCTCACTAGCTGTGACTGACCAGAGTATTAAGTGAAAAAAATTTGAATTGTATTATATTGGAATAACTATATTTGAGAATCTCATTGATAAAGCAACTTAGTCTTTACCTTAAAGAATACAACTATCCTCATCCCATATCAATGTAGCATCCTATACTGAGAAATTCTTAAAGGAAAGAACAATGACTTATTTACCTAGTCCAGGGCTGGCTCACAGTAACATTAAAAAATATGTATTGAATAGACAATCAAGAATTCTCTCTAAAGAGTTACCAATTCTTTTTTCAGTCTACCACAGTGTTACACCAAAAAAACTTCATATCTTTGAAGATAATAATCATGTTACTCCTCTCCAGGCTAAATGCCAGTTCTTTTAAACTTTCCTGGTATGACTTATTTTTCAGCCCTTTAGTCATTATGGCACTGTTACTTTTCTCTGAATTCTGTTCAGTTTCTCAGTATTTCTTTAAAATGTAATGATCAAATATGCACATAAACTGTATAGTGAAGGAGTTCAGAGTATGTCACTCCAAAAAACCCCACTTTGGTATATTGACTATTTTGAGTTGAAGGCACTTGAAAAACAGCAAACACAAAAACAAAATAAAATTCTGAACTTTCTTCTTTTTCTTAAAAGCAGGAGATGAAATTCCAATAAAAACAATGTCCCCCGTATATCAGAAGGAAAGTAACTTTCTTATCATCAAGGATGAGAAGTTGAGATCAAGAGAATTCTATACAGACCTTGACCTTGATAAAGTAATTCTTGTCTTCCTTTAGCCTCCCCACATGGCGTAGTCACTTTTCCACAGTTGCCTCTCTTGGTTCAACCTAATGTAAAAGCAAGTAGGTTTTGCCATTTCTTTGGATCTTCATTCCTTATGAGGGCTCCCATGTCACATAAACTTAACATAAATTTCTATGCTTTTCTCCTGTTAATCTGTCTTATGTCAGTTTAATTTTCAGGCCCAGCTGAAAAACCATAAGAGTGTCCAGATAAAAATTTGCCTCCCCTACAGCAGAAAGAGTCAGACTAATGCAAATTAAAATGGAAGGATTATTTTCCCCATTCCTACACATGATATTCAGGCATCTTTTAGAAGATTGGTAAGAATGGTTAGTTGTTCACCATAGAACCACAATAATAACTTATATTTACCTCATGATCTTCCAAAATGCTCTACTCTTTCTCCAAGCTATTCGCTACTGCAAATTACTGTCTTTACTATTAGTACCTACTTGTTGGTATGTCTTCTCCTTTTGAATTCCATTATGTTTTTGTATGACTATATCATTTTTATTCTCTGGAAATACAGAATCAGATTTTTATTCATTTGACCAGGTTATAAAAAAATAACATAGGAATGAGCTCTGTGAATTATCACCTGGAATGTTACTCAGGTTGATCCAGAGCCACTGATAATTATCTTTATTGTGACCTTGTTGGGTATCAACATATGAATCACTTTAGGAATTGCATTCAACTCCATACAATTAAACCTCTTTAATCAAATGAGGTTTATTTCTCTCACCTAATAATAAGCCTCTGAAGACAATAAGGGAATAAATTGTTTGGCATAGCCACTCAACATGCCAATCTATATTTTTTGTTTTGTTTTGCTTTGCTTTGCTTTGCCATCCTTAGAGTGGGTCTACCATCGTAATTATTGAAAGGTAGATACTACACACATAGAACAGGACAAAAGGGACATAGTGGTGTGTCTACCCCTTTTAATCAGGTTAACAATGATTTTCCCATAAGCCCCACCCAGTAGATATCTACCAGAACTGCATCAGAACTGTACCTATAGCTAAAGAGGAATTCCAGGAGGCAAATATTTGAACTGGACATATTAGCTCCTGGAACAAACTTGGGATATATTAGTAAAGAAGGGGGGGAAAGTAGTCACGGAGGGACAATTTACTATATCCTCCATGACTTATGCTGGGAGAGTCCAGATTACAATTCCTAGATCATGAACAAGAATTTATCATTGGGCAAAATAAAAACTGAAATCAATAATTCTCTCTTCTTTACCATTAGTCAGCATAACTATATCCTCACTAACTATGCTACTATATAACACAACTACGACACAATTAATGTTGGATAATCTATTCGGGTATTTATGTAAAGCTGTAATTTCTGAAATTCCTCATTTTACTCCTTTTAAAAAGACGTCAATAGTTCCCTTTAACTTGCCCTCTGGGGATATGAGGCCCATGCTGCTGAGAGACATTGAGAAAAAAACAAAACCAATTTTTTAAAACTGTTTGGGACCCCACTTCTGAAGTAAAGTCCCCACTTCTGAAGTTTCTCCTCCTTCCCCAAAGTAGGAAAGCCTTGAAAAGAGAGTGGACATGGGTTTATTGAGTCTCCAATTGGTTGTGTTTATTTAAATAAATTAGAACTTCCCCTTTTGATATGAGCATTTTCAGTACACAACTCTTCAGAGACAAATTCTTTATATTTGTTTTTTTGCATGTGGTTTACACAGACCACAGAGTCATCATTCAAGAGAGAACAATAAGCCTTTATAGTGGATATCTTCTATGTGTTGGTGTGCCTGTTTAATCTGTTCCCAGTTCGAGTGGATTAAGGAAGAATCTCCACACCTGCTGAAGATTTTCCATGCAGGAGCCCTTTGACAATGTAACAAGCCCAACTAGCATCAGAACATTTTGGCCATATAGCAGGTATAGTGGGAAAATGTCCTCACTCAGATTAGAAATGCCTGGGGTTAAATTCTCTATTTCCTTTTATTGGGTGACCTTCATCAAGTCGTTTAAACTCTCAGACTCTGTATCCTTATCTGGGAGTTGGGTTTATGCTATTTTCTTACAAGATAGCAATTACAATGGTCCCTCTCCATTATTGTCAAACCACACCTTCTTTACCAGAATGACTTACCAGAACGAGGATGTCATAGAAATTTCTTCCAACTTTAGCAAAACTGTACTTCAAGGAACTTGGTAAAAGACATCTTTAGCATTCTTTACTCCTGTGAGATTGACAACCTTTCGGAATGGTACACAAAAGCTATTATTTTCCATCCTGCTAGTCTCTAGAATTATAGATCTGTAGGTATACAATGCTTTTGTCATTTTTGAAATTTGTATTGAGTGTTTTGCCAAAAATAATGCACTAAATGTTGAAATACTGACAGCTAAAAAGATGCAAGCCCAGCATCTCCTCATGTAACTCCATTCAGATCTCTCTGCCTCTGCAGTGTGTGTCTGTCTCCCACTTTGCCTCTTTGTTTACCAGGTATTTCAGATTCTTACTGCCTCTGCATTTATTATAAAAGCTTGCACTCTTTGGGCGTTTACCAAGTTTAACCACTAAGAGAAATCATTATTTTTAAATTCTGTAAAGCTTCTATTTTAAAGATGATATGCTTCCTTCACATTATCTAATGGCTATTTTTTAAAGTTTTTAATTCATATTTTACTAAAGAAATTTTGATGCCGTTATTAAAAAAAATTACACTCGTACTCAGTTTGTGTGGATAATATGAAGTTTGAAACTTATCCTAGGATGCATATTAAATAGCTATTTTTTTAATGAAAAACATGCTTTAAATAATTAGCATGCAGTATTTTCCTTTTAACTCATCTGCAATAATGAAGCAGCAGAGAAGAAAACCTGTGATCTTCTCTGTGAGAAACACAAGGGCTAGTTCACCCTCTATCTGCAGGCTAAAGAACAAGGCTGCATCCTGAGTATTTCCAGCCATATGGGGGAGCCGTTATGGCTCACAGATATTGTCCTCACACAGCCTTTTCTCTGTGTGTGTACATACCCGGTGTCTCTTTCTCTTCTTATAAGGACACCAGACGGATCAGATTAGGGCCCCACTCTTATGACCTCATTTAACCTTAATTATCTCTTTAGAGGCCCTTTCTCCAAAACCAGTCACACTGAGGGTTAGGGCTTTAACATATGAATTTGGGGGGGACACAATTTAGTCTATAACAGCATCTGTGCTGGCTATGGTACAGGGAAATCTGTCTTCTTTGTAGCTCCCAGCCCCAATATAGCTTTATTAGTGAAGGAACAAGAAATGTGTAGCCCTGATGTAACTACTGATGCATATTGCATAGGGGGCAGGTAATTTGGTCCCTTGTACATACTACAGGATAAAAACCCTTTTCCAATTAGGGTTTCAGCAGAGGCTTTCATTCTGGGGAATTATAAAAATCTGCTTTATTTTCCATTGTAAGGAAGATCAGTTAGAGGACATATATATACATATAACAAATATGGGTTGAGTGCCACTGCTCTGTGCTAGCTATGGTGGACATAGCTATGATTAAGTCAGATTCAATCTGGGCATTCATGGCACTTCCATTCTAATAGCTCTTAAATAAATATTAATATTTTCAAGGAGAAATAGAGAGGGTAATATTTCCTTTTTTTAACAAAATGTGAAAAAACAGACTAAGAGGGTGGGAAGTAATAGGGAGTGACTGCTAACGGGTACAGGGTTTCTTTGGGAAGGGAGAAGAAAAGTTTTGAAATTAGAGAGTGGTGATGGTTGCACACTTCTGTGGAAAAATATTGAATTATACAATTTAAATTACACTGTATGCTAATTATACATCAATAAAGTTTTTTAAAAGGCGCAAAGGGGATTCCCTATCTTGGCTTTCTCTTCATGGATGGTTTAAGCATTTCCAAACCACTATGAGAGGAACTTCTATTTCCTCTGAATTTTACCACAGTTAGATGCTGAAATTTATGAAAATGCCCTTGAAGCAGTGAAGGTACTCTGGCCGTTTATTTTGTAAATTTTAGGAAGCAGTGTTGTGTAATGGTTAAGAACTCAAATTAGGGAGTAAGAACATCCTATGTTCAAATTCTACTTCTACCTTTTTCAAGCTATGTAACCTCTGACAAGTCATCTAACCTCAACACATATACAGAAAAAAATCATGACCTCAATATACTTATTATTCGCATTTCACAGATGAAGAATCAGGCTTATCAAGGTCACAGAGTGAACGCCGAGATGTTGACAGTGGGAAGAAATAAAATAAAGTGGGTAAGAAGGAATGCTAGGGAATGAAATAATCTGCCTTAACATCTTAAATTCCGGGCTCTGTGACTTACTCTATTACTTCCAGCAAGTTACTTAACTTTTAGGCCTCAACTTCCTCGTGTATAAGATACGTTTCAGATATCTGTTGTTACATAGCAAACCATCTCAAAACTTGAGGGCTTACAGTGAGTTACTACTCTCTCTCTTGGTTCTGTAGGTTGACTGGGCACAGCTGGGCGGTTCTCACTTGGGGCCTCTCATGCAGCTGTAGACAGATCTTGGCCTGGGGCTGCAGTCATCTGAAGACTTCCCTAGGCTGATGACCAAGATGACTTAAATATACATGGCTGGTAGCTGATTCTGCCTGTGGGCAGGGAGCTCAGCGAGGGCTGTCCACTGTGGCCTCTTAGGTGGCTTGGGTTTTCACAGCCTGGACGCTGGGTTCCAAGAGGGAGCATCCCAAGCACAGTGTTCCCAGAGGCCCAGGTGGAAGTCACGAGGTTCTAGCTTCCAAAGTTAGTTAGAATCATATTCCTCCCCTGTGAAAAATATACTCCTCCTCCTCCTCAGAGGCCCAAAGACTTATCCCATTAAGGGACTGGCTTGAAATCCAGGGTCTCTCAGCCTCCATGTGCAGTTCCTAGAGAGCAGTTCCTCTCAATATGCAGACTGTTAACCAACAAGGCTTCTTAGCTTGTCGTCCCCCACACACCCACCACTGTATTGTGATGCAAGCATAGGATGACAGTCAAAGACACTCCCATTCAAAAAGGAAAGGGATGGAAGACGGAGAGTTGTCACTGATCCACAGCAGTCATTAACATCCTCCAAAGTTGACTTAAATGCCCCACTTACACGCTCATATAGCACCACAGGCTTATCTTTATCATAAAAATTAAATTCCACATAATCACTTATTTTCTTATCTAGCTTGTCCATTAGGTGACAAGCGTTTTGAGAGCACGGATTCTCTTGCTCATCATTGTTCACCTACCGCCTAGCACTTCGTAGATGTTTAATCGGTATTTGTTGAGTAAATTAAGACCAGAAACATGGAGTTGTCTTTGTTCTGCTAGTGTGTGACCTTGTATCAGCTACTTAATTTCTCCACTGAGCAGTGTTTGGATTAGAAGACCTCAAGGACTCTGGCTAGTTTTATGATTGTATTCTATCACTTCTGCGTTGACATCCTGTGAGCCCCAGCGCCAACATGACACTCTTCTTCTCAGATGCCACAACTAGTTGGCATTTATTTCATAGTGCTGGGATGGGTGCTGATTGATTGAAACAAAGTGGCTTTGAACAACATTTCACAAATCAAAGAAAAATGAGGCTGAGGTACACAGCCACATTGGGCAGAGGAACAGCTGAAGACAATCAAACCCAAACAATGTTTACATTACATCCTCCAAATTCATCTTAAGACTAGAGGGAGGGCCTCCTGAATGCAGTCCAGAAACATCACAGGGCAGCCACTTGCAGTGCTGACTCAGAGGCCCCTCAACAGGGTCCAGAGATGGGAGCGATTATGCTCCTATGCACCGGCATCACAGTGCTCCAAAGTTCCCAAGATTTCTGTTCTTGGTTGTATTTAGGAAGCAGAACGTGGGCACAATACCTCTTTTGAATTTCTCTGTTTTCAAGTTTTGATGTTTGTCCTTTTGTAAGAGTCTTGCCTCTGGGCTCCTCTGCAATGAGGTACTGAGAAGACAAATGCCTACCTTTGGAGCTCTGATTGTGCATCTAAGTCATTTCCTAAAGACTTTTTTTAAGGTGATCTTTCTATTTGTTTTTCTATCCCTGTTTCACTTCCTTAGAAAGAGAAAGCCTTGCAACATCATTTGTAGCTCTCTCCCCTTCTTGCTCCCTTTATTTAATGTTCATTTGCAGCTCTAGGGCAGTGGTTCTCAGACTTTAACTTGCATCAGAAACACCTGGAAGGCTTTTAAGGCACAGATTGCTGGGTCCCACCCCAGAGTTTCTGATTCTAGAGATGTGTCTGAGACTTTGCATTTCTAACTAGTTACTAAGTGATGCTGATGCTGCTGGTATGGGGACCACGATTTAGGAACCCCAGTGCTTTAGCGTATATACCAAGAACCAAGTTTAAAATTATTTTTATCACTCTTAAGTATATTTTTAAGGGCTATGTGTTTTTTCTGCCTCCCAAATATGATAACTTTTTTAACAGCATAGATTTCAAAAGCCTGGAATTTCTTGCTTCATGTGAAAAGCAGACCAGTTGGCCTACTTGCCTAAATTATCCAAAGTAACAGGATATCCAAAGTGACATTAGAGACTAGCCTTGATGAGGTAATGTTATCCACTTTGAGTTATTTCCCTAGGAATTTTAATCCAAGGGAGAGAAGACAGTTCCTCCTCCTCTTCTTTCTTTCTCTGCGTAAGCATATATTGTTCGTTTTCTCCCCCGTGACACCATTGGGATCACTTATAAATACAAAAATATGTGAAGATAACTAAATTTGGGGCATGAAAGAAGAAGAAAGGCCTGTTCTATCAGGTGAAACTGCTCCCCAGATTTCCTACCCATTGATTACTATCAGCTCAGTCTTAGACTCTGATAAAGTGGACAGCACTTTTTTTTTTTTAACCACTTATAACCTGAGGATATTGGACAGGTTTTTTTAACCTCTCTAAGCCTCACTTCCTTCATTTATAAAGTGAGAGTAATGGTACTTGCCTTCTAATATTTTTATGAAGACTAAATCTCCAATGCTGCCATCGTTGAGCCTTGAAATACTGCTGATTGCTCTGTCTCTTTCCTCTCTTCCTCCTTCTATCTCTGACAATTTTAATATTTCATAAAAATATAGATAAAACAAAAATTATGGGGAAACATTGTCATGCTTTACTGGACTTTTATGTTTTCTCTTGGAGCACAGTATATCAAGACCTCTGTTGATTAAATATTCTTTCATCCTATTAGCTTTCTAAGTTGACTTTAATTCACTCCTTATTTTTATTTATTAGAGTTTAAATTAGTTGTCACTCCATGGAAAAGTCTGCTCTTCCTTTGCATCTTAATCAATCCCTTTTACAGAGTTTATTGCTTCCCTAAATTATTGTCAAGACCTTGAGAGCAGAGCAGGAAATGCTTAATTCATACCAATTTACATGTTCCTTTTCATCATCTATGAGTTTATACTAGGAAGTATAGTTGAGGATCTCCAGAGTTTGATATGGGGAAATAGCAATAATACACCTCTTTCTGAGCATGTATTACATGACAACCACTATTATGGATGCTTCCTTGAATTTTCACAACTACTTGAGGTAGGAATCATAACCATCCCAATGACAAAGTGGAAAATGAGGCACAAATAATTAAGACCAAATGACATGCAAGGCTAAGAATATGTTTCAGAGCCAGAATGTCAATCCTATTTATCTGATTCCAGAGATCATAAGCTTAATTATTACACAGATTCCTGTTTAAACTTAGAATAGCTTTGAATTATTAATGTAATTTTTAACTATTGTGTAAGAAAGCAGTTCCACAATTATTGCATCATTGATAAATGGACTTTTTACTTGGTGCTACCAAAGAAAGTATAGCATTGAAATATTATTATTTGACATTTTAACCATCTTTATTCTTTCCTCAGATTTTTGTTCATCCTTAGCCATCAGGCTCCATGCTATATACACACAATCAAAAATACGTAGTTAGAAAAAGTTAATTTTACCAGATATCACACATTAAAGTCTATGTCACTACATTTCTATATATCAGGTGATCACAAAGGATAATGCCATGAGAGTTTATAGCCTTGTCCATCCTTGTAAACCACTGCCATTACAGTGATATCCCTGTCCCCTGGATGTGAAAGCAAAAGTGAGTAAGCAATCCATCTCTTCTAAGTCAACTATTTCAGATAATGCTGGGGAAATTATATTTGTTGCTATTATGACAAGGCAAAAATCTCCTATTTTTCTATGCCCAGACTCTCTCAGCAGCTTTTGACCTAAAATTGCTGGAAAGAAACAAACTCACCAGTTACTATGCAGTTTGCTATGATTTTTAGGAGGATGGCAGGTGCTAGCCATAAAGGATATTGCTAATTACAAGGGGAAAAAAATATACAGATCACTAAAAACAGATGCAACAGAAGAGATTGCATTTGGCAGCCAGCCGTTTTCTATATAGTCCATTTGATGGCATTCCTCTATGATCAATTCTTAGTTCAACGTAGAGTTTTCTGGAGAAAAGGCCAGAAGTTGCAAAAGCTTTGATTAAAAAGGAAAAACTCAGAGGTTTTGAGATGCAAACAATATTTTATTGGGAAGAAACTACATTTTATCAACATACAATCTGGAAATGATAGTGAGGTCAAAGATAGGACGGCAGAACGGAGGATGTAAATGAGAAGCAAAGCCACGGATGCTGAAGTTGGTGCATTTGGAGCAGCATGGTGCATAAGAACCAAGGGAGAGTGTTTGCAGAAGGAAACAGGAATAACTCAAAGCCAGCATGATGGCTTTCTCAATTTCCGGCTAGTTGCTTCTGTCTTAGGACTCTGCACAGGCTAAGACAGGGAGGGCAGGGGTGGGGGGTGTAGGAGGAGGGACGCTGGTGAAGCAAGAATCATCACATTTTCGAGTTAGGTCCTATGATCCTCTGTGTATTAGTTTCCTGTGACTACCATAAGAAAATATCACAAACCCTGGTGGCATCAAATAAGACAGAAATTCATTCTCTCATAGTGATGGAGGCTGGTAATCAAGGTATCAGCAGGATTGTGCTCCCTCCAGAGACTCTGGTGGGGAGATTCTGTTCCTTGACTCTTCTAGCTTCTAGTGGCAGCTGGCATTCACAGACTTGTGGCTGCATGACTCCAATCTCAGCCTACGTGGTGGTTGCATCACTTCCTTTCCTTCCATTTGTCTCAAATCTCCTTCTGTCTTTCCCTTATATGGACACTAGTCATCAGATTTAGGGCTCACTCAGAGAATCCGAGACGTCCTCATCTCAAGATCCTTAACTGAATCACATCTGCAAAAATCCTTTTCCAAGTAAGATAACATTAATCGATTCCAAGGATTTGACATAGATGTACCTTTTTGGAGGAGAGGTGCACAATTCAACCAACTACGTCTTGCCTGAATATTCCTCACAAAGAGTCTCTGAAGAAGTGGAAGAGTCTCTTTTCCTGGTGATGATTCTCCTCCTTCAAATGAGTTTGAGCTTGGTCTTCCCTTAGTGTGACTGTGGTGGGGAGAGAGGAGGTATAGAGAGGGGCCAGCTGCACTTTACAAAGATTGGACCTTTTCTCCAGTCCATCTCAAATAAAATCCTGGCTCTTTGAAAAACGTTCTAAGGATGCAATGCATACTTAATATTATGATACTTAATACCAACAGAGATACACAAAACAAACTCTCCATCACCAAAAGCAATTTTCTTAGGATAAGCTGGAAGTTTAGAACAACTCTTCACTCTTTCAGACCCCCGGGGATCTAATGAGTGTCTAAAATAGTCGTAAATAGTCCCAGTCTTGAGTAATCTCAAAGAAAAATGTCTAATCTACACCCAGGACCTGGAGTAAATCATGCCCTTGCACATGTGGCTCGATGTGATATTAAAATGTTATTGTCTATATTTTTGCAATAGGGATATTATATCATCACCAGGAATGTTAGAAGATTAGTCAATTTCCCAACAATAGTAGAGAAGAACTAATTTTTGCTGACCAAAAAAAGGGTTGCTTCTCTATTCTTATCTAACACAATACTCCTTATTTTCTTTCCTAAAGCAAATGGCTAAAGACTTCAAAAGGAGCTATGAACACCAATTACAATTAGACCCACAAGTTGAGTTTTTAAAAATCAAATTATAAATAATGGAACTGACTTTATGAAAGTTATCATGTTTCTTGGCAAATTGATAATAGATAAACAGGCATAAGAACTCCAAGATTTTAACTCTTGTAATCTATATCCTGTCCAGGAAGAAATAGAAAAACATCAAACAACAAAAATTGTAACAAGACAAAAACACCTGAGGTCCACTTCAAAAACCTACTGAATGTCTTGCTCCTTGTCTTTTTCATTATCCATATATGCATACACTGAGACAAATAATTGGCAATAAAAAATAGAATGCAGTGGAGTTTAGTTCCCAGTTTACTTATTTTTTTAAATGTGCAGATGCTTTTCCTCTTAATTGAGTATTAATACCATCACCGAGCACCTTCTCTGTTTCACTTTCACTCCAGAACCTTCATCTGCATGCCTCTTTAAAGACAAAGCTAACTTACAAAAACAATTTGCCTCACTGGAGGGAATGATACAGTGCACCGTGATGTGGGAAATTTCCATCTCGAACAATTGCAAAGAAAACAACAAACAACAAAGAGCTAAGCTTGAGCTCCCTCTCCTCCCTCCATCCTTCCTCACTCTCTCCTTCTCACCCTTTGTGGCTCCCACTCCCCTGCTCTCTGTTCCCTGCTTCCAAATGAGAACCCAGCTGTCAGCATTGTGCTGCAATGTGAGGAGTGTCAAGGACATTCTGCTAGGCAATGAACAGGGCCATTGATCACTGTTGTTCTTCACTGTTTACAGAGACTCTCTGGGCACCAGAAGTGTCTTTACCATGCAGAAAGAACCGAGAGTGCTGCAAATCTTTGGCTTTTTGGAACAATATACTAAGCTTATTAAGTTTGGAATATTCAGCAGGTTAAAATAGCTGTTTTCTTTTTATTATTACCACCTCAGTGAAAGAATATATGTATTTACATCCCAAAACCTAAATCCAGAGTCTCTGTATAGCAAATATAGAGAAGAAAATCTTCACCCCCACAGTTCTATATTGAAGTCACACGTTTAACAAAACAAAACACTCAGGCATAACCATTTTAGTCTGATAACTGCGCACTTTAGAGACAGAAGGAACAAAAAGAACGTTCAAATTACCATTTGCAAAATAACCATGAATTTTTAGCATACAGCATGAACCATGGAAGCAATACAAGTTGTTCTTTAAAAGCTTTGAATAAGCTTTTAAACTTATGGATCTGCAACACAAACAAATCTAAACCTAAGAAGACATCCTGTTGCCATGACAATGGGACACACTAGCTCCCTGTCATGACGGATCGTAGGCTTCAGGAATATGATAGCTCCATTGTCCTTTGGGGTTTTCTGACAACAATGTGCTGCTTTAAATCTCATTAATTTATTACTCAGACATTTGTTTTTAGTATAAAAAATAGATATAATGTCATAGGCAAATAGCCTAGCAGAGATCAAAAAAAGTACTACATATATTTCTTCCAAAATATGTTTTAATTTAATGTTTGTAATAATTGTGAACTTACCCATAAGATCTGTAAATTAGAGAGCTAAAGTCTATTGTTCAAAAATGAGAAGTATCATTTGTCAGAATCACTAGTTCTTAATGCTTCCATGTAAAGAAAGCCATTTTCTAATCCAAAACCTTAGAAAAACTTACTGTGATATATTATTCACTACACAATGATGTCTATAAATATGCTTTAAAAACAAAATAGAGGAACAGAGGACAGGCCCTAACTTGTCACAAACAATGTGAGCCAGAAAGAATCTCTTTTGAAGCACAAAACAAACAGGGAAAGAGGTTTCTTTCTGTCAAGGCTGACGGCAGCTTATCACCAGACTCTCCCCTTCTTCCCATTCCTGAGATTTTCCTTGCCTTCTCCTTGTCTTATTATTTTGGAGGTGATAAGAAATGAAAGACTAAAGTACATTACCATTCATTCTTCTCTCAGTAAACATTTAAGGAGCATCTTTATTTTTTAATAGAAAAAAGACCAGAGAAGAATAAGCTCAGCCCAGTGAGGAAGGCAAATGTGAGAAAAATAATTGCAATAAAATCTTATTAAAGATTGTAGTCCCGGAAAGTAAAGGATTCTGTAAAATCAATCAGGAGGGTAGGCCTCCAAGGGCTTCTTGTGACAGGTAGAACTCCAGAGAAGAAGTTATGTTGGAGGTGAGCCTTATCCTGGGCAATGAGGGGTGAAAAGAAGAAGGGCCACTTCAAGGAAGGACATGTAAAAAAGCACAGAATTTTAAAATACTCTATTTTGGGAAATCCCACCAGGTCTGTATACCAGGAGTGAGGTGCTTATGGGAAAACAGTACGAAAAGTGTTTGCAGTAATACAGAGTTTGTTCTTTGTCCTGTATAGTAGAGGAACCCAGCAAAAAATTTCAAGCCATGGGAAAACAACAGGCAAAACGTTTTTAGAGAGATCGCTTGGACAGATCGGTGGATGATTCATTTGGGTTGAGGTGAAAAGACAGTGTCTACAGAGAGATTTGTGAAATCTCTGAGTGGTAAATTTAACACATCTTGTAATCTGTTGAATGTAGAAGTTAAAGAAGAGGAAATATTTCTGGCATGAGTGATTGGGTGAGTGCTCTTACAATTTTCCGCAATGAGGAATATGATTCAGGAGACAGTCAAGGCCAGATGGATTAGTGAATTTCAGAAAAATCCTAACCAGTAGGACTACAAGGAGTGAAGAGAGATCAAATACCAAATGATGCTAACAGCTACGCTGAGGAGCTTTACAGAGGAACAGGATACAATCGAGGGAAACAAAAGTGACAGTCAGACATTGGTAGGCTGTCTTTTAACAAACGCATTTCAAGAAGAAGAGAACCTGCCATATTGAAATGTATTTAAATGATGTTTCTAGTGTGATAAAGACATTCGTTAATATGAAAAAATGTATATATAATATTTAACACTTTATAGTACACCCTTGCACAATGTGTAAGCATCATTTGATCTCCACCACAAATCTGTGTGACTACATTAGGTATTATTATTCCTCTTTTTATTTTATGGAAGAGAAAACTGAGGGTCAGATAGGTTAGCTAACTCCCCCAAGGATATATAGTTGGTAACCCAGGACTGCTAAATCTATTTTCTCCAGATATTTCATTAAATAATCTAATTATACCTGAACTGCATGTGAAGGTTTATTTCACTAAAATATATAGAAAATTATTTCATTACTTAAAACCATTCCACATCTTCTCAAGTATAGAAATGATTTAAATAACTAAGCAAATAATATTTGGCGATAACTGCCCTCAATACAATTATAAGCTCTTTTTTTTTGTGGAACTGAGTTAGAGAAAAAAGGAAAGGTAGAAGAAAGTGTCATAAAATTTTTCTATAGAAGACAAAGAATCAATGTGATTTTCATTCTTAAGCAAATATCACCAGCCTCAAGGTGATAATTATTATCCATTACCTGTTTCAGACGTACAAACAGGACACTCAGTTTTAGACTCATTAAGTAATGTGGTAACTTATTAACTGAGCCACAGAAAATAATCAATAGAAAGGAGAAAATTACTCCAAATATTTTCTTAAAAACCATTAAAAATAGCGATAGAAGCATTCCGTATGGATGCATAAAGGGTAAACGGTAAAATGCTTGGGAAATCTGTCTGGCCCCCAAAAGGTGATGTAAGTAATAATGAATACATCAGATTAAGAACTAAAACTAAAGCCACATTTGCACAAACATATTTCAGAACTGGGATAGATCCTGCAAGAGCCACAGAGAATTCAGTAAGTATCCTAAGAATCACCATCATCTCAGTGGGTCATTAAGAATATCTCACTTTTACTCATCCTTTGCTATAATGAAAATTATTCCTTTGAAGCCTAACTAGCATTTTATGTCACTTTACAATTTTATTTATTTATTTTTTATTTTGGCCTAAAAAATTTTTCCTGTGATAGGTGAGTAGATATAGTTTCCATCTTTCTTAAAGATGAAGAATCGGTGGCTGAGGGAGGTTAATATTAGCCCAGTCTTACCAGAAGGAAAAGGAAGACAGCCATAATGTGACTTCCTGTGTTCTGACTCCAAATCTGTGTATCGGTCACTATACCACTCTAAGCTCCCTTTTATAAACTTCTACTTTAACACTCTTCTGATAAAGTAAAAAAAATAATCTTTTACTACATAGGAAGAAATCAAATCATATTGAGATGTTAATTGTCTCACAGCAATTATGTTTTATTATGAGCTTGCTCATCTGGTGCATAGACAGCTAATGCCTTTTTCCTCTCTAAACATAAAGTATGTTCACAAATAGCCAAGGGTGTGTCCTGGGTTGGATTAAGCCACTTGTGAGCTACTACAGGACTCAGAGACTCTGCATTTTAATTATACACAGTGATTTCATAACTCAGTCCCATGGCAAATCATTATAATAAATACTTCAAAGGAAACCTCATCTCTTTATGCATAATGCAAGTATCAAATACAATGACCTTTCCCATATTTGCACATTAGTAATTTTATTTTAGCAAGGATAATGAATTCCTTTGCTTCTTGATTTGATCTTTGTTTTTGTAAAATATTAATCATCTGGCATTCAGAGTCCTTTGTAAGTCAAGTGTTAAAGTCTCTGCTATAACCAAAAATATAAACACAGAATTCTCAGATAGTAATTATGGATTCTGTAAGCTTCTTAACAGTATTTCAAGTAGGCCAGCTAAAACATGTCTGCAAACAGAAAAGAACATCCACTAAGGCTTTATCCCTGGCACGTTCTCAGGGAGTGAAGAGGTTCTGAAAAGTGTCATTGGGCTTCTTTGGAGAGTCATTCGAATGTGTGCATAGTGTCAATATTAGGTTCCCAGGGGCGGGCCCTGTGGTCCAATGGTTAAGTTTGCATGTTCCACTCTGGCGGCCAGGGGTTCGCAGTTTCGAAGCCCGGGTGCGGACCTGTGCACTGCTAGTGAAGCCATGCTGTGGCAGACATCCCACATATAAAGTAAAGGGAGATGGGCACGAATGTTAGCTCAGGTCCAGTCTTCCTCAGCAAAAAGAGGGGGATTGGGTGCAGATGTTAGCTGAGGGCTAATCTTCCTCAAAAAAAAAAAAAAATTAGGCTCCCACTGTGAGGCATTTCAATTATTGATTAAATTAGGATTGGGGTGTATTTGTGAGGTGTGTATGAGTATGTGTTTCTGTCCATAAGTTGTCCAGAGTTGATGAGACCCGAGTTTGAATGCTGTCAACAGATATATTGCTCAAAAGAAGTACAGATTCATACACCATTATTATTATAATTATATTTATACAATTTTTATGTTATTGTTAATTATTCTTTCATTAATTCTTTTCTTCAACAATTTTTAAGCACCTACTATGTGCCGATCACTCTGATAGATGATGGAAATTCAAGGAGGAGGACCATAGCCTGCTCTCAAGGAAGAAACATAAAATGTGTCTACCAGCAAGTCATTGTCATTATCAAATGTATCTTTACATAAATGTAATTTTGAGAAAAGTGATTCCACATTGAAAAACAATATCCCTACAAAAGAACTGAAATGTTTCCTTCTTAATTTTCAGAATTTTAAGTGCAGGAGAGTATTTCCACCTATTTTCATCCTATCTCTACTAAAAATTATATTGTTTAATTAACATTTTGGTATTTTTACTCAAGTCAAAGAATCAATGTGATTTTCATTCTCAGGTGAATACTGCTAACATCAAGGTGATAATTATTATCCATTACTTGTTTCAGATACACAAACAGGATACTCAGTTTTAGGGGGAGCAGTCCATCCCTAAGGCCCTCTATGAGAAACAATTCCTGAGCATGCTCCTAAATGCAACGTTACAGCCAATTCTGAGAACCTGGGAGAGAAACAATACAGAGAAAGAGAAACACAAAGGAAAATTTCTGGGCTATTTGAAGAAGTGTGGAAAGATGGAGGTAGAGGCCTCTCTGCGTTGCTGCACATGCTACTCATGTCCATGGGTTCTGAACAGTGTTACGCAGCATAATAGTTTTATGACTCCTGCCATAGTATACAGGGGCCAGTATATGGTTAACTCTCTAATGTCTATCATACATGTTATAAGGGGGCAGAATATTTTTGAAGTAGTAAATAATTTCTCCCTTGTTAATACCGCCCTCCCGCCCCCGTTCACGTGATTGGGCTATTTAGTACTCACTGAGAGAATGAAAGCAAAGCAAAACAGGAGCCACTTAACTTTGATTTGTAAAAGTGTAGCAGTCACTTTAGGGGAAAAGAGAGAATTTTAAGCATAAAAAAGTATTTGTGAATGGTAGGTTGAAGAGAACAACGATGTCCCAGAATTAGGAGTAACAACAAAATAGAGGACCGCCAGACCAGATCTGACACCGCCAGGTAGATCGAAGTAAAAGCACGTTTTAACAAAGACCTGTGTGGACCAGGCGGATGATGATCAAGTGAGTGCCGGCACGCTCAAGCAACACGTAAGACCACATGCCCTTCCTCTACTGAGGCTGTCTTAGTCCTCCTGGCTGCTATAACCCGAATACTGTAGACTGGGTGACCTATAACCGAAAGATATTTGTTTCTCACCTTTCTGGAGGCTAAGTCCAAAATTAAGAGGCAGGCAGACTCAGTGTCTGGCGAGAGCTAGCTTCCCGGTTCATAGATGGCTGGCTTCTCACCGTGTCCTCAAACGGCAGAAAGTGCAAGGGAGCTCAGGGGTCTCTCTCTCTTTTTAAATTTATGGCCCCTGGCAGCCCGATGTGGCCCCCAGAAACCCTGTTCCTATACTTCCCAGACCCAGGTCGATCCCAGGGTTTCGGAACACGGAGGCAGCAGGCCTGCACGTGCACAGTTCACACCCATGCACCTGCCCTCAGTTGTCAGGCCTTCCTGGCCTGCTGGATAGTGCCCACCCTGGCCCACCAGGCCATGTTCCTAGAGCCAGCGTTTTCCAGAACAGCACCGTTGTTGAGGAGATTTGCATGGTAGTTACCACCAGACTCCTTATGGCCCTGCTCTCATGGGTCTTAGGGCCTGGGTCTGGCAATCTTGACTCCTAGGTGGCTCCCCTGGGGTCTCTTTTATAAGGACACTAATCCTATTCATGAGAGCTCTGTCCTCATGTCCTCATCACATCCCCAAAGCCCCACCTCCAAATAATATCACATTGGGATTTAGGTTTCAACATAGGAATTATGGGGAGACACATTGAGTCTAGCAAAGATAGTACATAAGCTTCCAGAATTTAGCCACAACCCTAGTGAAGAGGGGTTAGGGTCCAAACTTATTACATTTCTTTCGTATGAGCAGAGGGAAGGCTCAGACGGGAAATTGAATTTTTATATAAAATGCAATTTTTTTTGTGCATGTGAATTAATGGACTCAGGTTTATAGCCGCTCTGTGTATCCTAGCTCTATCTGTGTGACTGTATAGTATATGTGTGTGTATTTAAATACACATACAGACCTATCAGGATGGCTATAAAATTATGTGTTTAATCTCTAGTAAATTCTACATAGTAAATACTACGTAAATTTTTCCCTAGGAATCTGTAAATGTCTTAAAGGTAAGTATGCTGTTTTATTCATCTTTATATTAGCAGGGGCTAGCACAATTCCTAAACTTAGTAAGTACTTATGATATCTCTTAAACTATTAAATAGTCATTGAATTAAATTAAATTAGTAGTCATTTAATGTTCACGTATTAGGAAGAAACAAGATTGGAAAATGTGCTTTGAATAACGTTCGTTGGGAAGCCCTGAGTAAGATAGCTTGGATAGTTGAGCTAGGAGGCTGCTGACACACCATGGAAAAGGGATATAAGGATCTGAACAAGGTTGGAGGCACTGGGAACAGAAAGGAGGGCATGAAGGAAATCATCAAGTGGCAATTGATAAAAGTTGGCAACAGTTTCCTATTTTAGAACTAAAGCTTTTGTGAAGTTGAGCCTAGAATGGTTTCTATCCCTTGGCCGTGGGCTTGACAAAGTAAATATTAGCTGTCAGAGATAAGGAGGAACTAGTAGAAACAGCTTCAGAAAGAATACAGTTTTAGAAAAAATAGTATTCAAACAGCTCATCCGTTTGAATTGTCTGCATTTAATTATTCTATCTAGTTAAAACACAAAACGCATCTATTATGACTTTGAAAATACCCTTATGTTCAATATGAAATCATTATTAGGGTTCCAAGTACTCAACTTTAAAAAATAACAATAACAGTAAGAACAATGATTGTCTATTTTCAATAAACAATCACATGAGTAAATTTATATGTGATACAGCTTGCTAGATTTTATATAAATGCATATATTCATTTAAAACTGGAATTGGACTTGCTGCAAATTCCACACTTAAAGAAATAGGTCAGTAAGTATTGCAACGCCTGGGATCTTCATTATCTTTGAGCTATAGTGAAATAGAATATGTCTTAAGGGAGAAATAAAAAGAAGAGATTCATGTCTCCACAGTCAGATCAAGGTGAAAAGTAAAAAATTCATCATTATAGGGATAAAATTCACCAGTATAACTTTTATATAAAAAAGGATGCAAATATAACCTTAGCAGCCAGCCCTAGTGGTCTGGTGGTGAAGATTTGGAGAGCTCATTGCCACCGCCTGGGTTCGGCTCCCCATCAGGGAACCACGCCACCCATCTGTCCATTGTCATACTGTGGCAGCTGCGTGTTGCTGTGATGCTGAAAGCTCTGCCATGAGGATTTCAAAAACTAGCAGGGTCACCCATGGTGGAGAGGTTTCAGCGGAGCTTCCAGTCCAAGACAGACTAGGAAGACCTGGTTACTCCTTCTGAAAAAATTGTCCATGAAAACCCTATGAATAGCACCAGAGTATTATCTGATGGAGCGCTGGAAGGCGAGAGGGTGGCACAAAAGACCCGGCAAGATTCCGCTCTGCTGTGCACAGGGTCGCTAGGTGTCAGAATGACTGGATGGCTATAACAACAAACATCCTTATCATTAGAATTTTAACTACCAAACGTAAGAAGAAAAACTAGTCCAAAACGCCTTGAGTATATGTAGAATCTGGTAACATCCTATTTGTCTTTATGTTTTATGGATTATTTTACAGAGTATAATTTAGCTGGAACTGGTAGAAAACTACAATTTTCTTTTGTGAGTTCCTTTCAAATTTCAGATTTGATTTTGGTGTTTTTTTGTTTTTCTCAGATTGGCACCTGAGCTAACATCCTTTGCCAATTTTTTTTTTCTTCTTCTTCTTCTATCCCCCAAAGACCCCCAGAACTTAATTGTATATTCTAGTTGTGGTCCTGCTTGTTGTGCTATGTGGGACGTGACCTCAGCATAGCCTGACAAGTGGTGCCATGTCCACGCCCAGGACTCGAAACAGCAAAACCCTGGACCGCCGAAGCAGAGCGGGTGAACTTAACCACTTGGCCACAGGGCCGGCCCCTGATTTTGGTGTTCTTTGATATAAATTCCAAGGGAAACAAATGTCTGTTATAGGGAACTTGTTTGGAAGGCATATTTGTACAACAGAGTTTAATACAATCCTGATATTTACAATATGTAATAAGGGGGTGGAAATTATTTTTATATTTTTAATTAGAACATCAACAAAAATTCCCACAGCGCACACCAAACAGTAATAGTTACATGTGCAGAGGCAATCAAATTGGTACTGAAAGAAGGGCATGAAATAAAAGAAAGAATTGCAATTACAGAAAAAGTAGTTCAATAATTATTGAAATTAAATGATAAAAATAAACCACAGTGCTATTTTTAGAAGCCTTAACAATTTGCTAGAGAACTATCTCCGAGATAAGGGAGACTGACGATGAAATGCCAGTGACAAAAAGAGAATGCTAATGAAAAGGATGTAACTACCAATAGGGAAAGAAAATCCAATTAAGAAGAAAGGAGATGACCGCACCTCTTCCTGGGCACCTCTCCCCAGCCTCACATGCACAGAGGCTGGTAGACCACTCTGCCACATTCATTTTCCAAAAGACATGTGGTTTCCAAACTTCCTTGTACACCTACCACAACATCCCTTGTGAGCCTGGTTGGGTCCTCATTCTTAACAAACTTTATAAACATTTCATTATTGTATCATTGAATTATTTCTAGTCTGGGGAGGAACAGCTAAGCGTAGGAGAGAAAAAAAAATGACTCACATGCCTGCTATGCCCTCAGGCCATGTGAGGAAAACGTCCAGGTCCACTGCTGTCATCTGCTGAGGAGAGTGGCCTAGGCAAGTGGCATCCAGGAGAATAGACTCCTGTGCCTCCCTTTTAACCAGAGTTGACTACATCTAAAAGGCTCATTCATTTTCTGACCCACAGTGTATCTCTAAGTATTCCCTGAAGATTCAGGAATCAATCCGAAATGTCTTCAGCTGAATTACTTTGCATTGATAGCTCTCACTGTGCAGTTTTCCACAAGTGTGTTGGCTATGCCCAGTGACC
Source organism: Equus asinus (assembly GCF_041296235.1). Lineage (NCBI taxonomy): Eukaryota > Metazoa > Chordata > Mammalia > Perissodactyla > Equidae > Equus > Equus asinus. The sequence goes on from NC_091793.1 coordinate 52,292,790, forward strand.
TTGCCAAGCTATAGGATGGCCACTGGTTTACTGCAGAAAAAAAGTCCTGCCCAACAGGCATCTCTTGAGCTAGATGGTGAAGTTGCAAATCAACTAGATTCTCCTTTAACTGTGAGGCATGCAGAGAGGTTCTGATGATAGTTGCAAAAGCCTCAAGAAAGCAGATGCTATGAAAAACAAAAGCTAGAGTGGTGAATAGGGAAAAAGTAATTACAGATCCCAGAACTTTAGAGGCAGAGAGATAGAACAAAAAACATCACCAAAATCATAAAGCACTAGTGCACCATGCGAAAATGGCTGCTTCTGAGGAAGCAGTGAGTTCCCCTGAACCACTTTCTAGCTTCTGAATGTCATTCCAGTTTCCATCAGGCCTGCTTGGAAGGCGATTACTGGCTTTCACGAGTTCTAACTGCCTTTTTCTCTTGGATATCCTCATAACAAGCCTCCATTATATACTCATTTTCTTTGCAACCTAAAAGAATCGAACACAAAAGGAACACTTAGGTCTCTGAGTGAAAAAGAGAGGAAACTCAATTTGTTATATAAAACTTGAACATCTATATTTCTTTCCCACACTGTCACCTACAAGCCAAGTCCCGCTGCCAGCCTGCTGAGTGGGAGTGCTGACTCAGCCCCACGCTGTGCTGGAGGCGCCTGCCCGCACCTCCGTGTCCTTGCATGTGCAGAACAGGCTTCAGGTAAGTGGTGGTTTCTTTATATTCAATTCACTTTTATTATCAGAGTGAGGAGTACCTGCTGCCATCTAAATAATCAAGGACCCACTTGAAATATTAATAAGGATAATAAAGTATTATTTTAGTGTTCTTAATTTTTTTCTTCTGAAAGAAAATGTAAATTGTCTGAGACCCTCTTCTTTTTTTCTGACCCATAAAGTGTCCCTAAGTATCTTGGGAGGAACGGGAATCAAATTTGCAATGTCCTCAGTTGCATCATTTAGAGTAGAGGCACATCACAGTCCAGCAATGCCACTCAGCAGCCTGTGATGTCCAGTATGTGAATAGGCTTGGAGGGGCATGTTACCACTTCAAGGGCCACTACTAGCACCAGCCCTTCATGAACTGAACACACACAGGTCTCCGAGAAGGTTGTGTGCATTTCTTTACTCCAGGACCTAGGCAACGTACCTACGCCATAGAGGTTTAGCAAGAGGAGGGGTGTAGCCTGTTATCCCAACACCCTGACTAGACCTCACTGCCTCAATCCCTCCTTCATCCTGTGGTGTTGTTTGGGTGTGCTCCTTATTTTGCCTCTGCCCTTTACTTCCAAAAGTTCTCTCTAACTCTCATTTTTTCCTTGGATCTCACTATACGTTCCTATAGGAAAAAAAAAAAAAAACTCAGCTCCCAATCACTATTGCCTTAAAATTTTGGGTTTCAGATACTTGGTAAATATCTGTACATAATTCCTGTTAGCTCTGAAGACAGAAACAAGTGTTCTCTCCCCAGTATTTCCTTATTCCATAAGAGAAAGCAGTGAATTCTGGTCCAGTTTGCAGGGATGGCTCCTGACTCTTGGCTGTCACTTGTTTTCTTCTTACTTTTCTTTTCACCTTACTCCCAAGTAATAATTTATTGTAGGGAATCCTGTTATAACTACATGAGGAAGATGTATTCCTCCTATTAATATAATTTTTTAATAAATTTTTATTTTAGGATGGTTTTGGATTACAGAAAAATTGCAAAGATAGTACACAGAGTTCCCATGCTCAATTTCTCCTATTATTAACATTAGTATGGTACATTTCTTATAATTAATGAACTAATAATGAAACATTATTATGAACTAAAGTCCCTACTTTATTCTGATTTCCTTCATTTTCCCTAATGGACTTTTTCTGTTCCAGGATGCCACCCAAGACACCACAGTATACGTATTTAACAGCTCTCCTTGGGTTCTTCTTGGCCATGACAGTTTCTCAGACTTTCCCTATTCTTAATGACCTTGATGAGTTCGAAGAGTACTGTCAAGTATTTTGTAAAATGTCCCTCTATTGGGATTTGTCTAACTGTGCTTATGAGTTTGGGGGAAGAAGACCTGAGAGGTAAAGTTTTTGAAAAAGACCACTGTCATCACATTTTATCAGGAGTATGTACTATCAACGTGACTCATCACTTTTGATATTGACCTTGATCCCCTAGCTGAGGTGGTGTTTGTCAGGTTTCTCCAGTGTAAAGTTACTCTTTTCCCCTCCTTTTCACACTAACTATGTGGAAGGAAGTCACTATATACAGCCCACACTTGAAGAGTAGGAAGTTATACTCCAACTCTTTGAAGACAAAGTATCTACATAAATTATTCGGAATTTTTCTACAAAAGAGGTTTGTCTATTCTATCCCATTTACTTATTTATTTATATGAGTATGGATTCATAGATATTAATTAATATTTGGGTAAAATTCCAGGACTAACTAGTCAAACTGTTCCAGTTTTGGCTATTGAGAGCTCTTCCAATTGGTTCCTGTGTCATAACCCCTCACACTATGTGTATGGTAGGTAGTACTTCCTTACTTTTTGGAATTACAAGGTGCTCCAGGCTCATCTTGTATATTTACTAACTCAGTCCTAGAATTGGCCATTTATCCAAGGAGCTCTGGTAACCAAGATCTAGGTATTAGTTGTGCTCATTGCTACTGGGATGATATTAATGTAATTTTGACCATAATTGTCAAGGACTATCAAACCTGGCCTTATCATGGGAAAAGACCATCACTCTTGCTACTCCACTAAAACCTAGTTTATCTACTAAACTGTTAATCCATTAGAACTAGTTTATCCACTAGAACTTAGTTTATTTCTATAAGGACTAAATATAATTTACAGCAAAGTACTTGACTCAGAGTGAAAGGCTGAAAATGTCCTCATAACAACCTCCGAGAAAAGAGAAGTGCCATTCTAATTTACCAATGGGAATTCTAACTTGTTCAAGTCACACAGATTAGACAGACCTGGGTTGGAATCCTCTTCTCTTAATCACCATAGAAAACTGCCTCTTTTTTTCGTCTAAAATAAGAATTTTCACTCATATTTTAATTCTTAAGGATTTCTCTAAAAACAAGCCAAAGAAGCCTGGTTTGTGTAACTTTCCAGCATGTAGAGTGCCAGTTGGCAACCTCAACAGAGGGCAAATGTGGGGTGTTTTTGTAGATGGCAGATATCACTGATGGATTTTAGCACTCTGCCAATGAGCTCGTACTGGCCCTCAAATCTTCATCACAGCTCCAGCAGCCACCATTAATGAGTCACCATCCCAGTGTAGAAAATATTGGCAATGTTATTCTAAAAAGGTAATTACATATATATTTAAGGTTAAATGGCTCTGACCAAAGCAAGTAATGCTTGCTGGTTCTCATTTAAAGCATACATAATGAGTGGAGAAGCCAGCCTCAAAACAGACATCCTTTGGACCAAGTCAAAACATGAAACAGGCATCACTTCCTGGATCAGGAGTTGGCATTTCAGACCACACATTTGTTTTCCCCTGACTGTTACTGTGACTCTTCTCAACACAGTTGTTAAAGATCTTTACTGACCAGAGCCCTGAGGTTGGGAGTTCAAAGTTATGACTTCTCCGACTTTATTTATGTCACCCTTTTCAAGTCCCTCACATTCATACAGTACAAAATCTTTGGTAATGTATTGTACCATGTCAATAAGAAATCCTGTTCATTTATATCAAGAATGGCACAGCCTTCACCTTTCACAATCTAAGCACCCTACATGAGAATATACAGAATTTTCTACTGAATAGAAATTTAGAACTTCTTTCCCAAATTCAAAGATTCCCAAAGGGGGAATAAAAGCTTCAAGAAATCTAAATTATGTTAATCAAGGCATTAAATAAACCTAATATTTGGCTAATTTTTCAGAAAAATTTTCATGCATACACACTAATAGCATTACATAAATTTGATAAAGCAAGAGATAAAATCTCTAACTTGTTTACGAAAAGTAATAGCGGCCAGCCACATGTCATAGTGGTTAAGTTCAGTGCACACCGCTTCTGCAGACTGGGTTTGCGGGTTTGGATCCTGGGCATGGACCTATGCCACTCAGCCATGCTGTGGCGGCAACCCATATATAAAGTGGAGAAAGATTGGCACAGATGTTAACTCAGGGCTATTCTTCCTCATGCAAAAAATGCTAATCTTCCTCAGCAGGAAAAAAAATAATAAAATAATAACAATAATAATAGTCTATTATGTGCAGCTTTTAATATCCATAACTGCCGGTCAATGTAATTCTTTATAATAGAGAAATAATATTCCCTTGTGTGATTGTATCATAATATATTTAACTATTCCTATTCTAATGAACACATATATATGTTATTTCCAGTTTTAATTACTATAAAATTCTGAGCACATGTAATGTATGCATCTTTGTGTGTAGGTCTGATATCCTTTATGACAAATTCTTAAAAGTAGAATGGTTGGAGGGGCCAGCCCAGTGGTGCAGTGGTTAACTTCCCACGTTCTGCTTCGGTGGCCTGTGGTTCACCAGTTTGGATGCCAGGTGTAGACATGGCACCACTTGGCACGCCATGCTGTGGTAGGCGTCCCACATATAAAGCAGAGGAAGATGGGCACGGATGTTAGCTCAGGGCCAGTCTTCCTCAGCAAAAAGAGGAGGATTGGCAGCAGATGTTAGCTCAGGGCTAATCTTCCTCAAAAAAAAATAAAGTAAAATAAAATAAAAAGTAGAATTGTAGTATCAAATGTATCCATTTTAAATTTGAATGTACAGTGCCAAACTATGTAATAGGGAAACTGGGTATAAACATTCAAAGATAATGCTTAACCGTAGTTTGTTAGATTGTAAATTTCTCAAACTCAGGAATTGCTGTAGTCTTGATTTTTGCCCTATGACCCCTGTCAGAACTAGGTGTAGCATGTAGTCAGCGTATAATAAATATTAGTTGAATAAATTAGTCATGATTGAATTGGATTTAGAGAATTTAATTTTCATTGAGTTCTATTTTTGAAACTGAGTGCAACCTGTCTTAGCCCCTTCTCTTCAGTGTAACCATTGAGAAAATTTTAGCTGGGAAATAAAGACAAAATCTTTTTCCTCACACTCCCCGTGAATTATGTACCCATTGTCCTCTGCCATTTACCGGTTTGTGTCACCTTAGGCTAATTGCTTAATATCTTCGAATCTCTAATTTTCCATCTGTGGGATGAGTATAATAAAACTCCACTTTGCCTGCCTGTCAAGATTGTTGTGAGATTTAAACAATAAAATGTGAAGTAAAAAGTGCTTTGTACACAGTAAAATGGTCTACAAATAAAAGAGATTAACAATTAAAGACAGGGTTGATGTTTTGGAACGCATGACGCTCAACTCATATTAACCTGAAAAGATTTCTGCAAACATCCTAAAGCTCCAGGCTCGGAGGCTGCCTTTTCCAGTGCCCACCTGCAGACGATGCATCATAGTGGCGATTTCTCTTGAAACTGGGAAACGGCATTTGTTTTCACTTTTATCTATCATACTTAGCCGAACAATGCCTCTTATTGATTTGTGGCATCAAAGTCACTTCCTTTTTCCAAGCATGACATTTGGCTATTATCTCTTCGCAAGCACAGAAATCTAAAAGCAACACCATAGAAAAATAAAAAATAAAACCCCTATGGCTTAAGTATTGATTAAAAACAAGCTTGGTTCATTAAAAACACTGCTGGGATTTGAAGCACTTAGAGATAATCTTTTCTTTTCCACAGCGTTAAAAAATATAGTGATTTATAGATCTTAGTGGCTCTGAGAAGGTGTTAGTTGATATTTAAATAAGCTTTGGATTAAAAAAAAGATTTAAGTTAGACTCCAAATTTTCCTTCATCTATTTGGTACTTATATATGAGAAAGGTAAATTTCTTCTTAAAAATAGTAATATGTTTTATCAGTATTTGTATAGCACTTTTTCTAGTATAAGGATCTTTCATGAAATGTATCCTGTCCTTTGTCTCATCCTGGAATTTCTTGGTCCTCCTCCAGCTGGGACAAGGTCAAGGATGTGCTAGAGGTGAGTCTGAGCAGTCACTAGCTGCTGTCTTTAGGGATCCTCCCAGAGAGGGAAAAATCTGTGCTTCTGTCAAAAAGGAATTATGTGTCCCCATCTCAACCAACTGCAGTGTGTTCCTCCTTCCAGCCAGGTGTCGTCCTGGTTGGAGGGAAGAGTTGTAAGGCCTGGGGTGACCCAGACCCCTTGCCCTCCTAGAAGGGCGTTCAGCTAACCCCCTGCTGTAAACAAAGAAAAATAAAAGACACTGTGAATTGAAAGGGATTCTTAAACTTGCTTAAAAGTCTTGAGACTAAATTCTGCCATGGACTTACGTGTTTAGTGCTTTTTTTTTAAATCATTTAACACTGATTGTCCTATATGTCAGTGGTCTTAATCTCCAGTATTAACATACATCCATCACAGTTTTGCCATATTCATATATCAACTGTACTATTATTGTTTTAATTGACACATTTTTACTTAAAATTTATTTTAAAGAGAGTTTCAAATCTATCATACTTTAAAACAATAAATATAAAATGTTTATAAATGAAAATGCAACAAAAACAAAACAATGGTAAAAATCCTACTTATTCTTATTGCCTGCCAAAAGGTATTTCTCTCTCTTTTTTCTTCTTCTTCTCCCCAAAGCACCTCCCCTCCCCCTACCCCCACCCCAGGACATAGTTGTATATTCCAGTGGTAGGCCCTTCTGGTTGTGCTATGTGGGACGCCGCCTCAACATGGCTGTGTCCACGCCCAGGACCGGAACCAGTGAAACCCTGGACCCACCAAAGCAGAGCATGCGAACTCAACCATTCGGCCACGGGGCCGGCCCCTCTCTCTCTTTTTAAAAGGGACAGTGGTAGAAAAGTATTAAAAGAAATGGAGAGTCTCAAAAATGCTTGATCTTCATTGATCAGAGATTGAGAGAGAATTGGAAATGGAGCTGTGTTCTCAGTCACTGCTGTGTCACACCCGCATCCCCCCGAAAGATGTCTCACGTCTCGTGATACTTTCCTCATCCTTTGGGAAACCAGCAGTGCTATGTTTTTCATGATGTATCTTTTGAGCTGGTTTAACCTTCAGTTCTCCTACTTAAAAGGATAATTTAGAAGCATGACAACCATTTTTACTGTGCAGGGAGAATATCCAAAATGGGTTTTCCGATTTTCATCCAGATGTATGTATATTATATAGGTATAATCTCTGGCTATCACTGAAAAACCCTCACAAAGTCCATAGGAACATAAGGCAGTCTAAGCCATTATCGCAGAATGACCTCCCCCAGAAAAAGCCTTGGGTGCCGACGTAGGGAGCAGTGCTTCTCAAACTTTATGGCTTGTGATTGTCCCTCTAATGCTACTTTGTAGCTCTCCATCTCAAATGTTCCACTCCTTTAGACCAAGCTGTCTCAGACTAAACAGGCCATATTTTCTCCTATCTTTGTGCCTTCAAGAGACTAGGAGCCCTGGGAGCCTAGGATATTTGCCCAGTGAATCTCACCTCCCACTGGAGGACCAGAGTGTCTTCTATGTAATTGTACCCTTACCATCTTGCTCTTTTTGCCATCGTACCCTTAAAATATGATTTTTTTCATTGACGTATTTACTTCGTTGATTTTCCCGTTATTATGTGTTACATACCTGACAGCAAGAACCATGCATGAATGTACCATCAGGTCCACGTAGTACGGTGAGAACCATAATTGCAGTGATCATGGGTCTATGTGGCAAAGTGGCGCTAAAACCTGTTGAATTAATTAAATCAGAAACTAAAATGACATATGAGTGCTAATAATGTCCTTCCTCTCTCTCATTCAGACAAATTCTCGCTCATCAGGGAATATAATAATGTTTAACTAGCCACCATTCAATATATGTTAAAGAACCACTATTTTGAAGAAATTCTGGAAAAAATACAAAATTTACCCATTATTCATAGTCAGTAATTTTCAAACCCTTCACAAAAGAACTTTTGATGTGTCAAGTTTAAAAATGTCTGTACCCTGTTACATAATATATGTTTGGGTGTTTATTTTAAAACTTAAGGGTTTAAATTAATTATCATAAAAGAATGGTTTAAAAATTTCTTATCTGTCAAAAGTTCAGAAATAACAGAAATAAAGCCAATGAATCAACGCAGTAGTAATTAGTAAAGGTTTATTGTGCACACACCAAAAAAGCATTTGCAAACTGGGAGTACTCAAACCAAAACATGGAATGAGGCTCAGGGGTATACTGTTATAAAGCAGCTTATAGAGTGAGAAAGCAGTGACTGTTTATTCTTCACTGTGATTAGTTATATTATTAGAATTTTCAGTGGTTACTCATATCAACCTTGGGAAACAGTTTAAGTTTTGCTTATGATTTCCAGAGGCATAAACAAGAATGACCCAGGTCAAGTTAGTCTTGCAAAATAAGCTAAATTAAGCCTTGCTTGTCTGATTAAACTGGTTTTGTCTGCTCAGGGAATTTTCAAGGCAGTTCTCCGTTTGCTTTTGATTTTAACATATCTATTTCATTAATTAATTATGGTTTTTAGTATATCTATTAACTCCAGAAATGTGAATGAATAATGAAAAACCCACATTATATATCAAATTTTTATGATAGGCAATTTCTTCTTTATTTTTTCTCCAAAATTTTGAGATCCCATTTAAATTTAAAATTTACATTTCTTACTATATGAAGCTACTGTACTCTATATAGTTTCATATTTTGTATAGTTTTATACTATTAACGTATTGGTATTTTTTAAATCAAGAAACATTTAAAAGTTTAATTGGCAGCATCTTTTTCTTTTTTTATTTGATATGCAGTGTTATTTCTTAAAATCAATGTTGTCATAAACACAACAAAATCTAGTATATAAAAAAAAGTGGCAAGAGGTTTTTACCAGTTGATGAGCAGGTTAATGTGATCACAAAGGAGAAATGCCCGGAGTACTATCAAAAGCATGGTGTAATACAAGTCACCAACACTGGAAATTTTGATGTGCATCTTCTTGTTAAGAGATGAAGTTACAGGAAATTGCCAAGAGTGTGTAGAATCCATTTATTTGTCCTGTTAACTGTCTCATGTAAATAATCCTAGAAGTTTTTTTCAAATAAAGAGGTTAGGGTGCCACTTTTAATTCAGGCTATAATGAACTAGCTTGTATCAGATCAATTCTCTCACTGATAACAACATGAAAAGATGGATAACATATTTATAACATCTGTTTGAAGGCATAGGGAAGCTACAAGGTACCCAAACTTACAGCCAAAATCCTGGAGACTCATGCAGAGGGAAGATCTGACATTTAGTACATCTTTTGTCCTGGAAGCATTAAACAGTTCATTAATGATAGATAAGCCACTGAGTAGATTTTAGCAATTTCAAAGAGCTAAAAAAGATGAAGTCAGAACCTATCAATGAGGAAGAACCCTGGTGAAATTCTCAAATTTTCAATTGAGATGCTTGAAAGTCTCCAAGACAAAATTAATGGAGAACCTAAAATAGTGTTCCAAATGACAGAAACTCAATTTAATCCATAATTGGCTTAAATGATCCTCTCCCAGTCTATATTCTGCCAGAGGCAAGAGGAAATCCTCAATGAGGAAAAATGACATTTCAAAAGACTCAAATTATGTCTATAATTTTTCATAGACACTATTCACCATGTAATCAAAAATTACCTGACACAGTAGTAGACCACACTAGACCTGGCATGCCGAATTACCACGATCCAGAAAAAAAAAGAAAAAGACTACAGGAGATTGTAATATTAGAGATATCAAGCATGCACTTTGAAATAGCAATGATTAACATATTAAAGAAAATTGGGGATTATATGGTTAATAACAGCATATAACCAGGATCTGTGAAGAAGAATTACTATGGAAACAATGGAAAATCTAGAACTAAAGAATACAATAAATATCAAACATAAATAACTAAATAGATAGATTTGACAGCAGGTTAGACAAAGTTCTAAAGCTGATCTTGAAATAAGCTTCAAGCAATTTTTTATGTGGCATTTTGATTATTATTTTATTGTGTCCTACTAACAATACTTTTCTCCTTTTATCTGTAAAATCTTCTGGTGATTTTCATTCAAATTGTTCACGATTATTATGTACATACCACAAAAAGACATGAATTTATATAATTTTTGCTCAGGAGGATGACATTTTCATCTTCGGTATTCATATTTTCAATAAGCATGTAAACAGATCCTACTCTTTCTTGACTTTTTACTGCCACTTACCATTAAATCACGTTATGAGTGAAGTGATAACAGTATCTTCTTTGCTGTTGTTTTAATTTAATATTCCTTTGGACTTTTTGTATTATGTCATATATTTTAACAGATTAATTCTCATACTTCTAACATTCTTTACTTTTTTAAAAATTTCTGAATTATGGTTTCAAGTTAACATATGTTTTTTAAATAAAGTATTATAGAATGATAAATTATGGATGCAGCTAATTCACAAACCTTGGACTATTTGGTACTCTTACTGAGAAAGTGGAATGAAGCAATACAACATTTAGCCAAAAATCTGATCTACAAAATCACAGCAGGAAGATGAATGAATTTTTGAAAATCAATTTTTTTAAGTAATTAAAATAAAAACAAAAGTTAAACTGGTTCATGAGGTGGCAAATAAAATTTTCGAAAGAGATTTTCAATGTCGTCCTCCATAACTTCAACGAGAAACCATTACAGCTCATCCATGCCATACATTGGTATACTTTGTTTACTCTAAAATAGTGCACCCTCTTCACAGTGACACGAGTATACCACGGAATTCCCTAGTACTGCAAAAAGACTCACTGTCGAAAAGTATCTCTGAGATTGGCTGACAGAGCTAAATGGAATTCTACTGATTTTGCATATGAGCATGCATTAGAATACTTTTTAAAGAGTAGACACATTCAAAACCATTTTTCTCCGAATTTTCAGGGCAAATTGGCATTGAACTGAAATGTGCCTTGATTATCCTACAACTGTAGAAACTCACTAGGATCCTTCCATGAGCTGTCATCTGTAAGGTACTCTAGTGAGAAACACGACTCCAGGAGTTCTGAAATCTGCCCCTGGATTAAGCCAGGCTACTGGAGAACTGGCCGCATAGAATACATTCTCTTGTCTTCTTTGGTCTTCTTCTTTCAAACTGTCCTTGGGCATGTTGCCTTCCCTGAATAGAAGAGGAGGGTGTGAACATATTTTCTGGATGTGTTCTAGCTGCTATTGCTATTTGATCGAAAACTCATACTACTTTAAGAAAGTTCATTGTAAGATATACCCAGAACAGTCGGAGAGATGAAATGCCAGGGAAATCTAGGAATAGTAATCAGGAGATCTTTGATGATAAAGAGTAACTTCATTTCTGTACTCTTACTCCTTACTTCACCTTACTCCAACCTTAGTGCATATAATATGAAATGAATAAATCAGATGATTTAACATATAATGTTTAATTTTACATGTCAGTGGAATGACTTTAAAAGTTGTGACTGTAGTATATTAATGAAAATCTTCACAATTCAGTAAGATATTATTTTATTATCTGTAGGAATTATGATCCAGCAAATAAGGAAGAAAATATAAACAGAATTTAGAAGTGAATGAATTAGAAAATACATTAATTATATCCAACCGATGGTATAGTTGCCTCATTAAGAATTGCAATCAATAATATTGTAATAACTTTGTATGGTGACAGATGGTAACTGGACTTTAATCTGACTTGTAAATTAGGCAATGATAAGGCTGGAGCCCTTCGTTTTGTACTATCTGATCAATGTTCTCTTTAAATGTTGGAGTATATGGTAAATGGCTATACAAAGGGGTTACACTAGAGCAGTCAGAAGAATGCAAAGTGAATCACCCTGGCTCCGAACATCTTCAGATTGCATTCCTGGATTAGAGCTCTGGTTGATAAGCAATATCAATGGGCTAAGATGGTAACCCTGAAAACTTCCCTTGTAGAGACACTCCTAAATTAGTTGGCATGAATTTGATAATTTATCATTTAGGTAACTGAAGTACATAAAGAAGAAATTTAATATTTTAAAATTTATAGTTGCAGTTTAAAATATTTAAAGGCATTTTATTTTCCTAATTTATGTAGGAAACTCATATTAATCAAAAGTCCCCTTAAAAGTGATTGCTCACAGTGGCTAGACTTACAAAATAGAATAACAATATTTGTAAGCTAGGCTTAAAATCTTCAGGAAGATCTAGCTTCCTCAATAAGTCAAATACGAATTTTAAAAACCAAAGTTAACCACTGAATAACTTTTTGTGTCTGCAAAAGCCACTTGGAAGCCATCAAGAACTCACTTTAACAACACAAAACTTGAAAGTTGATGAAATTATTATTTTTCGTAGTCACGTTTTGCACTATGTGTAACTTAGATATCAGTCATAGTATAGGTCTTATTGTGCCTCTCTAGGAAAACAAGTTTTCACATGTAATCGATCAGTGAGTGATCTTCACTGGATATGGCATGCCTATGAAAAGTATCATGATGATAATGATAAAAGAATACACATATATCAGTATAAAATAAAGTTACTCAATCTACCTTGTAACTGGAGGTCAGATATTTTCAATGGTATTTTTACCATATTTAAATTTCAAATGTTACCTAATATATATTCAAATTTTTTATTTTCCTCTTTTTTGAGATTTATATGAACAAACTGGTTAGGATGAAATGTCTATAAGCTGTACAACTCCAGGAAATATTTGTCATATTGCGGTTTATATAAATAGTGCCACCTAAGATTGGCAGGTTGGCCACTGATCTTCCATAGTCATAGTCACCTTTCCAAAAATGGTGCATTTTTCAAGAAAAATTTCATAAAATTACTGAATTATGTGGCCGATCTGAAACATTAATTTTCCCATCTAACTCATTTTAACTTATATGCACATTTTATTTTTGATCTCCCAATAGCATGCTGTGTAACTTTTTTTTCACAGCAAAGTGAATTTAGGATTATCTAATATTGCTTGGTAATGTTATGAAAGGAATTACAGGCATTGAAGTAATGCACATTACTCCCACATCTTTCACCTCACTGTGCAGTCAGCCAAATTATATATTTATTAATTTTGTTAAGCTGGCCTCATGAGTCAATAGATTGAATAGAGTCCCTGTTAATTAAGTTTGCTGATGAAATGACTAGAAGCTTGGAGAATAGCTTTGGAATTAAAAATGAGTTTAACCAGCTGGAGGGGATTTATGCATTGGATAAGAATTGGACCAGATGACCTCTGTGGTCTTTTTCAACTCTGGGATTCCATAAAAGACTGAGAAATCAATATAACAGGAATTTATATGAAATAAATTCAGTAGAACAAAAAGTTAGATGGAATGAATGCATTAAAAAATAGATATATATAATCAAAATAAAAAATGAATGGTAAGCACAGACATAGGTTTGGATTCTAATAAACAGACAATCCAAACATGTGTTCCCAGGTTAGCTTGATTTAATTATGACAGTGAGAAGCCTTGCTTGCTAAAAACTTTTCTATAGGGTATTTTTTATTACCCTATAGTGCCAGGGACTGACTAGGTGTTCAAACAAACTTATAGTTTCTACATCCTGGCTAATTGATAAGATTACATTTTCTTGTAGCTAATGAAACTCCTGTAGCCAAATTAAATTTTGACCAATAGAGTGTGTGTAGAAGGTATGCACATCAGCTTCAGGCCCTCCCCATAAATGAATCCTCATGCAATCCTACATTTTCTTTCTCTGTTTTTTAGATTGACTATTTTCTTTTTAGACTGGCTGTTAACTCCAGGGCAAACTTGGATGCCCTGTGTCAGAGATAAATGCAGATCTAAAAAGATGCACACACACACACTCTTACACACACGTGCATACATACATATATAATTTTCTTATTGCACAATTAAAAATAGCAGAAGTCATGAATAGGTATTTAAAAAGAGAATAGCAAAATATCCAATAAGGGTATGAAAAGGTACTCAACTTCATTAGTCATTAAGAAAGTGCAAGTTAGAATCTCACTGAGATATGACACACTACTGGAATGGTTACAATTTAAAAATAACTTACAATGCCAAGTAGGGATAAGATTGTGAAAGAACAGAAATTCTTATGCACTGATACTGAAAGTGTAAATTGAGAAGAGTTTGGAGATACTGCTGGAGCTGATCATACGTGTACTCTAAAATCCAGCAGTCCCACTCCTAGGGGACTGCACTCCCCAACAGAAATGCATACATGATTTTACCAAATGACACACACAGGAATGCTCAAAGCAACTTATTCATAATAGACAAAATGGGGAAAAAAACAAATATTCATCAACAGTAGAATGGATAAATAAATTATGCTATGTTCATACAATGGAATACCTTAGAACAACAACGGAAAAACTCCAAATCCTTTATTCAAGACTGAATTATATAATATTGAACAAAAGAGCCAAAAACAAAGATCGACATATATAATTACATTTATGTGAAGTTCAAAAATAGGAAAACTAATTAATATGGATAGAGATAAGAACAGTAGTTATTTCAGTGTGTTTGGGGAGGGTGAGTATTGTCTTGTAGGGGATCCAGAGAGGCTTTTGGAATGCTGAGGACATTGCATATTTTGCTTTGGGCTGAAATCCCACTAGCATATTTACTTGCAAAAATTCATGGAGCTTTAAGCCTAAAATTTGTGCACTAGACTGCAATCTTTTAAAAAGTTTACCAAAGAAGTTACAGTCTGTTGAGTTTGGTTAAATATCCCAAATACACATCTGAAATCTTAAAACAGTAGAAATGCTGTACAATTTCCTTTCGCAAAGGAGACTCAGTGGTTTAAATGCAGTCATACCCAGAGGCAGCCTGGGAGATTAGATGACCTTTCTGGGGCTCTTTGAACCCTATGATCCTATGATATTTCCTACAATGTGTTGTTTTTCTTAAAACCCCCTTCAGTCTTTCTATTTCTCTAGTATTGAGTTGTCCAGAACTGAATTTAGTACTCTAAGGGGTTTCTCACAAGGGCAACATAAGTAGAAAGTCTGTCACCTCCCTAATAGGTAATATGATGGAGTTGTATCCAGTGGGAAATCTCAATGGCATTTTGCACAGGCCTGCCACAGTTGGATGGTTAATGCAAGGTTATACACAATTTTCTCTCTGCTCTCACCTCTGGATATTTTAACATTATTTCTTCACAAGTTTTCCTTCATGTTGCATGCTTTGTACTAAACTTTTATTTCCCCCTCCCCAGAGGTACTAAATTGACTTCCCTTTTGTCAACTTCGGAACAATCTTTTGAACATTCTAAGTCTGTAAACATATGGGATAGAGAATATTGCTGATTCCAAGAACTTTTGTGGAAAAAGTCAGTGGATTTGTTGTCACTACATAAACAGGGAAATTAATTGATCAAATAAGTTATTTAGGTTTTAAACACATATTAGTGTCATGTGGATGCAACCAAAGAGAGACAGTCTTGGAAAGAGATGAAAAAAATCTTATACAAAATGATCTTACTTCAGAGGTTTGAGACTTCACTTATTAAATTTTCTTTCTTGGGAATTATAAATGTTACTATTGGTGCTAGTAGTAAAACCTTTGATTGACTCAGCTTCAAATATTTTTTAAATGAACTAATTCACACCAAAGAATATGGCAATATGAATAAAATTATTCATGTCAAAATATTTCAACTTGAAAATAAAATTTAATACTAATTTTCTCTAAGCTTATGAAATATGATACATATATTTTGCTTTGGCACTGTTCAACATCCAAAAAACAATGAAGAATTAGTTAGCTTCCTCTCAACATAAACATTTTAGGAACATTTTTAGTCGAAGAATTCACTGGGTACCAGAAGCCTTTTATTTCTGCAAGTTCCCCAAGAAAAACATTTACTCTGAAGAAATAAAGTCCCAGACTTGAAGACATCTATGTTAATTGACGCTACAACATTTGTTCCCAGGCTTTAAGTCTATCCAAAGGCTGTAATTTTAGGACATGCATTCGAACTTTATGCCACTGAATGGTTTGGGGCAACCACAGAAAAACAGCATTCCATTGGTACTGTGCATCTGTGTGTACTGCAAGCTCTAAATGCAGCTAATGGAATCTCAGCATGAAACCAGAAAAGATTTTTCCAAACTCATTATAGTTGCAGGTTACTCTAGTTCAAAAATTGATTTTGCCCTGGAAAGTAAAAATCTAACTTCACAATTCCATCAGTCGTTGGAAAAACATAACTGAGGCCTGGCTGCAAAACTTATCCATTCACAATTCATAGAAAATTTTCATGCCATTCGAATGAAACCAAAATGCTGATACAATTTGAAAGAGAACTTATAGGAATGAAAGTAGAAAATTAGTATTTGTTTTAGACAAAAAGACTTTTTTAAAATACGGAGTCAGTTACTAGATTTTCCAAGCCATGGAAAATTTATAAGAGAGTACGTAGTAACCAGAATTAGTTTTCATTCAAGAAAAACCTTCTTCTTCAGATGACTAATGTCAGACTCCTAAATGATACCTATCATGTCAGCATGCTTGCTAGGCAAATAAGTAAGTTTCATTCATTCACTCATTCAGTGATTCATTTAACAAACATTTTTTTAGATTCAACTACTTAAAAGTCCTATAAAAGCATAAATTTTTATAAACCGTAATATCTAGCCTTATGTTTCTGAAAGCAAAGAACCCTTATAGTATATCTTAACATTTAACGATTTCACGGATCCTTGATTGGAAAACACTGGTCTAGTTGATTTAAGATAAATAATGATATCCTCATAAAGAGCTTTGTGAATGTGGATTCCACAACCGGGCCCAGAGTCCTGTTGCCACTTGCCAAACATACAGTTGTTGTATAAGTCAGAGAAGAATTTTCATTAATGCTCATTTCCTATATTCATAGAACTAGTGTCTTAGGCATCTTCCACTTTAAAGTTATACCTAACCTGTGGGAGACAGACTCCAAGATGGCTGCTAACATCCTACTTCCTGGTATTCACACCCTTGTGTCCCTTGAGTGTGGGCTAGACTCATTGACTTACTTCTTACAAATAGAATACAGCACAAGTAATGAGAATGTCATTTTTGAGATTAGGTTACTGTAAAAAAGACAATGGCCTCCATCTTGGGAGCTTGTTCTCTTTTGCTCTTTTTACTCCTTTATCTTACTGGAAGCCATTTGCCACATTGTCAGCTGTCCTGTGGAGGGAACCACAGGAAATGAAGAAGGTCATTGGCCAACAAATGTTAAGGAACTAAATCATGCCAACTGAAATTAAGAAAGACTCCTGCCAACAAGCCGTCAAGCAGCTGAATTCTGTGAGGGACTGAATCCTACCAACAACCATGTTACTGAGTTTAGAAGTAAATCTTCCTCCAGTTGGGGCTTCAGATGAGATCACAGCTGATGGCCCAACTGAAACATCGGGAGAGACCTTAATGCAGAGGCACCTAGATAAGTTGCACAGATTCTAGACCCAAAGAAGTTGTGAGATAATAAATGTTTGTTGTTTTATGCCACTAAGGTTTGCAGCCATTTGTTATACAGCAATAGATAACTAAATTACTTTCTTATGTCTCTAGGAAAATAAATTTAACTTATCACACTTATGATTAGCTTCTGAATTTAAAAATGCTTTGAAAATGTTGATAATTGTTAAAGTTGGATTATGGGTATATTGGAGTTTACGACACTCTTTACCTTTGCATGTTTAAAAAAGCAGATGTTTCTTAAAATGCTTTATATAATCAGAAAGAGAATCCACATTTCCCCTTCCCCTTTTTTAATGTTTCTTGAGGCTTCAACTCTGAGCTGGTACATTCTCGCTATACCCTCCTTCCACTGCCAAATGAAGTCACATAGCCAACCCCAAAATCAATGAGGAAGAGAAGCATCTTAGGCCCACAGTGAATCATGACAGGAAGGGGAAAGAAGAAGGAATTATAGGTAAATAATATAGTCTACCACAGCATTCATGGAAATCTTATAAAATAAACACTGACTAAATAGTTAGAATATTTTATGTTTAAATTCTATGTTCTCTAAAATTCTACAGTTTTAGCATAATTCAAAAATTGCTTCCTAGACCGTAAGTCATTCTCTGGTTAATATGTCTATTAACACAAGCTGTTTTTTTTTTTTAAAGACATCCTTTTGTAAATAAAGAAAACATGAATCTTCAGTCATTCTCAGGAAACTCATCTTCCACAATTCCTCAACTTAATGCCTAATGACTCTAAAGTAGTATCTATAATTACAGGATTACTTTGGAAATTATGTTCTTAGTCGCTGTAAACTTAAATGTATTATGTTTTCTAGGTACCTCTAGGTAAAAGCTTTTGCAATTATAGACTGATTTTTATGGGTAGAGCACAACTGAAATTTGTTTCAGCCAGTTCTCCGTATCTGACCTCTTTTGCAATAGAGAACTTAAGGAACATCAAAGACTTAGTGTTTCAACAACACTTTGTTGTTCATCATCCCCTCCTGACTATCAAGGGCACAGAATTGCCACTTTCACCTTTACCCAGGGATAACTCTCCTTGGTGCTTCCATTTTATTCATTGTTTGTTTGTTTGTTTTAGAATGAATCCTTTATGTGTCTGTACCCAACACTATATTGTAAACTCCTTTGAAGAAAGGATTGATTCTTATTTATCCTGGTATCATCTGTGCCTATTCCAGTGCCTAAAACCTAGCAGGGACCCAATGCACGCATATTAAAGGAAGACTGGCTGAATGAATAGATCACAAAATTTTTCCTTATCTAGCCTGCCTCTCAAAGTTTTAACGTTCTATTTTGAAAATAGTAGTTTTTGATTAACAAATATCCCAATTAATTCATTGTCTATAGAAAATGTAAAACAAATTATTACCAAGTAAGATGAAGAAAGGCCATTATTCGTAAATCTATTAGGCAAGGCATATTGGGATAAAGATGATACATTTATGGAAATCTGTACATAATTAGCATAAGCCTCCACCAGCACAAAAAGAAACAGCTCTAATCTCAGAGGACAAAGAATATCACACTATATAGTATCTCGAGCACCCCAACCATACTCTGGAGCTCACACCCTGAGTTTCTGGCTAGATGGAAAAGGAAATCCTAAGAGTGTTACTGGGATGAAATTATTATTGTAGAAAAAGAGCAGCCAGTATCAAAGGCAGTCAAAGTTCCGGTCTCAAGTTGACTGTTATGTGCAAGGCGGAAATAGGGGACAGGATAAAGTCCAGTGATGGAGATGTAGAATATATCTAAAATAAAATATTTTAAGTACAATTTGTTCTATGAGAACATAGAAGAAGACTCAACCTGGACATGAGTGATAAGGAAAAGCTTCCAGTAGACGAAACAAATTCTAAGCTGAGGACTGGAGGATGAGTGAGAGTTAGCCAGAAGGAGGAGAACATTCCTAAAGAAAGAAAAATATGGGCAGCTCAATGTATTTCTTTTATAAGCCATGTTGTAGAGTTTGGACTGGAGAACTTGAGAACTGCTGTTAATTTTTGCTTGCATTTTTGACAATGGCGTAAATGAACGTCCGTCCTTTTGGTAAAGAATTCCCAAAGGAGGGCTAACAGATATTCCTTTTCTGAAACCCTGGGAAGCTAGGGCCCTACAGGGGGTCAAAGTCATCAATGAGAGCAGACCCTGTCTGTGACATAGTCTTGGCTGCACCTTACATTTCTTTTGTTCTCCTCATTTTCTGAGCATTGATTCTGTGAACTCTCCAATACTCTTCAAACAAATTCCTTTTCTGCTTAAGTTAGCCAGAGCTGGTTTTTCTTATTCGCAAATAATTCCCTGGTAATTTAGTCTTTAAAGGATTTTAATCAGAAAAGTGACAAACAGAGATTTGCACTTTAGGACAATTTGTCTAGCTGCAGAGTCTGTAACATGAAGAAGTCGAGTCATGGAGTCTAGTTCTGGGAGTTTGCAATCAACCAAACTAGAGAGTCTAATGGCCATCTCAAGCGGTGGTGCTGGGCAAGAAGAACAGCCAGTGGTCTTGAAAGATGTTGATTAAGAATTTACAGATAGGTAGAAGTTAGGGAGAAGGAGAAATGATGGCTTTCTTCATTCTCATGAAAAATATTTACCGACCAACTTATGATATAGGCAACTACATGGAAACTCTACCAAAGAAGTTGAAGAGAAAAAAGTAGAGTAAACCTAGAAGACATACCAGAAAGGAAATAATAGAGGTACAGCACTTAAGATTTAAGTAGACAAAAACCCATCTCAAAGAGGCTTAAATAGTAAGGAATTTTTTCACTCATTTATCTGAGTTCAGAGGTAGATTGTAGATTTAATTAGTAGCAAAGGTTAATTCTCTCTGAAATATGCTTGACTCATTCTGTTGGTGTCTTTTCTTATTAGCATGATATTAATAGAGCAGTTTGGGACAACAAATTTGAGCTCAAAAATGCTCAGAAGAAAGAGGCCGCTGCCTTTTGTATCTATCTCTTAAGGGAAAGGCAACATTTTCCAAAAGCTCTGGGAAACTTCTCCCCATTTATCACTGTCCCATATTAGGGCACATGCCCATTCTTGAAATAATTATTGTGGCTAGGAAAATTACATGTATAACAGGCCTAGGATTGGGTTCTTCTAGCCAGATTGATAAGAAAAAAATTTATAATAATAATACAAAGAAGGAGGGTGCAAAAACAGTATTAACAATTTAAAGGAGCAAAATGGTGATAGTACATGAGAATTTTTTTTTATCATAAGAGGATACTATAAACAACTTATGGCCAATATATTTGAAGAGACAGATGAGGTGGGCAATTTTGTACAAAAAAATAAGTTACTACAATTTATTTAGTTAGTAGAAAAACTGAATAGACCAGTAGCCATTAAAAAACTGAATCGGTTACAAAAACGACTTTCTCTAAAATAAGCAACAGGTCTATATCATTACATAGGTAAGTTTTGCCAGTCCTTTAAATTATAAGTAATCCCTATATTACCAAATTATTTTAGTGACAAAAAATTTATGGAAAACTATCTTATTCGTTTTATGAGTCTAGTATAACATATATGGAAAATTAGGCGACAGTATAAAAATTAAAGCTCACCTTTAAAAATACATGAAGAAATAAAAAGAAAGCATAGAAATCAAATTCAACTCAATATAGTATTTAAAAAGAACTCAAAATATTTATTACAGGAATGCAAGTTTGGTACATAACATTTTTTAAAAATTAGCAATTCAGTATAAAACACTGATCTATTAAACTGAGAAATCGTAGGATGAAGAAAAAATTGATGCAGAAAAAAATCACTTTAAAATTCCACACACATTTATGTAAAAAGTTCTTAGCAATTTAGGAATCAAAGGGAAGATCTTACCTGATAAAGTGCTACCAAAATCTATGGGAATATTATTCTTAAAAGTAAAATGTAAGAATCATTGCTACTAATGTCAGAAATGAAACAAGTGTTTTATTATTCAGTTATTGAATGTTGCACTAGATGTCCTGGTTAATATTATAACTCAAGAGAAATAAATATAAAGCTTACAAATTTAAAAAGAAGTCACAAAATAGTTGTTATTTACATAAAAAATCCAAGACAATTTTAGACAGCATTCAATCTAATGGTTTAGTAAGTTTGTTGGAAACCAAACCAACATACTAAAATCATTAGATTTCTTATAAATAAGCAATAACAAATTAGAGAACGCTATGTAAGACATAAACATTCACAGCAGCTATAAAAATTATATTTACCTTTAGTACCTATTAGGAATAAACCTAATAAAAATTGTGAGATCATCAAAGAAAAAATTATAAAATACTGAAGTATGCAAAAGATGAATAAGTGAGGAGATATCTCAGATTCATATTTATACAGAAAGCAAAATTTTAACATGTCAAATTGGTCAATTTTGTGTGATGGGCCTGCTGGTATTTATTATATTACTTATACACCTTTATGCATCTTGATGTATTTCTTTTTAACTTTTCAAAACAGAAATCAGTAAAAGGAGTTTCATGTTTCTGCAGAGAAAAATATATTTTACTTCATGAGTCAATGACATAAATTTCCTACTAATGCTTCATAAGTAAAAGCTTGACAAATATTCTGTTTCTAGAACCAAGGCAGAAGTGTTTCATGTAGAATGTCTACCTAAAAATGCTGCTGTTTGAAACCAGGAAACATTAAAGTCTCTTTAAAAGTACATAAAGAAAATTATACAATAGGATTAAAATCTTAAATAAAAACTAACAAAATGATTTTTTGCCCTCTTTGTTATTAAAATGATTATGTAAATATGTAACATCAAGATAAGTATATGATAAAATTGTGGCAATGTTTTTCACTCACTCAGAAAGCAATCAAGGCAGGTAACCTGACTGAAAAATGTTTATGAAGGAAAGTGAGGTGAATTTTAATGAAAATAATTTTCAGCTTTTTTCAATGTATTTTCTTTAACAGTCTCTGTTTTATTCATAAATATTACATTCATTTCTGCTAAGACACTGAATTATATATATATTTTCTGTCTGAAAGTTGTATTACCACCTTCCAGAGTATGCATAAAACAGGATTATTTTTTCCAAGAGAATTAGTGAAGGATTTTTCTCATCCTATATCCAAATATTATTAGATGCTTGACACTTTTGGATGATTTAAATTACTTTCGATGAGCTTGAGATACAGTTTTATCACATTGCTTCCCTGAACCAGGAGGAGAGAAAATTGCGTATTGGTTTTATTTTCTCACCACGACTAGACTAAACTAAAATGGGAATAATAAAGTTTTTTTAAATATCGACATGAATGGTGAACTTGAATCTAGTTGTTCTCGTAAAAGCTGGGAGCTTGGGAAATAATTGGTGATTAAGTACAGGATCCAGACAGCTTCATGGCAATGAACTACAAATCCTGAATATTTTCCTGCCTAAATATGTACTGATATTGTTTCAACTATCAAAATTTTACACATGATTAAAGTCCAATTTAAATTTTATTGTCTCTAAATGTTTTCCCAATTGATTAAAATTAGATATGATCTCTGCCTGAAAGCAGATTTGGGGGTTTATATGAACTGTGCTCACAATCATTCTCTGCTAGATTTGGAGAGAACATTCAGATCATCCAGGTCAAGCCTCTTTCCAATGAATAAATGATTTCCTTACGTAACAATGCTGGCAAGTAGTCAGGCTAGCTTCTGCTAGAATACTGCTAGGTGCTTACAAACTTTAGCAGACACTCCACATGGCCTATCTAAAATCCAGTATCAACACCCTCACTTCTCCTTACTCCCCAAAACCAGAAATTGAAGTGTCATAAAAACAAATCCAGCCAGAGATAAGGGGAGACTTTATTTAGAAGAAAGACCCTGTTGCAATAGGGAGAACTCTCTGATCTCGGAAATCTACAAGCATCTCAAAATCAAACAGAAAAAGGCTTCTATTATAGGGAGGGGTAAGCAATAAGTAAGGGAAAGTCACCAAAAGAGGGAGGAGTAAGCAAACTATTTTGTGAGGTTTGACAGCGAATGTGACTTGCTGTGGTCAGACGCTTTGCTTCTCAGCATAAGCTGATGGGGCGTGTTCTGCATTTAAGCGATTGTTTAGGCTCGAGGGCAGGGTGATGTTCAGGGCCTTCTGGAAGAGAGAGAAGCCTGATTGAAGTATGGTCAAGACAAAGCAGAGGTTTAAAAATGGAAATCTGTGAGCACTTGATAAGAAGCAATGATGTGTATCTTGAGGATAGCTCTGTGATGTTGTCCTGGCTAATGAATTGCAAGCAGAAAATTACTTACGCTTTTGTTTTCCCAATAAAAAGGGACCCACTTGGCTGGCAAACATCTTTTGTCGACGTGATGCCTGAAGTGGAGCAGCAGTCTGAGGAACAGAGGAAGAAAGCCACATTGAAGGATGAGAGTTGGAAGGAGCCAGATCACTGTCAGCATCATTGAGCAACATAAATGCTAGCTACCTCAGACATCGTTTTTGCAAAAAAATAAAATGCTGTTCCATTAAGTAACAGTAGTCAGATTTCTGTTACTTGCAGCCAAACACAATCTTAACTGATATGGAAAACATGTTTAGTAATCTATTCTAAGATTTTTGCCATAAATGAACATTAATTTGTTATTTTTTAAGATACCTAAATCTCCTTTGTACTATCTTGAAAAGTTTTTACATCCACACATCTCCAGTCCTGTGGATTTTCAATGATTTTTTATAATTATTTTCAAAGATGAATGTCTTGATTCTTTTCATTTTTCTAATTCCTGTGCATAGGAATTTCATTCATAGACCTTCTATTTTGCCTTTCATTCTAATTATTGGCACTTAAATATCTTTTAATAAGATATAACTTTAATAAAGTTATCTTTAATAAAAACATATACATCTTTACAACAAGAATCCAAATGTTAGTTAAAGTTAATATATTGTGGGGTTTTTATTCTGTCAATGCCTTTTACTTAGTAGATACTCCATAAATATTTTTGAGTAATTCCATGAAATTTCTAATTCTGACAAATTACAAACATTGACAGTTGTAACAGTATTTCAAAACATCGCCACTGTGCTAATAGCTACATGACAAGAATTAACTAAAACTAAATATGGATATCTTTCTGAAAGTCTTTTTTTAAGTTAATTGAATTATTTCAATTGCTTTAGAAAAGTACAATATTTAAAGAAATCCTGTGGTGAACCTTTCAAAAATGTAATGTCTCCCTTTATTCACCCATAATCGATCTGCTGAGTTTTTGTATTGCTCTAGGCAGAATACGGAAGATACTAGCACTTGAGACATTCAGTTACATAAGCTTTAACCAGATGTCAGCAAACAATTTGAATAGTTGTCAGGGAGACAGAGGAGACACAAAGGGTAGCTCTGAAAAAAGGCCAAAAATCTTCTAATCAAGAATTCTAGTGAACGAGATGACTTTGTCTGGAAGTCACTTGGTTTTACTGACCACATTTGCCCATGGTCGGCCTGGGTGCCTCTTTATGCTCATCCCCTACGTAACTCCATATCTGTCCTGGCTTCTTAAGATCCTCATTGTATCTATGAAGTTTTGAATTTGAGTCCACAGATTCTCTTTTTATCAGCTCTTTCCTCCATGTGCATTTGGTGATGATCTGAGTTCCAGCCATTAGAAGATCTGATTCAAGGCTTGATACAAACTGAGATAGAGTCCTCTAAGATCTTTATGGTGTTATATAAGGACAATTAGAAAACAAAGAACAGACAATATATCCTATCACTGTCATAGTTAAACAAATTCCCTAGGGAAGACAAATATATTGATGACATGTTGAAATGATCATATTTTGGATATATTGGGCTTATTTAAAATAAATTTTATATGTGATCCTAAATAGACATTTATTGCATGCTCGATGAGGAAAGAGATTAATCCAAAGAGAGAAAACATTAGAATTTTAGCATATATTAAAAAATTATATTTTTCAAGCATATTGAATGACTACAAAAGGTTAACATTGTCCATTATAAGTATTTAGAACACACAGAAAAACGGTTTATAATTAAGCATTCAATTATTCATAAGCAAATGGATGCTTCCACATTTCATGTATCTGAAAACAGCGTTCATTATATTTTAATTCTTTTAAAACATTTTCTTGGCAATTTACTTTGCATAATTCATTTTATTTAACAAAAGTTCTAATCATGGAATATAAAATTAAACTTCATTTTAGGTGCTATATGAAAGACAATATATTCTAAATCAATAAAGTCTCAGCTTAACTATGTGTGGCACTGTTTTCTATCAATATACTGCTCTTTACATGAAGACACAAGACAATATTAACTTTTGGCAATAAAATTTTAAAATATAAAAACTATCACAAAAGCCTTTAAATAAAACAGTCATTTATTACAAAATGTCTGATATTATTTGAAAAGTATTCAATTCTGGGTGCTTTCCTGGTATTTATAAATAATTTCCATCTGAAAGAAGAAATGTGTTTCTTACAAGGCTTTTGCAAAGAACGTGATAGATTTCTTTAATCATTTTTCTAAACAGTACTCAACTATATATATTGATCAAATTACAATATAATTCTGTCCTACATTCGAGCCAAGATTTGTGACCATTTAGTGCTTTGCAAGTCAAGTTTATATAATGTTTGTTGCCAAGGTCTGCAGATTGGGTTCAGGCAGGAATAAGAGAAAGAGGAAAGAATCAGAAGGCAACTCAAAAAACATACCTGTGGTACAATAACTGTGAGTGTATGTTCAATAGTGAACAAGGGATAATTATTCTGCCAAATCTGCAATGTTTTTCAGATCAACTGGTAATTATATAAGAAGTGGGAACACTATTGTACATTTTGATTTAGTCATTATCTCTTCAATTTCTTAGCTTTTATAACTTCAAAAAATCTTGGAAAACATGCTATTTGCATTGAAAAATTGCATCAGGGGACTTGAGAGTTTCAGCATTGCTTTCTTTGAAAGCAGAGGGCATGTCAAGCCAAGCTGGCTGTGGTGACTAACCACAACAGTCCCTGTGCTGGGCTGGCCACCCTCAGCTGAAGACCTCTGCCACACAGTCATCATCATGGGCTGTCTGCTGGCTGGCTTACCCCAGCTTCCTTCTGCTCCTCCACAGCCCTTTAACACTCTGTGATTAATGAACTGTAAAATAACAACCAGTCTTTGAGCAAGTCAGAATTCCGTCCCATGAATACTGAAAAGAAATGCAAAGTTTCTTCCCTGAAGTTGTCAAGATTTTATGGGCAAACCTTCCTTTCTCTTTTTTTACCCTCTAGCTCTAGTCACTGTTTTGTTACCAATCAATGTAAGAATCAGACATCAAATCAGATACTCAAAGACCACTTCTTGTTTTCTGTAGTAACTCTAAGGTGCTGCTCTATGTTTTCATCAATTTATTCCAAACTATTCCAACCGATCGCATTCATGATTAGATCTTTCAAAATTCCATCTTGGGGCTGTCCTTTGGCATGAGAGGCCTAGTGAAAGAGAACACAGGGAAGGAGATACAATTTTAAAGCTGAGAGCAGGCTGGTATTCTAACGCTCGCATAACTGCATCAGGAATGCCCCATGTGCATAGCAATGTTCATTTTAATCATAATATTGTTTCCTTAAGGAAGAGTAAGATCATAAGCTAAAACAAAAAACCACAAGTTCAAGAAAAGAGAAAATAAAACGGAATCTAAGGAAAGAAAAATGAGACCTGATTTAATGCTAGCATATTGATTTCTAGATTTCTCATCCAAATTGCATTTCCCAGCAAACCCTTCTTGCCTAAGAATTACAATTCCAATTGATTTAAAAGATTATTATGGACACTAAGTATGAATAACTAAAAGCTGACTTTAGATCTCAGTAAACTTGGATTTAGCAAACATTTTGTAATTAAGTTCTTCTATGAATGAAATGAATTCCTTCTCTTTTGAAACCATGCTTTCTCATCTTCCTTTTCATTACAGAAAAGTAGTAAATTGTGAAACAACACATAATGCCCAATTATAAAACCTTATAATTCCATCACTGATTTATAAAATTGCATTGGCCAAAAACATAGTTTTCATTTTTTCTTTTGTTTTATCTTTTATGGCTTTTGAAACATTTAGATTTCCATGTTGTATTGCTGTTGCTTATATTTCAGGAATCAATATTTTAGTATTCTTTGAACTGAGAATCAAATTCAATATTCCTCAAGATCTTAACATTAAAATTATTTTCTCTTCCTTCCAACACATTTTTCCTACCAATATATATAACAGATTATATTATGATATATATAATTTTTTTTTCTGGGACATGAATTCACATCTTCACTTATCAGGATAGCTCAACATTCTGATTGATAGAGCACAAACATTATTTGTGAGAATTTAGAACAAACGTTATTAGCTACCCAATAACCTTTAGTCAATAGTCTTGGATACAGTGGCCAAAAACAAAAAACATTTCTAAAACATCAGGCATCAGAAAATGTTGTTTTAAAATTATTACTATTTATGTTTCCTAAAAATATACTTTGTTAAAACAGAAACATTCCCATTTTTGCATCTGCATGTGAAAAAGTCTTTCCTGATGAGTGTCTAACTTCAAATACTTTTTACCTGTAGCTTCAGAATCAACAACTGTTGTCTTCACCTCTCAGTACAGTGGAAGCAGCAACATGCAACTGATAGTGATTGTGAACTGACCCATTTAGGGTCTTTTAAACAAATGCTTATTGTAAAATTCAAAATGACTAACAAAATAGCTGAACATGCTACATTATTCAGTTTTTTAAAATCCCTGTACTTTCCTCACATGGATGTGGCCTTACTGTCGTAGGAGTAGGGGTACTCAAAGATGTATAATACAGGCTTAAAAGCTCCATTAAAAGGGATCAAGCTTTTAAAAATTGTTTCAACAGATGAAACACGAAAACATATTTTTAGAAAGCTCAGCACAAGGTCTTTGTTTGCTTGTTTGTTGTTATTGTTTTTCCTTTAATTTTATCTAGTCTCTAATTGCTTTCTCAGAGGATGATGCTCTACAACAAGGACGCAGGATAGCAGGCGTACTCTGATGAACCACTACAGCAACTATTCTCCCCAATGGTTATGTGGCATCATGTGGAGAAAGAACCCATTGGATGGGGGCTGGCCCCGTGGCTGAGTGGTTAAGTTCGCGTGCTCCGCTGCAAGCGGCCCAGTGTTTCGTTGGTTCTAATCCTGGGTGTGGACATGGCACTGCTCATCAAGCCACGCTGAGGCAGCGTCCCACATGCCACAACTAGAAGGACCCACAACGAAGAATATACAACTATGTACTGGGGGGCTTTGGGGAGAAAAAGGAAAAAATAAAATCTTTAAAAAAATTAAAAAAATAAATAAATAAAAAAGTAAAAAATAAAAAAAAGAACCCATTGGATGGTTTTTCTGGCTCCAGCCAGGTACTCCTTGAAATAGTCATCAACGCACCAATTCTATACGTTGGCTAGGAATTACCTCTGCCAAAGCAAAGCAAGGCTCTGATAGACAAATAGAGAAAATCACAAAAGATTGAGAAAAATAGGAATACATTCCTTTTTACCTTTTTGTTTACTTCAATATCCTTGTTTGAAAACAAAATGAACCAAATACGCTATTTACTCTAAGGATTCATATTTTCCATAAGGATGTATCAAAGATTGATTAACTGCTACCAAAACTGGTTAAGGTTTAGCATTTATACCTCTCAGTTCTTCAAATTGATGGCCCATTCATATATCCATTCATTCATTCATTCATCTGAAAACGTTTACTGATAACATGTTGATTCAGAGGCATTATTCTGTGAGCTGAGAATAGAGCAGTATACAGGGACAGAAATAGCTCCTAATCCCAAAGAACTTCCACCTAGAGGAAGAAGACAGAAAATAGATAAACTGATGAAGAAAGATATTCATTTCATTAGTGCTCTGAATGAAAATAAAACGTGATGCTGTAATACACTGTCTAAGGTAGGGGGGAAACTACCTTAGGGTATATAAGGAAGGGCTTTGTAAGAAAGTATCATTTGAGTTCTGAGTAGGAGCTGTTCGTGCAAAAGTTAAAGTCAAAGCACCCCATGCAGAAGTCAAGGGTTTGAGATTGAAACAAAATTGTAGTCTTCAAGAACTGAAGAAACTCAGTATGGCGTGGTCTTTCCTCTTTCTTACATACCACCATTTAAACTTTTGCAAAAGGAAAATGACTGTATGCTCAGAGCCTTTGAGGGAACAAGAGCCTAACTTTGCTGTTTGAGGAGAGGAGACTACTTTAGATTTCAAAATGGATACATCCCAAGACTTTTGAGAATCACCACTTTACATCAAGCATCATTTTGGAAGTGAATTCTGGGCTTGATCTTTAGCTAAGTGACCTGAACGCAAGCTCACAGGCCACACAGTCAATATTTATTTTACGTGGTGTTGCACGCACAAGCATATGTGAACCTCAGAAAAATCCTAGATTGTACACTCCTCTTAGTAGAGTAGACACCCTTGGCAACTGAGACAGCACAACAATGTGGCAAAATTATGTTTCGAATTTTTAAATTTTTTTCCAAAAGAAAGATCCTCTTAACTTTAAAGAACAGAGGTCTGAGTGCTAAATATCTTCTCAGCCAGCATCAATGAGAAGTTATATCAGGTAGAATGCTTTCCATACATAAGGAGCGAGTTTCATGTGTTACTAATCAGCCAATTATCCTCATTTATTTTAATACAACTCCATGTGCCTAAAGACCAACATGTTAGAAACTATGAACTTTAAATTCTCCAGAAAGTGAAATAACCCTAAGTATTCTACAGTTAAATAATTGTTACATAATAGATTAGTATCTAAAATTCTTTCATATAAACCAGAAATGATGCATAAAAAATATGTCCCCAGACCCTCATGAGATTCCTGGGAGAGCCCCTTCGCTACTCATTAAGGAAAGTTCATTGGGTCTGGAGGGGAAAAAAATGTAAAAACAAGTATTTAACTTCATCAAAATGAGAGCTATTGAGGAAAACACACCTAATAATTCTCATATCAATGCAGTTGTTAGGAACAGCTCCTCCAAGAAAATTCCCTGAATCCCATCTATGTCTAAACAGTACTTTTCTAAAATAAGGACCATGAGTCACACAAAAGAACTAGGATCCTGAATTCATCAGCAAAGCAAAATGCAAGTGAAAGTCACTTTTTCTTTTTAAAAAGTGACTTTCAAAACTTTTCCTCTAATTCTCTTAAAGAGTTGATGTTTTCTAGAGTGGTCACATTTTCCTCTGTAATAAGCACCAGACAATTTCTTAGAAGCAGATCGTACAAGTATCATTTTGTTAGAATACAGCAATTACCTAACAATTTAACTGTCACTGAAAAAAATTTAAAAAATAAAAAGTTCACTACAAACAACACATCCTCTTATTTCTCGCAGGCTTTTAATTTAGGTTTTAATTCATGTATTCTACCCTTTAGAACTTTTCCATTTTCCTCTTCACGAATTTGACATTTCAATTTGAAACCACTGGAATGGAACCGAAGCTTAAGCCATTATGGTCAGGTGCAATTATAGCATTAACCATCAGTGCACATGCCCACCTATTAACAATTTCCAACAGTGTCTGAGATGGAAAGTCCACACCACTGAGGTTATTCCATTGAAGTCAGGCTTCCTTCAGCTGTGATCTCACTATCTAATCACATTTTTCACAAGTTATAAAAAAGGCAGAGCTTGTTAGAAAGAAGAAGCACCAAGCTTTACTGAGTCTAAAAAATATCACAATCAAAGAGATAATTTATAGTTATTAGCCACTTGCCATTACGTGAATACCATACTGTACTAAAACACTACCTCTCAGCAAGACTCAATGATGCTCTGGTGAATTTCCACACCACATGCTTGAGTGCCCACTATTACTCATTCAAAGTTCTGTTAACACCCATCACCTGGTGAAGTTTTGGCCTGGGAGGAAAGGGCTATTTTGGCAGCTTTTGGTAAGAAAACGTTGGTGTAAAATTTATCTCTTTTAAATGAATTTTCCTAAGGAAGAAAATTCAGAACTCAGAATCTCTCTCCAACTCAGCCGTCCATACTTTAGTTGGCATTTTCTAGGTTTAGCTCTTCTCTGACACCCTCTTGCAGAGCAGAGGAGAACCAGGGAGTGTGCTCTGACCTGGCTCACCCACGGGTTTGCACGCTCCTCCATAATGGACAGTCACAGGGCTGTTATGTTTTGGTGCTAGTTTTTCTGTCTTTCCAAAGTCTACCTGGCAAAAGTAATTTTCCTATTCTGCCAGTAACACTACCATCCTTTTTTTTTTTTTTTTCCCCCAAACAGTGACCTTCTTTTCCACTGATTATCTACACAGGGAATTATACATGTTTTTAAATATTAAAAAAATTTCTTAACACTTTGTGAGACAGTCTTTCAGACTTGTCTAAAAAATAATACTATGATATTTTCTGCGATTTACTCATGTCAATAATACAAGTTATACTGAGTATTTAGAAAAATATTATAAGACTAAAACACAGTAAATTAAAAGTTATAAGACTAAAACAGTTTTTAATTTGAGGGATGTTGGGAAGGGTACTTTTTCGTTCTTCTGGTGTTCCCTGGCATACGGAGCAGGTCCCAGTGGGATAACACTACTACCCTTTTGGCGGCCCCTCACTCCTCCCAAGGGATAAAAAATGACTTAAAATGACAGACGATTTTGCAGTGAAAATGGAGGAGTCCAGTCGCTTCCCCTTCTCTTTCTTTTTGGAACCAGAGTGTTTTCAGGAAAGACGCATTCTGCTTTGCTTCTCTATGCTCTGACCCTGCCACGAAGCCAGGCTTGACCGTGCCTGGCTCTATCTAATTCTCTGGTTCTGGCATTTCACCTTCTCACAGATGTAAGCCACCATTTGCAATATCAGAATTATCAATACATTTGTTGCTCCCCTCTATCTGCTTTACTCTTTGTCTCATATCTCAGTTGTTCAAAATTTAGGTAGGGAATTGATAGATTTGTTTCTTAGACTCCCCAAACCCCCATTTATTATGTTTGAATAAATTATATTTAACTTGATTCATTTACCACTTAATAGAAGGGATAATCCACATATTGTTACTACATGTTTGGAACAATCAAGGGGCTTGAAAAAATACTCATTCTTTTCTCATGTTTTCTTTCCTGACTTGCCAGCCTATCGTAGAAGTGTTTTAGCATAACAAGGCAATTATCTCAATAACCTTCTCAAATATATAATAGGACATTAGTATTCACAAAAGTTAATTTTATTTACTTCAGAGAGATAAGTTAATATGAGGTAATAATAGTTAACATACTAGTCAAAAGATCATTGATAGCTAACATTTTTGAGCACTACATGATAATAATTCTACTGAAAACATACTGTCTTATTTAATCTTCAATACAGCCCTATGAGGGGCACTATCATTATCTCCATTTTAACAATGTTAAAATTCAAGCTTAGAAAACCTGTTTGAGAGCAGAGACAGAACCCTTTGAGCATTGAAAGCCAGATCTGTTTGACCTCAAAGTTCATGGGCTCTAAGATCGTACTATATATTGTCTCCAAATCATATTTTCCAGAATGTTCTTGGTAAACTAGAGAATCATTTGGAAAACAAATTCAGCTTAATTCAACTTGCATTTCCTGCTCAAATCTCAACAATGTTCAAAAATGTACTCACATTTAGCAAGGATATAACACTGCAAAAGTCACAGATTTTTATCAGGAACTCATCGTCTTTAAACAAAAGATTTCCCTGAAAGATAATATGTAAAATGAGAATTCTTCAGGTTTAAAGGAACAGAGATATGAAAAGATCATTTCAGTAATTGGAGGTCTATCATAAGGGGACATAAGGAAAGTAAGAACTAACAGAAGTAGTCCAACGGCTGCAGAGTCAAACCTCATGGAGAACTGAGATGCTGTTCAGTATATAAAAACAGTGCCAGCAGCACCTCAATTAATTCAAACATCATATGCCCTGCCTGGTGACTCAACAGCTCATTTCTGTTTCTCTCTATGTGCTTCTTTTTTTCCTATTCTGCCCCTGGCTCCTGTACTCCTCTTCATGACTTCTGCTTTCTCTAGACATCAATTGCCTCATGGCTCTTGTTACAGATGAGCTCAACTTACACAATCCTTGGCTTTCTAACTTGTTCACAGTCAAGCTGTCATAGGTTGATGGATTATTGTTTTCATGCTTTTGACTTCATCCTACTCTAATGGTATATACCAAGCAGTTTTCTTCCTGAAGCAGACTTTCTTTTGCTCGTCCTGAAACCTCTCCTTTGATGTCTCATCGTATTTGATCCTAATTATTTCAAAGAGAGACAATGCCTTTGATGATATCCTTACTTGGTTTAGAGCCATATAGATTTGCTGTAATACCCAGTATGTAGCCATTTAATTTAAGTTCTTTTTCTACATCAGTGTCAGCCCATCAGTTTTTCATTTTGTTTTGTTTTTAATCTTCATTGATGATGTTGCCAGTTAACTAGTGTAGCATGCATTCAGTGCTAACATCCAGAACAGTGATATAGTTGTAAATATATGTTTTAATCAGTACGGTATCATAAAATTGGGAGGTGCAAGTTGAGTCATCTTGGTCAAAATTGTGACTTCTTTTCTCCGTAGACATAACATTACCTCCATTACTTCATCTAGTGATGCATCCCACCTTCTTGTCCACAGAGATGAATCTTCACTGTAGTGTTCCTTCCCCCTGACTGTAGTGAGTGACCCAGGAAGGGATTCATGACCCAAACCAAGTCAATCAGAGCCCTTTCCGAGATTTTATTAAATGGAAGTTAGTGATTCCTTTTTAGAAGAATTCTCTAATAATGTGATTCCAAAGTTGTTCAGCAATCACTGTTTCACCACAGGGAAAAAGTTTGTCTATCATAGAAGGAAGTAGAACTAAGAGGAGACAAGTAAAAGGACAGGAAGAAAAAGTTCCTGCTGTGGCCAAGCCCCAGTTCTTAATCCTACAGCTCCTAGAACCGCCCAAATCCTGCAGTGGTTCTTTCAGGTGTGAGCTGCCCCAGTGTCCTTCCAATAACTCTTCTTTATTGCTTAATGAATTTGAGTTGGCTTTCTATCACTTGCAACTGAAAAAGCTGTAATATAGCATCCCTGTTAGACTGTCACACATTTGCGCTCCCTAATACAGAACACCCTGATCGTGACTCTCAAACTCCATCGAGAATAAAACATCTTCATTTAACAGACTTCTCATCTGAGGCTACTTGAAAGTTTCTCTAATTCGCAGTATATAACCCAAATTCATCCCTTATCCCCCAATTACTTTTCCGGTGTAACTTCCTATGTGTATCACTGAAAGTATTTTTCTTAAAGTTGAAAAGCTAGAAAATCTTAACAAATCTCTTCTTTTTTATCTGCTCACTTCAGTCTTGTCCATTTTCCTCATTATCCCTTAAATTTCTTACTTCTTGTCCATTTTCTCTAGAATAGTTATCTAGATTTTTATGCACACCTGTATATCTGATTTCTATCTCTCATGTCTTCTACATGCCATTTCCTGAGTAATCTATTTAAAATGTCGTTTTGAGTAACACTGCTCAACTTCAGATAAAATTAAAGTCTACAGGATAAATCTAATCATTTCAACTTGAAATTCAAGGCTACTTTTGTGCCTATACCTACCATTTCTACCTAGTCTCTGTTTTCTTTCAGAAATCTCACAGTTATCCATATAATGTTCCCTAGCCACATATTCATGTTTCTACCAATGCACCATTCATTTTACCTAGAATGCCTTCCCTATTTTCATCTTATTTTCTAAGCTCTGTCAAGCTCAAGCACTATTTTCTCCTTGGAGAATGTTTTCCTGGAGGCTAGATAAACTAATCAAAAGGAATTGAAACTAAATGTGATAAAGGAGAAAAACATCCAGATAAGCATGTAAATCAATTTACTATGGAAAACACTAGCTATAACTTTCACAGAAGGAAAACATTGTGGGTGGTGCTAGTGAGTCATATGAGAAAACAATGGAACCGGGAACCAAGAAATAACACCTATACCCCAAATAAAAATAGAGATTACTGAGCAGGTCCCAAGTAATGTGAATTTTAAATGTTGAGGAAAAAATATTAAAACCAATTTGTAGACTTGGTAGTCTTTGTAAGAAGGGACTACAGTGTTAGAAGGACATATAGACCTACTAGGTGATGGAACAAGAGTGACATAGTTTTGTATCCACCTGGAAAACCAAAAGGTAAAGATTACTGAAGAACATCTAGGAGATAATTAAAAAAAAACAACAACAACAATGATTAAACCTTAGAGATTTTGCTACAGGGTTAGAGGTTGGCTCACAGTTAGGGTTAGTGTCAGAGCGAGGGTTATGCTGAGGGTTAAGATTCGGATTAGGGCCACCAAATAGGCAGTAAGTCATTTGCTCAGAAGCAAGACTTAGTAGTATATTGAGAGAATCATTTGACTCAAAACACAGTGTCTGACAAGTTCTATATTAGTTTTGCTGAAAATTGAAGCTCCCAGAGAGAGGAGGAATTAACCGAGGGAAATTATTTAGAACCTAATTATGACCAATAAGGAGAAACTGGATGACAGAATGAATAAGATACAAAACTTGAAAAAAGATGTTAAAATACCATGAAAATATTAACCTAAAGAGAGCTGGCACGGTTGTATTAATAGCAAGTACGATATACTTTAAGGTAAAAAGCACAATTGGGGGAAAAAATGGTCTCTACATAATAAAAATAATACTTAGGAAAATATAACAATTAAAAATCAGCATATACCTAAGAACAAATCTCATAATACAATTGAGATGATTACCTAGAGAAATTAAAAATTCTACTACCATTGCGGGAAATTTAAACATATCTGTACCCCTCCTCCAGTAATTGGAATTTTAGCAGACAAATATAAAATAGTCAATAACAATGTAAAAGATGTGAACACATCAATTAACAAATTTGGTATGCTGATACATATAGAAGCACACATGCCAAAATTAAAGACTACATAATTTTTTCAAGTTCACAAAATATGTTCACAAAAAATTTATCATGCACTAAGCAACAAAATGAGTTTCAAGCAAACAACAAAAACTAGGTAACAGGTAAAGCACATTCTTAATGATAAAGAACTTTGCTTAGGTACAGATGATCTTTAAAATAAGAAGAAACACATTTGAAAAGTTTAAGAAGCATTTCTAAATTACTCATAAATCGAAAAGTAATAAAAATTAGAATACATTTAAAATATTCAAATGTGAAAATGCTGCATGTTAAAGCTTGTGAAATAAGCGAAAGCTTACAAATGTACCTCACTACACACCTTTCTTGGTATGAATATTCAATATGATGAAGTGCAAATTTTTGCCCAAATTCGCTATGTGAGTCAAAACTCCCCGTTAAAAATCTACGTTTGCGTACCAGGAAAAACGTTGAATTTGTACATTACCCAGGGCAATGCGGCTTCAGTCTATACTGGATTGTCTCCCATGGATAGTATTTTGATTTCCTATTATTTTAAAAGACTCTGCATAATCACTACAAATTCCCACATACTTCCTGGACACTGTGATTTTCTTATGCTGGACAACTGGGCATAGTACCAACCTGGGTCCACTTGAAATTAGTATCGTTAACCTATTATTTCATTGATTATCTTAGAATATATTCTTTGAGGAACACGTTACAAATGTCGTTTGCATCTGATATTGTATCATTATTTATAGAAAATAAATGGTTTTAGATGTCTTCTATTACACAAAAAGCTATGTATTAAGGAAGTTTTACTGATATGTGGGGGAAACTTGACTGAGGCCTTTGATGACCTGAGAATGCATTTTTGTACCATTTAAAAATTGAAATATCATATGCAAAAATCTTCCGTCCAACATATTTCCAGATACATAAAAGACATTGATAACAAAGGATGCCTGCATTTACAATCACTGTATGAGGACAATAAAACCTTCATACAAGTCTAGAAATGAACAACTGAAGAAAGAAAAATAATTATATTCATGAGCATAGATATAATAATCCTAAATAAAACGTTAGCAAAGAGAATGTACCAATGTGTGTAAAAATATTATAAAAATTTGGTTTATTTTAGACTTGCAAAGATTATTTAATATCTGAAAATGGAACTAACCTTCCTTTTTTTTTTGAGGAAGATTAGCCCTGAGCTAACATCTGCTGCCAATCCTCCTGCTTTTGCTGAGGGAGACTGGCCCTTAGCTAACATCCAGGCCCATCTTCCTCTACTTTATATGTGGGACGCCTACCACAGCATGGCTTGCCAAGTGGTGCCATGTCTGTACCCAGGATCCGAACCAGCAAACCCCAGGCCACCAAAGTGGAATGTGAGAATTTAACTGCTATGCCACTGGCTTGGCCTTGGAAGTAACCATTTTAGCAGATGAAAGAAAAAAAATCAATATCATTACAGTAGATATGGGAAAGGCATTTAGAAAAAAGAAATGAACTTTTTGAAAATAATGGTCAAATGGAAACTTTGTTAACCAGATAGAGGGTACCTGCCAAAAAACTACAGAAATCATGCTTAAAAGTAAAACATTAGAAGAATTTTCTTTAAAGTCAATAAAAGATAACAGTCTCACCACTACCACTGTAACAGTAACAATGTTTTACTAATTTTCAAGATTCTGTGAACTGATCGGGCAGAGCTCAGAAGGGATGACTTGTCAACTCCACTTAAGTCTCTCTGGGCTTGCTAATATGGCTTTAGTTTGGGCTGAAGAATTCAAGATGGTCTCACTCACACATCCAGCTCCCAAGCTGGATAGTTGGGGCCTCTCTACATAGACTTTCATCCTCCAGGGCCTCCTCTCCTTTTACAGGCTTTCATTCCCTGGAATCTCACTTCATGTGGCCTCTTCAGTAGGATAGCTCAGGCTTCTTTACATTGTATCTCAGGAATCTCAAGAGGGCAAAAGCGGAAACTGCAAGGTTTCATAAAGTTTAGGCATTTGATCTCAGACACCATCATATCTACAGTATTTTATAGCCTAACCCAAGCAAAATGCTAGTCCAGATTCAGTGTGAGAGTACACAAGGATCTGAGTACTGCAGAGAAGTGTGGCTCATTGGGGGTCATTATGTAACAATCTATCACAGCCACTTCATTTCAAGCCTGTTTATGCATTATGAGGAGGAGGAAGAGAAGAATAACGATGGTGATGATGATGGTGCTATCAAGGATTGGAGGGAATCTCATTTAGGAACTTCATGATTTCATATATAGAAATCTAAGAGAAGCAACAAAAAATATAAGAACAAAACCATTACTGCCAATAATCTGAATATAAAACTAGTACATAACAATAAATTTTCCATATACCATAAAGAAACATAAAATTTATAATTATTTAAAAAGATATGTACATTAGCAAAAAGTCAACATAAAGTATACAGGATGCTCAGCAGAGATGGGTCAAGACCTTTTTGAGAAAAATGAAAATATTTTATTGACAGATATTAAAGAAGACCTAAATAAATGGAGAGATATGACAAATGGAGAATTCTCAGTATCATAAAGTAAATAATTTTTCTAATATCTGTCTATAAACTTATGAAATTTCAATCAAAATTACAAGATTTTCCATGAAAACTGATAAGCTAATTTTATGATTAACATTAAAGAGCAAAAAAGCCAAGAATAGCCAAGATAAATTTTAGGAAGATGGACAAGATTTGGGGTCTTGCCCTACTACAAGTCAAGATCTAAATAGAGAAATTAATTAAGCCAATGTGCTATTGTTGCAGGGATAAGTGAAAACAAATAGAAAAAAATAGAGTCTAGAAACATGCGTGCATATTTTCAAAGTTTTTATATGATAGAAGTCTCATTAGTAAGTAGAGAGGAAAGGATGGACTATGATCTTTGTACAATTTCTTCTCGATAAGGGAAAAATATATAATTATATCCTTACCACATACTGTATAGGAAACTAGCTTAAAAATGGGTTAAATACTTAATCGTATAAAGTAAAACGTTGGCATGTTTCAGGTAAAAGACAAGACAAATATTTTTAAGGCACTTGAGTAAACAGGAAGCAAAAAACACAAGGAATAAAGGAAAAGACTGTTAAATTGGACTGTATTAATTACAAGCTTCTGTATATTCAAAGACATCATAAAGAAATGGAAATGACAAGCGACAGTATGTGAGAAAGCACATGCAATGACTTATCTAATAATGCATTATTTTTCAAGAATACATTTTTTAAAACCTTCAAATTAATAAGAAAATAAAAACAAAATAGAAAATGGGCTAACAGTGTGGACAATCAAGAATGAGAATCCAAAATATCCAATAAATAAATTAAGGGTTACTCAATTTTCTGAAAATGATAAATGAAATTAATAATGATTTGGTAACTTTTAAGCCATCTGAAGATGGTGGAGACACTCACGTAGTGGTCATAGAAGTGTAGATGGGTGCAATTTCTTTGGTGAGTGATTTAGCAATAATATAAATTTGAAAATGCTTAGTGAAACCTTCACCCATTTACCTTTGGAAAATACATACAAAAATGTTTATAATAGTAAAAAAATGGAATGCAACCTATCAAAGGAGAAGTATAAATACATTTGGTATATTCATATGATGGATTAGTATATAGCTATAAAAATTAGTTAAACCTATACTCATATACACAGATAAATCTCACAATACAATGTTGAGAGGGAAAAAAATAAAAGTAAGTTGCTTCAGGGTTGTATAATTTGATAGCAATTATATAAAATTATGAAATATCAAACCAAGCAAAATGATGCTTGCACATATAATGCTTTTGTTTGTTTCTATATTTAGTAAAACTATGTTTAAAAAATGAATTAAATTTAAAAAAATGAATTAAATAAAAAACCTATTCAGTACACAGTAGTTAGTTCAGTTTCAATTATGTCTATAGTGTTTTATTTCATGATCTTGATGGTAGGCCTGTGGATATGCATCATATTATCTACACTTTAGTGTGCATGCCTTTGAAATATTATAAATGTTAAAAAATAGAATTATAGAGATTGGGAGTGATGCTGGAAGTTTGAAATTTGGCAAATAATCATTGCTTACTTTATAGAGAAAATGGATAGATTTTTTCAACAAATATTTGTTGTAATTCCACTATGTGCCAGACACTGTGCTAGGTGCTAGAGAAACAGCAGTAGAAGACATCCCGGTTCACTACTCACATGATACTTACAATCAGAGTATTACGTAATCTACAGACAGCTGGGATTTATGCCGTTCTGAATAAAAATTTTCTAATCAATGGTTCAAGTGGTGGCTTGTGACAAATAGAACAAGCCATATCAGGCTAACTTTATTTATTTAAGGCTAACTTCCTTCAGTTAAATTAAGGGATCCCTTTTTTATTTTTTAAGGTCAAGAGAAATATGGTTCATGTAGTATGTCTGGAAATCAGCAATTTTATGACAATATATGGATTAATTGATATCAATCTGAAGGGAGGTGGGTTTTTTTGGCGGGGGGATGTTGCAGAGCTCAGTTCTCTACTTTGATCTGTTAAAGTTGATTGTTTTGTTTATTTGTTTCTTAATGGCTTGGGCAAAGATATAAATGATAGGTTTGCTTTTATTTTTCCAGATGAAACTTGAAGAAATAGAGAATGTTAATATGCAATATGCTAGTATATAAATTAACCAGTAATATGACAAAATTCTCCCAAATCACACTGCTTGTCATGAATTTACAAATACTCTCATGGCATGAATATATATAATCCCTCTCTAAAGTTGGTGATCATCAATTGCAGTAGTTTAACTGGTTTGTTCCAACTAGGCATGAGTTATGTTAAAAGTTATATGCCTATAGCAA
This sequence comes from Equus asinus, assembly GCF_041296235.1. Classification (NCBI taxonomy): domain Eukaryota; kingdom Metazoa; phylum Chordata; class Mammalia; order Perissodactyla; family Equidae; genus Equus; species Equus asinus. The sequence continues at coordinate 52,334,200 of NC_091793.1, forward strand.
ATGATAGATCCTAAGTTTTCAAAGGATTTTCCTTTTCTAAAGGAGCAAAGAGAGCAGATAGAAGATGGATCTCAGCAGATAAAGTAACTAACTGCTACTTCAGAATGCATTATATATTGTTGTCACTTTTCATTTTGCTTGGCTTTTGATTGCAGCAACTTTTTAAGAAAAATTTTGCAAAAGAGAAAGTTGACACTCTTGGTTATAAAATTCAATAAAAAGAAAAGACATATCTTAGCAGAACATTTTGGAAATCCATAAAACTTTAGTGCACATTGGAACACTTCAGGACCAGTAAAAAGTATACTGTGAAAAAGTTGGGTTTACCCTAGAAATGCAAGGTTAGTTCAATGTTGGGAAATCAGTAAATGTAATTCTCCGTATTTACAAAATAAAAGGGAAAAACTTTATCATCATCTTGATCAGTGTAGAAAAAACACTTAACAAAATTCAATACTAATTTGTGCTGAAAACTCTTCACTAGAAGCAGAAGATAATTCCCTTAAATTGATGGAGTATCTAAAACAATAATTAGACCTAGCATCATGCTTACCAGGGAAAAACAAAATATTTTGCACTAAGACAAGAACACCAGGAAACAATAATATCCATTTGCCATTTCATTTTTTTATTATTAGAAGTCCTAGCCAGTGCAGTAAACCAAGAAGAAATATGTACCGTAGAGGAAAAAAGTAAAATTGTCTTTTCATAGAGGACATTTTTGTATTTACAGAAAATCCCAATGAATCTACCAAAAAAAAAAAAAATACTGCTAGAACTAATAAATGAATTTAGCAAGGTACCAGGATAAAAATAAATTGTATTTGTATAAACTAGTGACAAACTTTTGGAAATGAAATTTCAAAATTACCATTTACAAATCATGTCAAATATTAAATACTTAGGGGAAAGTGTAACAAAATATGTGAAAGAGATGTCCATTGATAAATACAAACATTGCTGACAAAATGAGAGAAGACCTAATTAAATAGATTTTCCATATTCATGGATTAGAAGAAAACATTTTGTTAAGATATCAATTCTCCCCAACTTGATCTATAGATCCAAAGTAAACTCATTAAATCCCAGCAGCTTTTTGGTAGAAATTGAGAAACTGATCCTGAAATTTATATGGAAATACAAAGTTCATAGAATTGCCAAAGCCATGTTAAAGCATGACCAAAATTAGAAGTTATACTGCTGATTTTCAAAACTTCTGGTAAAGCTAAAGTACTGAAGATTGGGTGATGCTCATGTAGAGTAGATGTATAGATGATCAGCACATAGGGTTCAGACACAGAGCTGCACATGTAGTCAACGGAGCGTGCAAAGGTGCAAAGGTAACTGAGTGGGGAAAAGATAGTCTTTCCAACAAACTGTGCTAGAAGAGCTACATAGTCATGAGGAAAAACGATGGACGTTATCCCTCACCTCAAACTGGATACAGAAATTAACTAAAATGGGTTATAGATCTAAAAAGAAAACTTAACTACAAAATTATTAGGAAAAACATAGGAGAAAACCTTTGCAACCTAGCAGATAAATATTTTAGGACACAAAAGGCACTTCCCATGAAAAAAAAAAGATGAATCAAGTCTCAAGCTAATAAATTACAGAACTTGTGCTCAAACTGACTCTGACTCCCAAAACTGTCTATAACATTATACATGTTTTCTCTTGTGTTTTATTTTGCCTTTTTTCCTGATCCATGTGAACTTCAGGAAGAGCAGAAAAAAGACAACTCTTGATCAGAATAAATAATGACAAAACATTTTTCCTACCTCAAAAAGACCTTTGATTTCTTTGAATTTCTAGTAAAGTTTTGGTTATACTTTGACTACCCTATAAATGTTTGTAAATACAAAAACATGATATTTACATACAATAAAATAAGTTTCTAATAATGAATACCACTTGTTAGTGCTTACCATATATCTAGTACAATTCCATGTGTTCTATGTGCATTCACTCATTTAATTCCAAGAATAAATGAGTTTAGGTGTTTTTAAACATTTCGTTTTTATAGACAAGAAAATGTAGAGCATAGATGGGTAATCTGCCCAAGTTCACAAAGCTTAGTAAACTTCCCAAGCAGGATTGGAACTCAGGCAGCCTAAACTCCACTGTCTACACTCTTATCCATCCACAATGTACAACTGATCTATTGTACAGCTCAGTGTTCCCCAAACTCAGCAGACGTGAGAATCACCTGAAAGACTTGTTAAAAAGCAAATTCCAGACAACATGAGATTCCGTAGGTCAGAGAATCTGCATTTCTAAAAAGCTTTCAGGTAGAGCTGATCCTGCAGACCATGCATGGTTGAAGGGCTAAAATCATCTTGCTAAAAATCTTTAAGATAGGAGAAACTTTATCAACTCAGTACAGTAAATTATAATCTCCTTCAGGACAGCAAGATGGAATAAACCCCTTTAAATCCTATGATTCCATGAAGCCCTTTCCTAAATCAGTGTGATTTAACGCTTAGAGACAACAAAAACATGGCTTACATAATTTAAAAAGCATTCTTTGCCTGTCAAAATGCAGAGAAAAAGAGTGCAGAGTTTTCTTATGACCATTCTACAATGAAAAGGAGGGTAACAAGACGGTAATCACACAGACGTCTGAAATCTGTTGGGCTTAAGGGCTAACCTCTGTCCACCATTAGCTTTCAGGGACAAACTCAAGAACTAATGTTTCAGCCAAGACTGACTACAGCTCAGGAAACAAGATGGGCATTTTATATTAGAAGCTTCTCACACACAATTTGGTTTCTAAAAGAGGAAGTTAATTTGTTAGAAACATGCAAATCTCAGCTCCCGAGATTGAGTGGAGGAGGCTGCTTGGGACGAAGCCGAGCGCTCCAGGAGCCAGGTTCTTGCAACCTAGGCCCTCTGCAGAAAGACAGCTGCTTGACTTTAACGACCAGTTAAAGATTTTACAGGCCTTGGTCGCTTTCTTTCACAAGAACATTCTACTTGTGTGTTTAGAAAGTAAATAAACTGAATATTCTACTTAAAGAGGAAAAGAGCATATACTACAGAGCTTCTAATATAAGAAGCTAATATTGGGGAAAATAATTTTCAAATAGAATGGCAAGGTAGCGTGGGTATGAAACCTCTTTACCAAGCGTCAGTTGGATTAGTCCTAAATGGCTACCTTGTAGGCCTTCCTGCAGTGAACTACACTTGAGGACTTAGAGGTCAGGCCTTAAAGATATAATTTTCTGGTATGTTTCATCTTCTTTTAACTGCCATGTCTTGGCACATAGAGATTTCTCAGAAGTTAAAAAGTTTGTTCATAATTATTGCTGCTTCAGTGTTGGGAAAGAACTTCATTTGAAACCAATATTTCCAACATTTTCAGGTATAGTGAAAAACAATATTTCTTGATCTGCTGATTAAAAAAAAAGGTGTGGGGAAAGAGAGTGCAAGCATTCATTCATGCCAGGTCACACTATATTTCCAGTATGTGTTATTAAAATGTTTTTGTCAGCTCTTAATTTGAGGAATGGACTCTTGCTTTGAGAAACAAATGCAGGCATATGCACAATGCTTCTAAATTATATTAATGAATATTGATTAATATTAGTGCATTTCTTATAAGAAGCCTATGAAAAAGTTAACGCTAATAGTCAAAGGAACTTAATGCAGCTATGCACTGTCAACATGCAAAACCAGAAATCTGCTTAGGGGGCAAAGCGTTTATTTGGGAACAAAGAGTTGCAATTTGGGGAGATTCAGGTAGATTCACATTCAGGTGGAAACCCAAATGGTGTCCGGATTACAGAAGAGGGGCTCAGGACTTTTATGGGAAAAACAGAGAAGGAAGCGATAAGTTGTATTAGGGAAGAGTTCATTGCTGCTAGATGGGGTAAGGCTAGGTTTGTACTTCATAGATTGGCTTGAGATTCGGTCACCAGGCAAAAGGCTAGACTTGTACTTCATTGATTGGTTAGTGATTCGGTCATCAGTCAAGTCCAGTTCTATCAGTCCTTACAAATAGAGTATTGTGGTCCTTACCGACTTTTTGGAATTTTGGCAGTTTGGCCCAGTTTGGATGATAAAGAAAACAAGATGTGCAAGGCAATTCCTTTAAAGTGGCTGCTCTGGCTCTAGTTTAATACGTCATCTTTCACAGTATCTAGAGATTCTCAGCCAAGAGTCTTTTTCCACTCTATTCCTTAGACAATTCAGAACGTACTCAGATGATTCCTTTCATAATCCAGTACCAAGCCCACAAGATGCTGTAATTCTACTAAGTTAAATCTGTTTTCATTTTTCCCCTGTTACCGAGGAGGCAAGCACTATCTGGAGAGGAGAAAATGCCTATTTAGAAATATTTGTGCTACTACCATGTTCTAATTGTCTTCAAACTCCTATATTTGAAGATTCATTTTGAAATAAGTATAATCATCCAAGTTTACATCTGGGATTCCAGTAAATATTTGTTCTGAGGAGTTCTGCAATATTCAGGACAAACTCTTACGGGGAGTCCGTAAAAGAGCTTTATATCCAAAAGGGGAAAGGTTCTAAGGTGGATTTCGAGCATCTCTTTGCCCACATGTAGCTATTTTAAATCATGGCTAAAATAGCCACACTCACATACCCGAAAGTTTTGAAAACTGCTTAAATGTATATTTCTTGGTAAGTGCTAGAGAAGAGCATCATGAGAATTATCCAATGGAGTTGAAGAAGGACCTGGTCAGGAGGGAAGGATTTTCTGAGGAACCTAGTTTTAATGTGAGTCTTTCTAAATTAATATGGATCAGCTAATGAAGGTGGCAGGTGGAAAGGAAAGGAAAGCAGTGATCCAGTCATGGAGAACGTCGGGTGTGAAGATTGTGAATAAAGATGCAGTAGAAAGAGCTTGAGAAATGGAATAAAAGCCACTGTGACTAAGGTGGAGAAAGCAGGGAGAAAGAAAAGCACGAATGACGCTGTAGGGGCTAGATCAAGCAGAGCTTTGTCAGCAATATTAAAGATTTCAGACCACACTCTAAGAGAGAGAGGGGTCCCTGAGGGTTTTAAGAAGGAGATGTCATTAAGGCATTTACCTCTTTAAGAAAATCTCCCTCCATGTTGTATGGAGAATTAATTGGAGGAGAGGCGTAAGAGTGGAAGCAGAGAGACCATGGAGACTTTTCCTTAGTCCGGGAAGAAGATTATGCACAGTGCACCAATTTAGTGGGAGTGCAGATGAATAAAAATATTTATTTATAAAGGGAAAATACGTGGAATTGGAAAATAAGAAAGAAGAAGAGATCAAGGATGATTCCCACATTTCTAGCTTAAGAAATGATAAGATAAAGTGATAACCTGGACCAAGTTTGGAGTTTATGCACTTACTCAAAAATATCCATTGGATATTTGCTATATGCCAAGCACCATTCTAGATGATTGGTCATTGTATCCAGAATAGTAATAATAATAATATCTTATATTTGTTGAGTGCTTAATATGTCTCAAACACTGTAATAAGTGATTTACATACATACATTTAACCCTTATCAGTGTTATATAATGGGAACTATTATTATCTCCATTTTGCAGATGAGAAAAATGAGATATAAAAAGTTTAAGAAACACATAGTTGGTAAATAGCAAATTCGAGACTGGAATTAGGCAAACCGGCTCCAGAGTTCAAGCTTCAGAGTTCACACTACATTATACAGAACAGAACGTATCACTGCACGACTATGTCTTGAGCCATTAGATGTAGCAAACATCATTCTGTGCTCTCCAGGTCTAGGTCAAGTAGGAAAGTTTAATATATGTTAAAGCTGACACACACATGCAGACACACTTTCATAGTCTCCTAATTGTAGTGGAGTTTCACCATATAGATATTTAACTTTTGCAAATTCAAATATATATGATTGACACTAACAGAGAGAGAGGTAAAGGAATAACAAATGATCCAGGAGTGGCCCCTTTGTGGGCTACTTGTTTCCTTCTGCTGTGTTAAGGCTTCTCTTAATGCAGGTACCCAAGGAGTTTAGTCTTTCCTTTTCTGACTAGCGATTTGTAAATCTGGTTTGGGAAGCCTCAGCACCACTGGCTACAAAGTCTAATAGCACACTCCTGTTGCAGTTTTCCTGTTAACTAGGTAGGTACCTAGTGCAGCTGGTTGCTAGGCTCAGGGCCTCACAGTTGGTATGGGCCTCAGGCTTACAAGACTGTTGTCAGTTCTCTTAGGAGTGCAGCTGTGTGGGGCTGGCCCTAAGCACAGGAGCACTCAATTGTTTCAGGCTTTGGAAAGTGGGGCTGATCCTTTTTATGGCTATTTGTGAAGCACAGGTCTTCTGCTGCTGCTAAGCTTCACCCCTCACAGGACCACACACACTGTCACACAGTCCTGGTCCATGCACACTTCCCAACCACCTGGAGCTGCCGATGCCGCACTGCAGGCCCCTACCTCTCCACCAATGCCTCCCATAGTTCACCGGGTCCTCACAGAGGCCCTGCCCCACAGAGGTGGACACACTTATCTGCCTGTAGAGGATCAAGGCACTCAGTCAAAGCAGGCTGACAAGTAGCCTGAGGGCTTGCTGTTGGGTGGGTCTGATCCTTAGGACAGGCAGCCTGCCCAACCTGAACTAGATTAAATCTGCACTCTAGTGGGCGTGGCAGCCCCCTGGGCTAACAGGCCAGGGGAAGAATTTCAATAGTGTCTGCTAGGGTCTATGTCAGCATGCCTGGACTAGGTCACAACAATGGCCACCACCAATGTTGCAGTCTCCAGAGAGGTCTCTCCTCTCACTGAGATGCACCCAGAGCTTACCAGGTAAGTTCCTTTTAACCAAAGGACTGTCAGCCTTCTCTCTGGTGATTTTAGGTTGCTAGACAGGTGAGTTTGTGCATGGGCCGTTTAAGATCCAAGTCTTTTCAGCTTTCGTCCGATAGCTTTTCTGGGCATATTCCCCACTGCAGTTAATAGACAGCACAGCCAGATAGTAAATCTCTCGTCTCATCTCTGTTGTGCTGAGTCTGAAGGATGCTTACAGCAGTATTGGCCCCCACTCTGGACCTCACTCCTCTAGGAAGGGCTGCTTACCTTAGGGTGGCCTCTGCCTGGCTGGATGAGAAACTCCGCTGCTCCTGAGGTGGCTTTTTTTGTCTCCAGAAGGAATTTCTGCCTCTTCCACCTTAGTCAGTACTGTGCCTTGTTGTGGGGGTTCGTTTTATCCAGTTTTCAGTTTTCTATCCAGGGTAATTTTTCCAAAAATAGTTGCAAACTGGTTGTGTTTGTGGGAGGAGAAGAGTTCAGAGTCTGCCTATGCCACCAGCTTGACCAGATCCTGCTGAGTTTTAACCTTAACATCAACTAACTTCAGCCCTCATCAGTAACTCAATCTCTCTCACACACACGTGTGTGTGTGTGTGTGTGTGTGTGTGTAAGCAAGTCCACAGGCCATCTATCACTATTTCTCAATATTCTCTTCTGTATTTCATATTTTTCAATCAACTCCAATGGGGCACAGATCTAGGCATGTGACAAAAGGTAGAAGTGGCACTAGTGCAACACATCTGAGACCTGGGCCACATCAACTCAGCATGAATAGCCTGAGATACCAGAAGAGGAGACCAGAGGGAAGAGATGATGAGACTTTTCTCCCAATGACTTAGTATAACTTAGTACAACAAGAGGGCTGGTAGAACAATAATAAGATACCCTGACGGAGCTTGAGCACCAATTGTTTCCTCAGCTCTTGATTTTTCTACCACATGTAAAGTCACTAAAGAAACAGTTGTGTAGGTTTAGCCAAGGAAGGAGGGAATGTGTCCCTAGTAGTACCACTGATTTGAAACTAGACAAGTCCTAAGGAAGTAAGCCTAAATGAACTCATCCTTTTGACTTGAGCTCTGACAGACAGAGTTCTGTTCACTGCTTTTCTGGACGTTGAATGGAGAGAAAGTGACTCTTTCCCTTAGCATCCTTTTCATACTCTGTATGCCAATCTTGCTCATGAGCTATGTTTTCTCCTTAAAATTTAAACACCCTTTTCCACCCACCCATAGGATAGAATGCCAAGTGCTATTCTATGATCAGCTATTGATTTTGTGCCATCTGTTACCTATGAAGCATGATTTCAAGGAAAGCAATGGTGTGGCATTTCTTAGCTTAAATTGTTCTAGGCAGCTCCTTCTTCCAAAGTGCTAGACACAAGCCTATTTATTCTGTGTCGCACCATGGTTTGTTTATGACTTTTTATTATTTATAATTTACATCTAAATGAATTCACAAATTATAATGGAAATTTGCATTTGAGCTAATAGGTTGAACAGAAGGTTCTTAAACCATTATTTTCCTTCAATCAGAATGTTCTCATGGACATGGCAGTCACCCAGATGAGCTTTCTGAAAAAAAACATAATTTCCTATAAATTTTCTCTACTTATTTCTGGCAATGCTAACATTTACACTTATCTCTGTTGGGGTAAAAAAAGTCAAAGAAGAAAATTTATAACATTCTTCAATTTGAACTTCATTATTTATTAAAAATAAGCATGATGTCAAAGGATATTCTTACATCTCCTGGTCAAAATAGAAGCTTGCATGTTGTTATCATAAGAACCGTAATTACACCCATTTTAAATAGGTAGCAGTGAATGAACTGAAAATCTGTTATTATTTCACCAGATGCAATTTCTACTTTCCTAAATCTTTCCCTTTCCCTTCTCTGTTTACCTAACCATCTATTTTGTATACATTCTCTCTAACTATGGTTCTTTTGTTTTCAAGGAACAGTAATATATTAAGCAAAATCAAGAAAGAATAAGTGGGGTTATAATTATAATCATAAACATGGGAATTTATGGGACATTCAGAAACAGAAACCAAAGTACCATTGTATGTAACTGGGACCATGACAAGAGTCAAGGTTTAAGACGACTATGTCTTTCTCTCAGGTCATAGTGTCCACCATGCATGTATACTGAATCACCTCTATGTACCAGGCACTGTCTAAGCAGCAGAAATGAGAAAGTGTCTCTGCCCTCGTCGCAGTTTAGTGGGGATCACAGATATTAACCAATTATTTAAAATATTTAAAAATCATAAAACTGTCCAAAGTAGCAATATTAGAGGCAAAATCCAACTGATTTTGAGGATAGTAAAGACTTCTTCGAAGTGAAGTTTAGGGCCAGTCCTGGGGGCCTAGTGGTTAAGTTCAGCACATTCTGCTTCAGTGGCCCAGGGTTCAGTTCCTGGGTGCAGACCTACACCACTGGTCTGTCAGTGGTCATGCTTGGTGGCAGCTCACATACAAAAAGAGGAAGATTGGCAGTGGGTGGTAGCTCAGGGCAAATTCTCCTCAGCAACAAAAAAGAGAAATGAAGTTTAAGTTGAAATCTTAAGAATAACAGAAGGTAACCAGGCAAGTGGTACTTGAACTTTCGCTTTTGTAGTGAGGAAGATTGGCCCTGAACTAATATCTGTTGCCAATCTTCCTCTTTTTGCTTGAGGAAGATTGTTGCTAAGCTAACATCTGTGGCAATCTTCCTCTGTTTTATATAGGCTCCCACCTCAGCATGCCTTGACAAGCAGTGCTAGGTCCAAGCCAGGGATCCGAACCCATGAACCCTGGGCCACTGAAGTGGACTGTGGGAACTTAAACACTACACCACTGGGCCGGCCCCCTATGAACTTTCAATTAGTACAATTGTGTGTTGGTCTAAACCCCTTCTTTTGGTATGTCTGCTTCATTATTCTGCCTATGCAGTTTCTTTTGCCTATTTATAAATTTTGTACAGATTCAAAGTACAGACTACTTTAAATCTGGAAATTACACAACCATAAGGCTGTTACAAGCAGACTATAGACTCTGTTGTTAAAGCAGAGAATCTAAGTGACTTAGCCTGGTCGATGGAGAGTTTGCAAATATTAGGTGCTGCCACTGGTCCACTGAGCCTCTGGATGGGGAGGGAAGCAGGGAGGGCATTGAAATAGATGGCTGTGGTTGTGGTCAGGAAGTAGATTGCAGCAGGTGAACTGATTGACACGTCTAGAATACAGAAGTTTCGTGTACACACACATGTATGCTGTGTCTCGTGGACGGTACTCCATTGTTTCTCATTGGTGGTGAGCACTTGTGCATACCCTGACTCAGCTCCTTCTGTGATTACTGGACTACATGTGGCAGAAGCTGAGGAATGACCAGAGGCACCAACAGATTGTGGCTATTGAAATAAATCCAGCTTCCTTGGGAAAAGTATTCGTGACCTTGGCTTGATTAGCTATGGTCTCTACCCCTGCATGGTTTACTATTGCTGCTTTGAAAAGAATTATGTTGAATGCTACATGGTTTGTATATTCACAATAAAGTTACTCTATTAGTATTAATCTAGCAGTAACTTGTTGGGTTCTAGAGTCACAGATCCTACTTTGAATCTAAATACTATAAAAGTTACCTAACATGGTTAAGCTGCTAGATTCTTCATCCATAAAAACTGAGATAATAACAAGACCTGTGTACCAGTTAAGAATTCTGTGGGATAGCATATAATAGACTATCCAAAACAACAGTGCCTTAAACACGTATGGTTTAATCTTTCTCATAAAGAAGGGCAGATATGAGCAATCCACAGCTGGTAGGGTGGCTCCATGAAGTCATCCAGAACCCAGCACCCTTCTACCTTTCTGCTCCCCCAGGCTCAGCATTGACTTCCATCCTCAAGCTACCATGGTCCATGCTGGCCGCTGAATCATTGGGCATCATCTCTGCAGTCCAGAGAGTGAAAAAGAGAAAGCGGGGGTAGTGGGTGGGTTCAAAACGAAGCATCTCCCAATAGTCTCAGTTCCACACAGCAGTTCTGCACACATCTCCTTGGCTGGCACTCAGTCACATGAAGCTACAAGGTAGGCTTGGAAATGGAGTCTTTTAGCTGCACTTTGTCACTTTAGATAAAATTAAGGTACATAGGAGAAAAGGAAAATTAGATCGGTAGGCAACCAGCAGGCTCTGCCACAATGTCCCTCACAGGATTCTTGTGTGGTGTAAATGAGTTAATATACCTGAAACTCTTAGCACACTGCCTGATCCATTGTCAGCACTCAGAGCCTACTTTTATTACTGTTAGAGAATTGCCAGAGACCTAAGATTCTATTATTTAAAATTCATTAAAAAGAAAATTGTGTGTAATTCTGTAATATGTGAATTCCTTTATTCTATTTGGTACTGATTAAATTTTAAAGGAAATGATTTTTAAAAGTCATAGGCAAAATATGTAGGAAAACTAGTTTAAGCTAGTAGTTAAAAATTATACTTTGGAGAGTTGATATAAAACAAAAATTTATTAAATGAAAGCTCTAAAACTAGGAAACTGCAAAAGCTATGTATATAGGGGAGGAAAATGGTTTCCTTGAATTCTAGATTAATTCTCAATAAATAACTTAGAAAAGATGATAACAGAATGTGAGCTCTTCCTCCATACTTCACAGATTTTCACACAGTTCAGCACAAGCGCTGCTGTGGGTGGAGAACGCAGGGGAAGCAGCAGTGTTCTCGTTCCTCCTTAGATGTCTTCAGTCTCTCTTTTGCTATTTTATCCAGCCTCTCCTTTTCTCTCTGTCTCTCTAAGTCTCCATTTCCTTTCTCCTTCTCTTTGCTTTTTCATACGGGACTGTTCTGTCATGCTACTTCACAATGTTTTGAGGTTTCATACAAATCGTCATCCATGGTTTTTATTCCTTTTTAGAGTGTACATCATCCTGAATCACTGTTTCCAGGCAAGAGATGGGACCAGGTTCTCTTAATGCTAATTCACTCTTTTAATGCTCTCCCAAAATTAAAATAGAAATATACTGCTAGAAACATGGCAGGAGAATGGGTCTCAGCATCACACACACCTAGGTGTGTGCCATCTTAAGGGAAGTAAATTTAGTTGTTCTCAGCCTCAGTTTCCCTTTCTGTAAAACTGATGTGATAATAGCATATGTTACATAAGGAATTTAGTTAATGATTAAATGTGATAATGCATGTAACTTCATAGTATAGTAAAAAACATGGAGCAAATAAATTTTAGCTCTGTAATAATGAAACTAGATACAGAAATTCTGTAGTCAAGCCTCTGTCTACAAAATATTGTTAAATAATAATTATTTTACTCTGCTATTAGATCAATAAGATCTTTCCACATGGAGCAAAACTGAAAGCAAAAACTCAAACACAAATATGCCAAGTTTGATTTATCTCTTAGGTAAATTCTGTTCCCTGATAGGATATTGCAAATTGTCCAGAGTCTGTCCTTGTAGCTATAGTCCAATGGCCAACACTGGTTTACTCTTCCTGTACAAAGAAGTGCGATGCCTTACTCTCATCCTTCCTGCATTGAGTCTAACTCAGAAATATATTATCTTTCTGTTTAATTTTTTTCTTATAACTTAAAATTATTTCCTCATTGTTCATCATCCTCCAGATAGAATAATCCAGACTTCATCAGGAAATCTGTGCAATATTAGTCCTCACTGATACACCTTTGGTCTAATTAGTGTGGATAGGTTTATTCTTTGCCTGACCATCTGAAATAAATGCTCCCACTCACTCATTTCCTTCCAAAGCACATATGGTGTTTTTCTGTCTAATAGTCCTTTTCCCAAGGCACTGACATATCTTGACAGACTTCTCCTACCTCTATCAAAAACAAAGGCTCTTAAACTATTTTCGCTGATGAATGTTTTGGAAAATCTGATAAAAGTGATAGATACTTTCTCTGAAAAAAAATGCATACGTGTTGCTGTGGACTGAATGTTTGTGTCTCCCCCAAAATTCCTATGTTCAAATCTTAACCCCCAAGGTGATGACATTAGGAGGTGAGGTCTTTGGGAGGTGATTAGGTTATGAAGGTGGAGCCCTCATGAATGGGACTAGAGTCCTTATAAATGAGACCTGAGAAAGCTCCCTAGCCCCTTCCATGTGAGGATCAAAGAAGTCTGCCACCTGGAAGGGGGCCCTCGCCAGACCATGCTGGCAGTCTGATCTCAGACTTCCAGCCCCTAGAACAGTGAAAAAGAAATGTTTGTTGTTTATAAGCCACCTACTTTATGGTATGTTGTTATAGCAGACCGAACAAAGACATCACTCAATTGCCAAATGGTGCTTCTCCCTTTCCATTTGCCTTTTTTTCTGCTCAGAAGCTATGCCTTTCAAAGACTGCCCCTTTAAGTCCCACATGCTTTCCAGCTCCTTCCTGTGGTCCATTCTTGGATCGGCCAGTCACATTTTTAGTACTTCAGATCTCCAGGGCAGCCTGGTCTTTCTGGCAGTAAATCTGGATCAACGCTAGGCCAATTCTACCTCCTATCTTCTCTCTCTAAAGGTTTCTAGCCTCCTCTGCTTACAGCAAGGACTTGCTGCAGGAGGTGCTGGATGATAATGTGAGAGACCCTAGCCTGGATCAGGTTTTCCTTTTAGAATTTGCAAGAAATTTAGCATTCCCTGTCTCAAAATTATGCTGAAGGTGTGCTTTTGGTGTAGTTTTATCTTTTCCTCTTTGTTGATATGCATTGTTTTGGATGAAATATTGAGGAATAGGGACATAGGCAGCCACGATTGTCTTCAACTATCTGGAAGTCCTTGGAGATAATTCTGTTACTAGTGTGGGGGACGTATTGGAAGAAAAGTTAAAAAATTGAAAGGTTAAATAAGAGGCTATTTTAATAGTGTAAGTAAAATATAATGAGGGCCATAATTGATTTTGTAGATGAAAAGGATATGGTGGGTTCAGATGCTACTAAGAATTTTGGAAACGCCAAGCAGCAGAGGGAGTGAAGGGTGACCCCTAGGTTTCTGGCTTAGGCATTGAATATCATTGTGGTAGAACTACTTTTTTTGCTAGGAAGACTTGCCCTGAGATAACATCTATTGCCAATCTTCCTCTCTTTTTTTTCCTCCCCAAAGCCCCAGTACATAGTTGTATATTCTAGTTATAAGTTGCTCTAGTTCTTATATGTGAGCCGTC